>NC_091433.1:39371861-39687771 GCF_964237555.1 Oryctolagus cuniculus | reverse complement strand
CTATAAAAATGGAGTCTAGGTTACAAACTAGGCAGTGGTTTCCTAGAGCAAACGTACTTAAGGATTGAGGTAAGTGTGGATGACACAAAATATGCAGTAGAATGCACCTTGCCAAAAGAAACAGTTTTTTTTTTTTTATTTCAAATGTTTTGAAGTAGTATGAAGGTTTCTTATCCTCATTGATCTTTGCATATAATACATATTCCTGATGTATCAAGTCTGCTCCCAGTTTCATCCTGAATTTGTGGGTATATAAAATATATTTTTAAAAAAGGCCTTTGCTTTAAATCAGTATGGCATGTTTTAAGAGATTTTTTTAGGGGGGAGGAAATGCAATCAAAGGGATATAATTGAAGTATTGTCTTGAAGAATGAATAAAACTTTTCTAGGTCTATTAAGAATGTATCTCAATTAATTTACTTAAAATATATTACTTTATTTCAAGTTGTGCTTCTACTTGGAAACTCTGGCCTGAGAATATTTTTATTCTTTGTACACAAGTCTTAATTATCTTCATTTCATCAAAGATGGTTTTCCACTAACAGTGAGTGAATAATTTATGAATCATGATGCTATTCTTATATTAAAGACAAATGACTCATCCAGAAGAAAAAAACTGAAATTAAATTTTCTTATAATAATTTTTTTGGAATTACTTTATTTCTTAAGAATCTTTAAACCAAGTTATCTTCATGGGAATGCATACAGAATGTGGCTAATTTGTTACATGGTTTTGGTATTAGTCCCCTTAAACTCAAGAATTAATCCTCAGTTTTAAGTTGATACTAAGAGGGCAGAAACTTAATCCCATAATAGTGTTTAGAGGTGGGAGGCTTGGGAAGAGATTAGGTTGAATTGGTCATTAGGGTGAAGCCCTCACTGATTGACTCTTGGAGACTATGGAGACACAGATATAAAGGTACAAATATAAACAGACATGCATGCTCCATGTCCCTTGTTATGTGATGCTCTGCAGTGTCTTGGGATTCTACCAGCAAGAAGGCCATGCCAGATGAAGATTCTAGACCCTGAACTTCTAAAACTGGGAGCCTAAATGAGCCTCTTTTCTTTGTGAAATTAGGCTACCTTGTTACTGTTTTGTCATTATTAACTTTGTTACAATTTTTATTAAAGTAGTAGAAGGCAGACTAACACCTTTGGTAATTTGCTTGCTGAACATACTTTCATTTGCTCTGTTGGATTTTAAAAATAATACATTTTAATTTAGAGTTTAAATGAATAATTCAAATTAAATTAGAAAAATAAACAGAAAATATGGAATTTTTGATATTATATGATGTTAGTATATTTATTGTCACAGACAGATAGTCACTATGAGGTACAATGCATAAAAAGGTTAATATATAGATAGATATAACTACGTGAACATTGTATTCCGTGTGTATCATACAAGTACAACCTCTTTATACTCTTCTACACATCAGTGTAATGATAACTTGATAAAAGATACAGAGCATTAATATAACTTGGAGGCAACTTCTTGGTCTGTCCTAGTGTTTAACATCAACAGAGAAAGCCACTATTTTTATTTCTCCAAAATTCTAGTTTAATAAGACCTTGTTTATTTTGAGAAAAAAAGGTCTCAACATAAAGCTGTTTGAAAAGTAACCGACAGTATCAACTTTAGAAAACAAATAATATGACTATTACTAGACTGTTTTCTAGAGGATGCATTTGACATGCCAACTCTGATTCACAAAAAGCATTGTTACAGTTGTGTTGAACAGCACTCTTAGGTGGGGTGGAGCACACACGCCTCTAACTCAAAGCTGCTCTCAGGTGCTACTCAACTAAATGAGATGGTCTTTGCAGTTAGGGAAGCAGCTACTGACCTCATGCATGAATGGAAAGAATTGTACTCCCTGCATTAACAAGAGATTATCTGAGGGGCGATTGATAAAAACCATACATTCTCTTTATTGTTAAAGTCATAGAGAGTTATCAAAATTAAAAGCAAATATTACAGGGCAAGACTTAACAAAACTACTAGGAGCGGCTGGCGCCGTGGCTCACTGGGCTAATCCTCCGCCTTGCGGCGCTGGCACACCGGGTTCTAGTCCTGGTCGGGGCGCCGGATTCTGTCCCGGTTGCCCCTCTTCCAGGCCAGCTCTCTGCTGTGGCCAGGGAGTGCAGTGGAGGATGGCCCAAGTGCTTGGGCCCTGCACCCCATGGGAGACCAGGAAAAGCACCTGGCTCCTGGCTCCTGGCTCCTGCCACCGGATCAGCGCGGTGCGCCGGCCGCAGCGCGCTGGCCGCGGCGGCCATTGGAGGGCGAACCAACGGCAAAGGAAGACCTTTCTCTCTGTCTCTCTCTCTCACTGTCCACTCTGCCTGTCAAAAACAAACAAACAAACAAACAAACAAACAAAAAAAAAACTACTAGGAGCATCAAAGGAAGTGAAAACGGGAGTAGGCTCAGGGCAATATGAATTAATGAACATGGGATGGACAAGGGAGGGGCAAGCATTGAGCTTGTGCTTAATATACTAGGGGAGAGGACCTGATGAAAATTTTGATCTAAGACAAGCACCTGGGTAAAGAAATAATGGTAGGATATTTCTAAACCCCACCATGTGACTGAGTCAGGCTCCCCATTGGCACTGTCTCTGTCATCCTCTCCTTCCTCAGCCTCTTTTTTTTATCATCCTTGATCAACTCCAGCTCCTTGTTTGCTCTCTTCCTTTTCATTCTTCCATCTCCCCAGGTTTTCCAGGAGAGAATCCACTGTTTTATTTGGATCAACTCCTTCTTAATGGTATGAAGGTCATTTCCTTTCAACTATCCAGACTTGGAAGAAGAGCCTTGTTTTCCGCTCTTAGAATTGAAACCACTTCTCCACTCCCTCTTTTTGATACATGCTGGCATTTAGAGGGTACTACACCCAGAGCAGTGGGAGGTGAAGGAGGAGGAACAAGTGCTGGCTAACTGTACATCCTGTCATAAAGATCCTGCTACTCCCAGGTTCCACGTGAAGAGAATTGCTGCTGGAGGCCAGTGACAGCGCCACAACCACTATCTTCATCTCCCCACAAAATGGCTGAGATAGCAACTGCTAAACTAAGACTTCTATCACAACAGAATGGGTCTGTTTTGGAAATTGATGTAAAAGAAATCATACTGCATATATTTTTGTCTTTATTTTGCACTTAATACAATATTTTTGGGATCATTATGTTGTTGAATATATAATTATATGTGTGTGTGTATGATTCAGTTAAATGAGTATTTATTAACCAATGGCCACATAGTCCTACAATTGTTGATGGGTATTTGAATTTTTTAATGTTAAGGATAATGTGTTATATACCTTATTGGATTATTTAATGGTTAAAAGGCTGAGATATGAAGTCTTACTGCTTAATTTCAAATCCCAGTTTCACATATTATTTCTATGATCTTGGCCAACTCATTTAGCTGTGTTTCCCTCAGTTTATCTGTGAAATCGGTAATTACACCAGCCATATTGGTTAATATGGACATTTATTATCAGCTAAGGGTTGTGAAATCCCTGAAACCATAGCTCGTGATTCCTCAATATCTTTGTTTTTCATTTACCATTTTTAAACCTCAAAAGTGTGTTCATAATTAACAATGTCATTTCTATTCCTGTAGTGCAGTTTGTGTGTCCCCATTCCTTCAACTATTCTGTTAGTTTTTTTTTTTTTTTTTTTTGGTAACTTTGTTAGAATACACACTTGTGAAATTCTTTCAGAAGAAGTTTGCTGATGATAAGTTAGTTGTGAATGCCTAAACGTATCTTTTTGGTCAATGCCATGAAATTTAAAGGTAGTTTAAGCATTTTTCTTCAGACCTTTGTTATTCTCAATGTTTTGTCCTAAGTGTGTTCCTTCTCAGGCCTACTAGGTCTGACCTGAGCACCATCTCAAGGTTCTAGGACCTTACTTCTGCTTGGAGCCCCTGCTCCGTGGGAGGGATTGCAGGGGTCTCAGCTCCTCGTGCTTCCATTGTCAATGAGGCTCATCTAGCAAGGCCTCACTTATGAAACTTCACCTTTTGACTTCCCACATTGTCATGGATTTGATTTTATTTTTTTCCAGTTATATCTGTGGGTTTTTGAAAGTAAAACATGCTAAAATTTTCAACAAGAAATTTCACCAAAGGACTTTTGGAGGTAGCCCTTAGTATATTCTTCATTTTCCCTTTTGTGATGTAATAGTAGGGACTATATGGGTTTTCATTCAGAGGACCCCTGTCATATAGCTGCCTCCATAAGAGCTGTGTGGCCATCTCTGCTCCCATATGTCTGTCTCTCTTTGGTAACTGGTATCAGATCCACCTGCTTGGCTAGCTGCCCACAAGTCTGTTATGGAACAGTTTGACTCTGGACCATTTTTGCCTGCAAATCCATATATGCAATTGGAGGGCATGGTTAGGCTCGGTTGCCTATGTTTGGATGTCGACAAATACACAGGTGACTCTGTGTGTATGTGTGTAGATGTCTCTGTATGTGTATCCGACTGCCACCACAGACACAAAGGCAGGTATCTCCTGTGGTTCCACCACTGTCAGGGGCAGTGCATGGCTCACCTCCACTGTGAGGAAGGAGGGTATTAACCCACAAAAGCTCCCGGTTGTTTTCTGATCTGTCAGACTCTGGGTCTGCTTGTCCTGGGCCCTAAGCCCTGGATATACAATCAGCAAATAAATCTCTTTCAGTTCCAGCATCCATCTTTAATAGAGCACTAGTTATCACTGTGAGTTAAAAAACTGTACAGAGAATGGTCAGTTAATTCAAGGCTAGGGATATGTTCCTGTACAAGCTTTCTGAGAAGGGAAGAAGTTAAGGAAGATACTGCGGAGGAATATGGAAGCAGGGCTTCTAGTTGTAATTTGCATGTTCCTTGTTTTGGGAACTTGATTATCTGATTCTAAATTTACAAGCCTTAGTTTTCCTAAAAATAAGGTGTTTGTATCTAGGTGTGTGTGTGTGTATAGAACAATTATAGTCACTTATAATCTTTAAAATTCCTCTGTAACTCCAACAGTCTGTGTTTCTAAGGTTAAACTGAGTGGGCACAATTTAGCTACTGCTGAGTTAAGGTGTTTTGATGTGCAAGTTCTCTCTGGGTCTCTGAATGTATGTAAGTAAGGCACCTGAAGGAAAAACTGTCTTTAGTGAAGATGTTATTTTTGGTGCTGAAATGAAATGCGTCTCTTGAAATGAGCTTAGCTTTGATCAATTTATTTATGATGGGAGAGCTATCAGGAAGAAGGCCGCGTGGAGAGTGGGCCTGCAGTGCTGTTTGAACAGAAGCCATTTTGCATATTTATCTGTCATCTCTCTTGGCCCAGGGGAAGCCTGAACTTCTGCTCAGTCCAAATCCCCTGCTGGGCCTTTTCAGAGGCTGCCCCTTGTCTTCCGTGTTTTTTTTTCCTTTTTTGGTTTTTAAGCAACCATAAATTCTGATTTCAGATGCAATACACAGTTATTGTTTATATTTAATCATTTAGGAATCTTAAGGAATTATGTTTCCTTGCTTCTTTAAACAGGGAATTGTAGAAATGGCCCTTATATATCTCCCTAAACTGAAAAGAATCTCCCAAATCAGCAATTTATTGCAAGGAAAAATAACAGACATCATAGTTTCATTCACATTTATTGGCATTAAGGGATGATATCCAGACTGCTGTTTACTGAAATCCGGCTGGAGGGTTTGTTTCATCTTTTCTGCTCTAAGACATTTTAGAAATATCTACATTTCATTCATATTCTAAGTCCACAGATTCTGTCACCAAAGACTATATTTAATCATGAGTGCATTTCTTAGTGCTCTTTCTTTCCCAATACAGATTTTGGAAGCATTTGCTTATTCATTTCTTAATTAAAAACAATACTTTATTAAGCACTTGACACTTGGTATAGTTAATACAAGCCGAATGTGTGCATATCCCTTAGGAGCCTAGAGATGAATGAAAACACAGGAATAAAGAATGAGGCACCCATTTGAATGTGTGGTTACAAATTCTAATATTTGCAGTGGAGGAAAGGAACTGGCTGCTGTGAAACAGATATTCCGGTTGGGGAGTTACTGTATTATTGAGGCAGGGCATTAGGAAGGCTTCACTTCAGGTCACATTTAAATTGAGACCTGGAAAATGAGAAGAAAACAGTCAAGTAGAGAGTTGGTGTGGAGTGTTCCATATGGGAACATTCTATTTAAACATTAAGGCAAGTGCCATAATTCAATTCCTGATCAATGAGTTCTCGGATTGAGAAGAGCATACTGGTAGGTTCAGATGAAGCCTTTTGGTTGAACAGGGCGTTACCTACTGGACACAGACTGCAACAGGTGAGTGTGAAAAAACCACATACCCTTTCTAGGTGGTAACGTGAGATTTTGAGTTTATGAAATGGGAGAGAGGAGTGAAGATGAAGGTAAAGGAGAGAAGAGAAAGATGTGAAGAGGGTCTAGAGGTGGCACATGTATCCTTAGGAGAAGAGAAGAAACAGAGTGTGACAGAGAATGGAGGGAGTAGTCATGATTTTGTAGACACAGTGATCATGAATATTGAATGTAAAACCTCAACTTTTGATGCAATTTTTCTCTTACATGTAAGAACATTTTCTGAAATCTGTCAAACACATAATCTTCCTTAGGCTCAGTGGTCTCTTGACAAAAATGAAGGAAAGAGGTTAGTGACAACAAGCATAGGATCTGGGGTGATTGTAGAAGCTGGAAAATAATGTAGGCTGACTACAGCCTGGATGGGATAAGGAACAAATTAATGCCCCACAACCCAGTAAACCTTCTTTTCAATTGGAGAGCAGCTGGGAGATTTTTTTTTTTTTTTTTGAAAACTCATGAAAAAGGAGACCCAGGAAGCCTGGTGAACTCAGGAAGATCTAGACCAGTGGTTGTCTACAGCTACTGATGTTCTCTTTAGGCATGTGTCTCAGGATCTAGAGACATTTTTGGTTATCACCAACTGAGGGTGCTACTGCCATGTAGTAGGTCTAGGCTAGTGAGACAGCTAAATGTCCTGTAACGCCAGGGAAGCCCATCTCTCGCATATAGCAGCAAGTTATTTATTCCCAAATGTGAATAGTGCTGAGGCTAAGGAACCCCGGTCTGGACAGAAGACTTCTTAGCTTTTATTTCCTAGTCTTGTTATGAATATTGGTTACAAAATTACTCCGAAAGAATTTACATGATCTCTATGTTAGATTAATTATTCTTTGATACTATGTACTTCCCAGAGTAGCTAAGCAAAACCATGAATAAAATAATATTTTACAAAACATCTATTCATAAACTTTTTGGCAGTCAGAGCCAATTTTCTAACAGAGGTCCCTAACTTCTAGCATTTCGTCCTAGTGGGTCCAGTTAAGACAGCACAGACATTTTGATGAAATTCATTCCTACCTAAAAACTCAATTTATTGGACCATGCTGTGGCTCATTAGGCTAATCCTCAGCCTGCGGCGCCAGCACCCCGGGTTCTAGTTCCAGTCAGGGCACCAGTTCTGTCCCGGTTGCTCCTCTTCCAGTCCAGCTCTCTGCTGTGGCCCGGGAAGGCAGTGGAGGATGGCCCAAGTGCTTGGGACCTGCACCCGCATGGGAGATCAAGAACAAGCACCTGGCTCCTGGCTTCAGATAGGCACAGTGCCAGCTGTAGCGGCCATTTGGGGGGGGTGAACCAAGGGAAGGAAGACCCTTCTCTCTGTCTCTCTCTCTCACTGTCTAACTCTGCCTGTCCAAAAAAAAAAAAAAAAAAAAAAAAAAAAAAAAAAAAAAAAAAACCTCAATTAATAATGGTTGTTTCATTGATAGTATATCTAATCGTCTTAAACAATCACATAAGTTGAATTATAAAATAAAAAGGCTCAGAGGAGTTAAAACAGTTTCCTTAGGGTCACAAAGATTTATCTGACCCTCAGAGGAACATCTTTTGTTTAGTTTGAGTAATAAGAATTTAATATTAAGGTATAGCTATAGAGTAATGGAACTAATTTCATAATTGACTTCTGGAGAACCACATTGTACCTCTAAAAAAGGAAGGCGCATGAGATTTTGAAGACAGGCTTGGAGGCACATGGAATTTGTGTTATAAAAGAAGTAGCATGTGGCCAGCACTGTGGCATAGCAGGTAAAACCTCATCCCATGTGGGCACTGGTTCAAGTCCTGGCTGCTCCACTTCTGATCCCTGCGTGGGAGACTAAGAAGCTCCTGGCTCCTGGATCTGGATTGGCACAGCTCCAGCCATTGCAGCCATCTGGGGAGTGAACCAGCAAATGAAAGACCTTTCTCTCTCTCTCTCTCTGCCTTTCCTTCTCTCTCTGTGTAACTCTAACTTTCAAGTAAATAAATAAATAAATATTAAATAAAAAAAAGAAGTAGCATGAATATTTTGGATGAAAGAAAGGAGAGATTCTAGTGAGAAGACTATCATAGGAGGTCTGGAGAACTTCGATGAAGTAGAAGTCAAGAGGCATCCATAACAATGTTGGTGTTTAAGTATAATTTCTTGAATGAATGAAAAAAATTACTTGATGTGAGTTGATGATGAATAGGGTGTAGAGCAGTGAGAACAATCTGGGATAACTTCAGGGTTCCTAAAGAGGATACTAGGTGAATGGTAGTGTCTTCTCTACATATAAGATGCAACAGATGAGAAGAAGGATGAGGAAAGTTGGTTTAGAATTGGAGAATCAGAGCTGAAGATACCTGTAGCGCAGTCATGGATAAATGTAAGATAGATGTGTGTGTGTGTGTGTGCAAGGGTCTAAAATTCCACAGAGTTCTAGGTTAGAACGAGAGACTAGGAATCATTTGCGTGACAGTTGGTGACTTGGAGGAGGATGAAATAACCATTTAATTAATTCTCCAGCTCATCTAACAGAAAGCTTGAATTAACCTGCCTATGTGTTCAGGTGCAATGACAAGATGGTTTAAGTAGTCATTTTTTGCTTAATATTACTTCAAGTGTTTTAAAACAATATTGAATGCAAACAAAATCCATTCTTCTCCTTGGAAACAGTGTTTCAGAAATGTCACATACTTGTTGTGACAATGCTGTCAAAATTCACATTTTCAGATTTCTTCTTTGGGGATTACCCAGAAAAATTAACACGTCTCTAAGCAATTTACATTTTCAGAAATAATTTGGTTACATAAACTTTCGGGTTGTACAAAATAAATGTAATAGCCACTAATGTTGTGTGAGAAACTACTGTGTAGTAAGAACCATACAAAGTTATTGAATCTTAATAACCTTCCAATGAGGTAAATGTGTTCATTATTTTAGATGAGGAAAAAAAAGCTTAGATGAGTTATATCATTTGTCCAAGATAACGGGGGTCTACCATACTCTCAGAGAAACATCTTTTGAATACCTTATATAAAATTAATTTAATCTTAAAATATACATATAGAATAATGAAACTAATTTTTCTAAGTTATTTCTTGAGAACTCCTCTTACCTCTCAAAAAAGGAATTCAAAAAGTAGCTGAATTGTGTAGCCTGTTAAAATATTTTGATAAATAATCTAATTAAGTTATATTTGTTTATTTTGGTAATATTTATTAGAATAATAATTTTTATTATTTTATTGTCATTCACTTTGTGCAGTTTGTAGGAGTAACAAAAGGTATAACTCCTACACTTATTTGGGATTTAACAGTAATCTATATTTATTCTTAAGTTTTCCACATTTTTTGTTTTTGTTTTCTCTTGATAACATTGTTATTGAAGCAAGTGACTAATTTTTAAATTTCCCTACCATAGAATCTTTGTAGATTGTTTGTAGATTCCCTACCTCAGAATCTTTGTATTTTGAATGGAAGACACTCAATCAAAACTTGCACTTAGGCGAATGAAGTTAAAAGTACTTGTTACTTTTAAACACACACACACACACACAGACTAGGAATGAATCTATTATGTATCTTTGGTAAATGTTAATTTCCTAAGAAATCCCCAAGATATTATTTATAAAGGCTTGCAGTATGATAAATATTAATAAATATTAATAAATAAAGTGAACAGCCTCTAAAATCTGTGATTCCATTAAAAAGTATAGCTGTAGAAAATCTTCAGTTGCTCATTTGATATAAATATGGATTGAGCTTGGGGATAATGAGGAAGGTTCATGTAGACTTTTTTCTGCCTAAGAGAGGTTTCTCTTCCCAAGAAAAGAAAATCATCTCAGTGTTGCCTTTTATCTTGGCAAATAAATGAAAGAGTAGACAATGTATATATTATCTAAGAGTCAATTTTTAAAATAATTTGTGGTAATATCTTAGGTCATTTCTGTTATCAATTAGCATCATTAAGGCCTTGTTTTTAGGCTACTTTAGGGTAGTTTTTAAGCATTAAGTTTAACAAATGTGGAGCTCATTACTCAGGGATAATCCAGTACAATATTTATTTTTAGGGGATGATTTCCAGCAGGTGAAAGTGGGAGATACTCAACATGTAAAATGACTTTTTATTGTGGACTCCTATAGTCATATTTTAGTGTTTCCTACTAAAATTCTAGGATCAATATAGGCAAAAGCAATACAAACAAATAAGAGATAGAGCAGATTAGCGAGTATGCTGTTGAGTTTTTCTCTCTAATTTAATCAGAGGGTCCCACTAATTCTGGCTGCTTACATTTAGTGTAATTCAGATGAGTGCAGCCTATATGATCAAAGAAAAGTTATTATTCATGATCATCTTTTGTGAGAGAAATTATTGACTCTATCTGAAAATTGTTTATATAAAATATCATGATTATTTAAAACATTCATATTACATGCATAAGAGTACTTCAGAAGTTCATAGAAAATTGAAATAAAATGTTTATCTTGATACAGACATTTATAAAATCCATGCATGTGAGTATAAAAGCTTACAGTTATATTATTGCAAACAAAAGCCTTTCTTGGGATTTAATGAGTATTTACCTTAAAATGTAATGATGAGATATCAGAAAAAAAAAGATTAACTGGTTAATATTTGCTAAAATGGTAATGAGTTATTTATATGGTTTCTTTGGTAGTAACCTACAGTCAAAGCTAAGGATGTCATTTGAAACCCACTAGAAAGTAATTTAAAACTTTAAGCATAATTCATTAATTTTGTGAAAATGGAATTCAATGATAATGTACATTTTCCGTGAACATTTTGAAGGCTCCTCATTTATACAACTGTGGTGCTGCCAGATAATAATAAAAAAAGGGCAGAACATAGACTTTAATCTGCACATTTTAATTTGTAAAATTCAAAATTTAGAAACCTTATACTAACTACTCAAGGGAATGGTTTTATGAAGTCTTCAGTCACAGACTAGATGGCAACAGAATGTCATAAAGGGAGCCAAGGAAATGAAAGGAAATTAATTAAGAAGGAAATTAATTAAGGTGGAATCAGCAAGTGGAAGATTTACATCAAATTGACTAATTAGACTAATGTACAACTTGAATATAGAGGATGAACATGGTAACTCTAAATGTAATTGTAGATATGGAGTTGTTAAGTGACTACATAGGCTTTAACAATTTTCAGTTTTATCTTAGGGAAAAAAGAGAGAGAAGGAAACTAGTAAAGAATAGAGAAGAAAACAAGGAAATCCCATTTCCCAGATCCTGCTAAGCATTTCTCTCATCCTTATGCAGTCTCATTTTGCATCAATGGAAGTCCCTGCTTGCTTGGGAAGTAAAATGGTTTCATTATTGTCTTATTAAAGGTTAATATGATGAATTAAATCAAACATATAGTATTAGTGTTTTATAGCATGTTTAAAGAAAAAAACATATTTTTGTAAAGTATATGTATTAATTCTTGATTATGTTATAGCATATAACAGCAATTTCCATCTAAATGTTTGAATAAATTAATATTAGAAATCAGATTTTCATTTGAAAATAAGAGTATATATTCACTGTTAGAAACAGCATATGAATAAGAAAGTTTGAGGCTTACTATATTTTAAGAACTATTCTTAGATGTAAGGAAAGTATTTAAGAATTAGTGATATTTCTTTTTGTTAAAAGGGGTTTTTTTTACCAATCTTATCATTTAATGCAAACATGATGGACACAGCTGCTCCTGTCATCTATACTCCCCCAGCCATCCCAAGAACTGAAAACTCAGATGATTATAATAGATCTAATCATCATAGATACATTGATATACTTTCATATCTACATTTTGAAAGTTCTCATTAGAAAATTTTGTAAATAAGATTAAATATTTTGGCAAGATAAACAAAATAAAATAATAACTAAAAGTCACCTTGTTGTTGTTAAATGTTTACTTTATTAGAGAATGATTGTCAATTGACTTAAAAAGTTTAATGGATAGATTAGTAGCGGGAATCAAAATTTCTCTCCTGGGATGGGCATTTGGCTTAGTGGTTAAGATGTCAATTACTATGCCTGCATACTGCACTCAAGTTGGTGTTTCTGGATTCAATATCTGGTTTAGGCTCCAGCTCCTGATACTAGCATCCTGCAAACCTAGACCTGTGAAGCAGTCATCGTGCTGGCTGAAGTAGTTGAGTGTGAGACTTGCATTGAGTTCCCAGCTCAGAACTTTTGCAGGGCTTTGGGAAGTGAGCAAGCCGAGCGAGCACATGCTCTCTTTCTCTGCCTCTCAAGTAAATAAATAGAAGCTCAGAAGGTAAATTCTAAAAAAAAATCTTTGTAATACAATAATTCTCAAGAAATTGGACATTAGGCAATGAAAGACTGTGATCTTTGAGAGATGGACAACTGAGGTAAATACTTTGATTGGCTCCAGTTTATTTCCTGAGGAAGTTTCCACGTTGTGGCTTGGGAAGCAAATCTTTGCAGTTTCTTTGAGTTGAGGAAACACAGCTGGGAGTCAAAGGCCAAAGCAGTTATATTTTGCAGGGCATACAGAGAGGAGAAAACTGCCCAGAGGAACAACCAGGGCAGTGTGGACGGGACTGGAGTTTTCAGTTGAGTTCTGATCAGTGCAAATGTGTGGGAAAAAAGCTGAGAAAAAAACACATCTGAAAGGATTAAATGCAACAAGGCCTGGAGCTTGCACAGCATATAGAACAGCACTGTTCCACCCAACAGAGTTAAAGATTTCACAGGGCATGAGATTACTAAGAAGATTCCTGCATCAGCAGAGGGGAAAAATTAAGCATGAATTAAATCCTGATCCTGCCAAACAAAGCTTAAAGCAAGACTTAAAAGGTTCAGCTTGTTTTCAAGTAACTTAGTGGATTTTCATGATAAAGTTCAAGAAGTTTATAGCAATACAAATACACTAAGCATCATAAACATAAACTCACAATTTTTGAAATCTAATAAAAAATTAACTGCACATTCAAATAAGCAAAAAAATAGTAAATACAATGACAAAAACTCAGTTGGAACTTATTCAGAATTATAGAGATAAAGTAGTAGATCAGAAGCAAGACAGCAATCAACAAAAATCAAAATTTATTCCTGATTTCAAAAACAAACCTCAGCAAATTAGAAATTGGAAGGACATTCTCATTTTGATGGAGGATATACATGAAAGACCTACAGTTAGTCATTTAAGGTCTACAAAGGTGTGAACTGGTACTTCACATCAAGGTGAGGATCAGGTTGTTTGGAAGAGGAATTTAGTGGGAGACGTTAGTGGAAGATATAATGAAATGTCATCAGGATAGCAAGTGCCTAGAGGAGGGAGACTTGAATGTTGACAGAAAAGCAATACATCGTTAAAATAGAGCTTACTATTGCATGTAGATGCCTTTCCTCTGCTAAGAGGAGCGACTCAATGATAATCACCTCAATGGATTAGGGCATTTGCACTTCTGAAATTAACAAAATCATATTCATATTCACATATTTTAAATTTTAGTTAATATTTTAGAAATTGGAGATAACAAAACTTAATTTGGATTTTGATGGGTGTTAATGCTCACTCCATTTACTCTCTCTCCTCTTAGAGGTCGGAATGGGTAGTATAACATTTTTTAAGCCAAAGAGCTGTCTTTCAAAGTTCTGTTTCAGAGTGGGAGCTTGAAGGAAGTGGGTAATTTAATTGCTTACAGAATCTCTTTATCAAATACATGATGCTGAATTTCTCATAGGAATCTTACAATCAAATTAATTCAATGAAGGACATTTCTTCTTTATGAGATAGAAATAAAGCTTGTTGTGATAATTAACGCAGTGCATGTGAAGTGTTTCACTATTTTCTGGCATATAGTAAGTGCTCAATAAATGATAACTATTAAAATATTATGCAGGCAGTGGAAAGTAACTAAATTATGAAGCAGAATACCAAGCATTAGTGGTCAAAGTATGTAAGTCTGGGAAAATCTCTTTTGCCACTCAGGCTTCCTTTACTCCATAGATAAAATAGATTTAATCCTATCTTTGATGGAGAACTAGATCAGTTGGATATATTGAGATCCTCTCTAGGCCTCAATTCTATTAAAAGAGGACTGAAAATAACAAAATGAAAGTTCCTGAGAGATTAAGTGGCAATATATTTGAAAAGCTGCATGAAAACAACACAACCTGTATATTAGAAATATTGATTTTATTGATCCTATTGTGTTGTGATTTTACCACATCCCTAATATTTTCTGAAACATTTTTTTAACAAAAATATGGTGACAATAGAAGCATACTGGAGACAGAAAGAGAAATAAAGATGGGCAAGAAACTAAAATGAACAGAAGAAGAGAAAAGTAATGAGTTGAAAAGAACTGCTAAACAGATTGAGTACTGAGGTTGCTGATCCATTCCTGATTCCAATTAACCTTAATTTGTTTAGAGGCTCAGCAACACCAAATGAATCTAACTGGCCAATTAGCAGACCAGCAACATGAGTTCAGCTCACCAAAGGCTGTTTATCAGCTGGACATGATGAGGATAAAATTCTGCCAATTCTGTGATAAGTGTCAGGGCACAGCTCTGTCTTGTACAGCTCTTTAACTCAGAAGTTAAAGAGCATGAATACTCAGAGACATTGAATGTAGGGACTGCAGGAAGAATGACCTGCACTTCATTTGGGGATTTTATTAGCAAGTACAACTGCAGCTATTTATAGGTGAATATTAATAGGAATATGGCTTGAGCCCCTGGGAATAAGCCCATGATTAATTCTTTGACACATTCAGTTCTTAGCGAGGACTCTGTGTTCAACAAATGCTAATGGAGATGCTTATTTCATTTTTAAGCTTTACCAAATATTTCCTCAGTGGATATCCATTGTTCTTGCCAAAATTCCATCTACTTATTATGGTAAAAACACAATAGAGTTCATTCAAAAATAGGATTTTGAAATGCAGGTCTGCTAACCACTGAATAGATTTACTTTCTTCCTGGGCAGCCATCATCTGGTCTTCTGTCTGAAGGTGGAATCCTTTGGTTACTACTAGAACAAGCTGAGATGAGATTTATATCTTTAATAGCATTTGTAAGTATGAAGATTGAATTTTTCATATCCAATATTATTATCCAAAATACACAAATTATATTTGCAACACACTGCTGGTTCAGTGCAAATTATGCAAAAAGTTGACTTAATGTTGTTAGGATGGAAGGGATCTGGTAAGGTCTTAAAATGAGAATGAGAGGCCGGCGCCGCGGCTCACTAGGCTAATCCTCCGCCTTGCGGCGCCGACACACCGGGTTCTAGTCCCGGCCGGGGCGCCGGATTCTGTCCCGGTTGCCCCTCTTCCAGGCCAGCTCTCTGCTGTGGCCAGGGAGTGCAGTGGAGGATGGCCCAAGTGCTTGGGCCCTGCACCCCATGGGAGACCAGGATAAGTACCTGGCTCCTGCCATCGGATCAGCACAGTGCGCTGGCCACAGCACGCTGGATGTGGCGGCCATTGGAGGGTGAACCAACGGCAAAGGAGGACCTTTCTCTCTGTCTCTCTCTCTCACTGTCCACTCTGCCTGTCAAAAAAAAAAAAAAAAATGAGAATGAGAAAGCAGACCTAATTCCATTTCAGATAACAATTTTATGTGTAGCCTTAGGCAACTTGGTTAATTTCAGGATACCTCTTGTTTTGTCATCGTGACAATAATGTATGCCTACTTCCCAAATGTGTTGTGGATATTAATTATTTAATGTTTATCAAGTGCTTTGCTTTGAAGATGCAGACTGAAGACTAGATGCTCAGTTTATTCTTGGAAGAGGATGTTTCAGGCAATGTCAGTCTCTTACCAGTGAGTGCTGGGGGACAGCAAGGGGAGCCTGAAGAATCAGCAACTGAGAGTGTGGGAAACTGAATATGAAACAGTTACTTCCTAATGAGTGTTTTTTTTTTTTTTTCTCTTTTTACCTTGCCCTCAACTGGTTGAAGACATGTTTTTGACAGCTAAGCGTAGCAGGGAAATATTTAAAAATTACCTCCAGGAAGTATCTCCAGGGCCAAAGCAACATCAACTTGATTTTCTATCATACCTATGTTAACTATGCAATAAGCTCCCATCTGCAATAATGAGTGTCAGACAACAGGAACTTCCTACCACGAGAAAGGTTTATGTTGAATCTGCTTTTAATGTTAGAAACTGGACAAATTTAAATGATTGAATTGGGTCTTTCTTTCTTTCTTTCTTTCTTTCTTTCTTTCTTTCTTTCTTTTTTTTTAAGATTTATTTATTTGGAAGAGTTACAGAGAGAGGAGACAGAGACAGAGAGACAGGTTTTCCATCCACTGACCCACTTCTCTATTGGTTGCAATGGCCGGAGCTGCAACCATCTGAAGCCAGGAGCCAGGAGCTTCTCCTGGATCTCCCATGTGGGTGCAGGGGCCCAAGGACTTGGGCCATCTTCCACTGCTTTCCCAGGCCATAACAGAGGGCTGGATTGGAAGTGGAGCAGCCAGGTCTGGAACCTGTGCCCATATGGATGCCAGCACTGCAGGCGGCAGCTTTACCTGCTATGCCACAGTGCTGGCCCCAGGTGTAGTTTTAAATTAAGAAGCAGAACTGATTTTTAGAATTTCCCAAGGAGGTAGAAATCAAAAGAATTTTCTAGCTGAATTACAAAGTAAATGGAAAACTGCATTGATCTGTTTAGTCTCTGATGTTCATCTCTTTCTTAAGCATTAAAATATGCAAAGAATTTACTCTACTAGTACATATTTTATTATTGAAACAGTTTCTATTCTGGTGGAATTGATACCACAGATGGCTTTACAACAAACAAAAGTTAATAATTGTTCATTTGTTTAACTCAGGACTAAAGAAAACAGCACTGTGTTATGAGAGACTAGCGAAAGATTGTGTGACCAAAACCTATTAAATTTGCTCATTTCTTATGCATATAAATCCTGGACTGCTACTAGAAAAACCATAGATATATATGGAAAATAATATTACAATTTTACATTATGCAAATGAAGACACCAAGACTTTGAAGTCGAAATCACCAGATGAAGTTCTCATTGCTGGTTAATAGCTGAACAAATATCCTGAAATGTATAATTTTTTCCTTCAAAGAGAATCCAATTATATTCTAATGCCAAAAAACAACAAGATATAACTAAATGAGATTACTTATGGATTTCTGCATAGACGATGATCTTAGTCCTAGGGAAATGCAAAGGGGCCTTGCCGAACCATCATTTAAGGAAAGTTTAGTTTATTAAGTTTTTCTACAGAAGGTTTCTGTACCTTATTCCCAAAAACTAAATGTAAAGACAAGTTGTGACAACAATAGGGCCAGGTAATGTTTTAAAGATACTTGGCTCCCAGTTAAAAACAAAGTGAACCTCAGATATTAGGACAAATATGATTTTTCATTTAACTTTCTGTTGCATCTCCCTGTTGATTTACAAAAACAAAATTGTTCTACATATCTCTGTGTTTTTCTTTTTTTTCCTTTGGCACCATTGTAGAATGTGAACATGGAACTTTCTTAGATAGAGTTCTTCCTTTCCATTTCTTTTCCTTTGACAATGTTAAAAGTAAGGCCAAAAAAGAGGACAGCAAGGTGAACCAAGTGGGGATAGGGAAGAGGGCATTCTGAAAGGGCAGAAGGTTTCCATATCCCTTCTTTTTTAAAATTAGGGACTGATTATTTCAACAAAAAATGGCTCATTTCTAACTTTTATGAAGTTACAGTCACTCTGTTAACTGCTTTATATTTCTTTAATAGATAGTACATTTTGAACTAGATACCACTTTATCATGAAATTACTTCTTCAAGATAAAAAAAAAAGAATGTGAAAGCTACAATTTTAATTTACATCTTTCTGATTTTAAACTTTTTTTTCTTTTATTCGAGAGGTAGAGCCACAGATAGAAAGAGGGTGAGACGGAGAGAAAGGTCCTCCATCTGCCGGCTGATCTGAAGCCAGGAGCCAGGAGCCACTCCCACTCCTGGGACTCCCATGCAGTCACAAGGGCCCAAGCACTTAACTCAGGCCATCTTCCATTGCCTTCCCAGACCGCAGCAGAGAGCTGGACCAGAAGAGGAGCAGCTGGGACATGAACTGGTTCCTATGTGGGGTGCTGGCACTGCAGGCAGATGTACAACCAAGATAAATTTATTGAGATTAATTAAAGTAAATTAATTAAAAAGGAATGGTTATGAAGCCTGAAAATGAAGATATATAGAACAAAAGATGAGACAATACTTCTTTCCTATGTGTCATTAAAAGAAAATAAAAATAAGGTTGGGCATTTGAAAATCCATGAGATATTCTTTTGATTTTTACTCAGTTATCATGTTTTCCAAAGTATCTTTTCAGGTACTTTTAAGTATAAGTATAAACGTACCAAATTCTCATTATTGTATAATTGCAATTCTACTTTAGTCTTTGATTAAACTGGACTGATGAGCCTTTAGTCACTCAGATTCCCTTTGAGTCCTCTTCATGTCATCTTGTGGTTGCACATTGCTCTCTTTCTCTGTGATTGTGTGGTTTTGTATGCTACTGTTCCTTTAAATGTTCCTCCTCTTTGTATTGGGACTTATATTCTATTTCCACATGTACAGCCTCTTCATCTGAATCTAGCTCAAGGTCTGTCTTAGAGCAAGAATTTCAACTACATGTCTAAGGCTTTTGTGCTTCTATTTGTTTTTTCGCAGATAGATTTTCCCATTTCTTTTTTAATATTTTATTTATTTGAAAGTCAGAGTTATGCAGAGAGAGGAGAGGCAGAGAGAGAGAGAGAGAGAGAAAGAGAGAGAGAGAGAGAGGTCTTCCATCTGATGGTTCACTCCCCAATTGGCCACAATGGCCAGAGCTGAGCCGATCCAAAGCCAGGAGCCAGGAGCTTCCTCCGGGTCTCCCACGCAGGTGCAGGGGCCCAAGGACTTGTGCCATCTTCCACTTCTTTCCCAGGCCATAGCAGAGAGCTGGATGGGAAGTGGAGCAGCCAGGTCTCGAACCAGCTCCCACCAGTGCTTCAGGCCAAGGCGTTAACCCACTGTGCCACAGCGCCGGCCTCTTCCCATTTCTTTTTTAACAACAACAACAAAACGTTATGAGAGAGTTAGAGATAATGAGCTAACTCCCATCTTCTTGTTCAGTCACCAAATGCCCAGGCTGGTTCAGTGTCAGAAACCAGCAATGTAATTCAGGTTTCCCATCAAGGAGGCAAGTCATCACTCCTACTTCCTAGGATCTGGGAAGTATCATTCCAGCAACTTTAGGGAAATGTAGTAGTAGCAATCACTATCTCATCATATTGTACTAACCAAAATGAAAGTCATACAGGTGAAGATATGATAATGTTAAATGAAGTCATTTCCATTACAAATGACTTACAATGAGTTTTGTAATGATTATTTTTATGTATTAATATGACTATGCCATGAACTGCCCAAATATTTGGTAAAAACATTTTCCTGACCATGTCTGTGAGGGTATTTTTAGATGAGATCAACATTTGGATTGGTAGATGAGTAACAGGCACCACTATGACTTATGGTGGCAACTGAATTGGACTAACTGAATTGAATTGTTCCTTTTGTGATAATTCCATGGAAAGATTGGTTCTTCCAAACAGATACATAGATGTGTAGTGGGAAAGCTTTGTAGTTGAGTCTATTTGAAAAACTCTCAAGAAAAAGCAATAACCTGCGAAGTGAATTTTGGCTGTTCTACTCAAATTATTTTTCCAGTAAACATGAGAAAATAGGATGCTAAGTAGCAGAATAGTGTGATCTAACAGAACTTGGATTAGCTTTTGGTTTCACCAGCTTCAAAGCTTGCAATTTTTAAATAAATCATTATGTTTTGAAAAGAAAAAAAATGAAATAATCCTATGCAAAGCCTGGAAGAAGGGCAAAAAACTAAATACAAAAATATAATGAAAAATGGTAAATGCACAGCAGACCCATAGAATGGCAAATGTCCTAACAGCACTCTGGCCTCATAATCAGCCCTTAAGGCATGCGGATCTGGCTGAAATGCCCATGAGAGTATTTCAGGCATGGAAAGCCAAGACACTCTGGGGGAAAAAAAATCCTAAATGAAAGATCTCCACGAGTGAGATCCCAGTGGAAAGAATGGGTCGTCAAAGAAGGAGGTACCTTTCTCTGAAGGGAGGAGAACTTCCACTTTCACCATGGCCTTGTTTAAAAATGATCAGAGTCAGTGAACTCAGGGGGCTTCCATAGCCTTGGCAGCTCATGACAAGAGCCTAGGGTGATTACTGATGCCATAAACAAGAGTGTCAATTTGTTAAGTCAACAACAGGAGTCACTGTGCACTTACTCCTCATGTAGGATCTTTGTCCTTAGAGTGCTGTACATTGAGATTTAATGCTATAACTAGTACTCAAACAGTATTTTTCACTTTATGTTTCTGTGTGGAAGCAAACTGTTGAAATCTTTACTTAATGTATGCTAAACTGATCTTCTGTATATAAAGAGAATCAAAAATGAATCTTGATGTGAATGGAAGGGGAGAGGGAGTGGATAAGGGGAGGGTGGCGGGTTGGAGGGACGTTATGGGGGGGAAGCCATTGTAATCGATATTCTGTACTTTGGAAATTTATATTCATTAAATAAAAGTTAAAAAATAGAAAAATGGTAAATTTGGGAACTCAACAGCTGTTGTTACTGTTAATAGATAGAGCTAGACTGAAACATTTAGCATTTCCAGAAGACAGTGCCTGAAAGGCACTGAGCTATACTGCCAACATTGAATAAAATTAATAAGTAGACTTTTTAGAACTCTTATTTAAATAGTGTCTACATTTTTGCATTGCAAATCAAAAATGCATTTTTTTATTCCAAAGATCACAATAGGGCTGATCTATAGAAAGGCAGATTTTGACCTAATGTTACATTCTCTAAATTATTAAATAATAATTACAACTCTTCCTCCATTAATATTCTTATCATTTTCCAGGAAATATACTTTCATTAACTGTGTGGATAGTGGAATATGATCACTTAAACTATTTAAGTTTTTATCAACTACTTTCTTTTGTAAAGTGGATGACTATACACCTTTCTTTGATAGATAACTTTCTACATTGGAATTGGACATTTATCTGAAGACATTGAATGACTGGATAGTGATAAAGGAGACAGAAAATCTTACAACATTTGAAGTCACAGGAAAGCCAGTCAATGGATATTTATTGGATGCTTACTTTCTATAATACACAGCGTAGCACTAATATGGTTATACAACAGAAGCTAATAATTTGTTCCTGAGAGATTTATCATATAGTTGACTAAGAAATAGCTTCAAGAAAGTTAAATAACAATACACAAAATTTAGAAAAAAAAGTTATAAATTAAAAGAGGGGAAAATGGCAATTTTTGGAGTGACTTTGAACCTGAAGTAACTCAATTAATAGAATCAAATTTACCATATTTTATGGTTTAGTTTGTCCTCACAATATTTATTTGTTGAACTCGTAAATCCTAGGGCCTCAGAATGTAATTAAATTTGTAGAGAGAGCCTTTACAGAGTTAAAATGACTTAATCTTTTTGGGTCCCAATCAAAGATGACTGATGTCCTCTTAAGAAGAGGCTGGAAATAGGGCTGGCGCCGAGGCTCACTAGGCTAATCCTCTGCCTTTCGGTGCCAGCACACCAGATTCTAGTCCCGGCCGGGGTGCCAGATTCTGTCCTGGTTGCCTCTCTTCCAGGCCAGCTCGCTGCTGTGGCCAGGGAGTGCAGTGGAGGATGGCCCAAGTGCTTGGGCCCTTCACCCCATGGGAGACCAGGAGAAGCACCTGGCTCCCGGCTTTGGATCAGCGCAGTGCGCAGGCCGTGGCAGCCATTGGAGGGTGAACCAACGGCAAAGAAAGACCTTTCTCTCTGTCTCTCTCTCTCTCACTGTCCATTCTACCTGTCAAAAAAATAAAAAGGCCGGCGCCGCGGCTCACTAGGCTAATCCTCCGCCTAGCGGCGCTGGGACACAGGGTTCTAGTCCCAGCCAGGGCGCCGGATTCTGTCCCGGTTGCCCCTCTTCCAGGCCAGCTCTCTGCTGTGGCCAGGGAGTGCAGTGGAGGATGGCCCAAGTGCTTGGGCCCTGCACCCCATGGGAGACCAGGATAAGCACCTGGCTCCTGGCTCCTGCCATCGGATCAGCGTGGTGCGCCGGCTGCAGCACGCCAGCCGCGGCGGCCATTGGAGGGTGAACCAACGGCAAAAGGAAGACCTTTCTCTCTGTCTCTCTCTCTCACTGTCCACTCTGCCTGTCAAAAAAATAAAAAATAAAATAAAAATAAAAATAAAAAATAAAAAAATAAAAAAATAAGAAAAAAATAAAAAAAAGAAGAGGCTGGAAATAGACACATAAAGGAAAGACCTTGTGAAGACATCAGAAGGCGACAACCATGTACAAGCAGAGGAAAAAAAGCCTAGCGAAAAATCAGACCTGCCAGCACCTTGATCTTGAATTTCCACCCTCCAGAACTATGGGGTCATAAACTTCTGTTGCTTAAGGCACTATCTGTGGTGCTTTGTTAGTCCTAGGAGACCAGCAGCAGATAACTGGAAAGAGAACAAGGGGGCCTGTCCTGAGTGGTCTGCTGACTATTCAGAGACTTCATAAAAGGAATAAAGTAGAAGCAGAGAAAGTACAGGTATATTGTGCTTATATTAATTTAACAGATCATCCACTGTGAAGAAAGGAAGCTAAGTTATATTATATTTATTCTGTAGTAGAAATGAATGTTCTAATTTTATTAAATTAATATTTATTGAACTGAATGTTTTGTTCTTTGTACGAAGAACACATTATAGCAGTGATTTTTTTTAAATTGAGATTTAGCTGAATTTTCCACATTTAGCAAAATAGTTAGCCTTGTTTCAGAATGTGCATTCTTGTATGCACTTCACAATTAGGCAAAATATCACATATGAGTGAATGGAAGATGCTGATGGTGTTGGACAAAATGGAATGTGATTTGATTAGAGTCATTCTGGAGTTATAGAGTAGGATTGTTATCTTGAATTCGCCTTTCCAAGTTAAAGATCCTAAAATCAGGGATAGGAGGTTAACCTAGTTCAGCTCTGCATCTCTGCAGCAGATGTGTGAGTTCTGAGTCTGAGTCTGGCTCCTGACTTTCTGCTAATGCAGACCCTGGAAGGCAGCAATAATGGCTCAGGTAACTGAGTTCCTGATATCCACCAGGAGACCTGGATTGTGTTCCTAGCCCTCAGCTTCAGCACAGCCATTCTTGGCCATCCAGGCATTTGAAGGATGAATCAGTGTGCTGGAGTTCTTTGTCTCTCTGACACTCTCTGCCTCTCAGATTAAAAAAAAAAAGATTAGAAATTATTAACAAGAAATTATAGGGGCCAGCACTGTGGCATAGGGGATGAGGTCTCTGCTTGCAGTGTGGGCATCCCATATAGGAGCCTATTCGAGATCCGGCAGCTTCACTTCTGACCCAGCCCTCTTCTAAGGCCTGGGAAAGCAGCAGACTATGGCCCAAATGCTTGGGCCCCTGTACCAGCATGGGAGATCTAGAAGAAGCTCCTGGTTCCTGGCTTTGGGTCAGCCCAGCTCCAGCCATTGCAGCCATTTGGGAGGTGAACAAGCAGATGGAAAACCTCACTCTTTCTGCCTTGGTGTCTGCCTCTCTGTAGCTCTGACTTTCAAATGAATAAATAAATCTTTAAAAAATAAGAAATCATATACATTGAAGAACAAAAATGTATAAAATGGATTAGTTCTTAAGTTACCTTACAGTAATATAAGTTATAATTTTGGTATTTAATTTGATGATGCTTTTCTGTGTTGTAAGGGTTATTGAAAATTATTTTTATTTCCTGATTTATTAATATTTTAGGTTACTTGATTATTAAAAGATTTGACATCAAATAAAACTATCATGTTTCTCAATAAAATATAATATTCTATTTTTTGTTATATATTCAGTTTTAAAATGTCCCAGCTTATTAGAAAATCAAATAATTATTAATTAAAATGGCATTTAAGATATCTAACTTTTCTTCCAATGTAGGAATTTTTTGATCTAATAGTCAAGTAGTTACGTAACCTCCAATACAAAATTGTCAAAGATAGAATATTTATTATATAACAATTTGTCCTTTTGAAAATTACCTGATGGGGGAATTCCAAGATGGTAGAATGAGGAATGACATACTGTGCTATGCTAGGGATAAATAGTAAACAACAACAATGATGATGACAAAAAACATATAGGAAGTGCACTCTCAAGGAATTAGAAAACTGCACTGGAAATTCTACAAAAGGAAGATGAACACCATGGACCTATGGAGGGTGCTGTGGGCTTGCAGCACAAACACTCATACAACACACAACAGCAGTAGCCAAGATCTGGAGTGATGGCAGCTTGGAGATGGTGGTTAAACCAGACTGCAGCATCCTGTGGGGATATAGCCAAAGGAAGAGCATGGCATGAGTCCAGCCTGGAGCCCTAGGGGCTTGCAGGGTTACCCGTGAACGCAGTGGAAGTAAAACGGGCACATTTAGCTCATCCCGTCCTCCGCACAACAATGACCACTGTCAGGCTGAGAGAGAGCAGGTACCATTTTGGGCATGGGCAGCAGCTGCAGAAGCCTTCATGCGCATGCACAGCACCTGGCAGAGACAGGACGCCATCTTCTCAGCAGTGTGGGAGCAGTGGCAGGAAGAGGGCAATAGTTGGTCAGTGGCTCTTCTGTATGAATATGATCCAGAGATTCTAGTGGAGGGAAAAATTCATATAGTCATCACTGAGTGTGAGCCTGGCTGGGAGGATTGACAGGGGGCAGGGCACCTATATAGGACTCTTGAGCAACCCCAGGCTCCAAACATACCGCAAGCTCTGGGACTCAAGCTGTCTAGGAGGAATTGGCTCAGGGAACACGTGCTTCCCTGTGGAATGGACAGGCTGGCCAGGCAGAGCTGAGCCTCTGCACCCAGAAACTATGGGAGCCTTCAGTGTGGAGACTGTGAGGACTTGGTTATGGCATGAGAGGGTATAGGCTGTAGCTGGGTTTCTGGGAAATCATTGAGTGAGGCTCCACATGCTCAGAGCTCTTAGAAAAAATGGATAGATTCCTGGACACAAAAAATCTAATAACATTGGGTCATGAAGCCATATAAAATGTAAACAGACCAATAACCAAGAAAGCGACTGAATAAGTACTAAGAACCATCCTGCCCATGCCGTGGCTCACTAGGCTAATCCTCCGCCTGCAGCGCTGGCACACCCGGTTCTAGTCCTGGTCAGGGCACCGGATTCTGTCCTGGTCACTCCTCTTCCTATCCAGCTCTCTGCTGTGGCCCTGGAGTGCAGTGGAGGATGGCAAAAGTCCTTGGGTCCTGCACCCACATGGGAGACCAGGAGAAGCACCTGGCTCCTGGCTTCGGATTAGCGCGGTGCGCTGGCCGCAGCGCGCTGGCCATAGTGGCCACTGGAGGGTGAACCAACGGCAAAGGAAGACCTTTCTCTCTCTCTCTCTCACTGTCCACTCTGCCTGTCAGAAAAAAAAAAAAAAAAAAAAAGAACCATCCCAACACAGAAAAGCCAAGGAGCAGATGGCTTCACTGCTGAATTCTACCAGAAATTTAACAAAGAACCAATTCCACTACTTCTCAAGCTATTTAAAACAACAGGAAGGGAGGGAATCCTATTGAACACCTTAATTCCTAAACCCTAAAAAGATACAATAGAGAATGAGAACTATAGACCTAGATCCCTGATGAACACAGATCCAAAAATCCTCAAAAGAATATTAGCTAATTGAATCCAATACATCAGAAAGATCTTTCACCTAGACCAAGTGGGATTTATCCCTGGTACACAGGGATGGTTCAACATTTGTAAATCGGTTAATGAGATACATAACATTAACAAACTGAAGAAAAAAAACCCATATGTTTATCTCAATAGATACCGAGAAAGCACTTGATAAAATACAACATCCTTTCATGATGAAAATCTTAAAGAAATTTGGTATAGAAGGAACATTCCTCAACATAATCAAGGCAATTTATAAGAAACCCACGGCCAGCATTCTATTGAATGGGGAAAAGCTGGAAGCATTTCCGTTAATAGAGGATGCCCACTCTCACCATTTCTATTTAGTATAGTCCTGGAAGTTTTAGCCAGAGCCATTAGGCAAGAAAAATAAATAAAAGTACACAAATTTGAAAAGAAGTCAAAGAATCCTTATTTGCAGATGTCATGATTCTATATATAGGGGATCAAAAGACTCCACTGAGAAACTAGTGGAACTGACAAAGGTGGTGGGTAAAGTGGCAGGATATAAAATCAACACAAAAATCAGTAGCCTTTGTTTTTTAAAGACTTATTTTTATTTATTTGAAAGAGTTACAGAGAGAGATAGAGACAGAGAGGGAGGTCTTCCATCCACTGGTTCACTCCCCAGATGGCCGCAATGGCCGGAGCTGTGCCGATAAAAAGCCAGGAGCCAGGAGCTTCCTATGGGTCTCCCATGTGGGTACAGGGGCTCAAGGACTTGGGCCATCTTCTATTGCTCTCCCAGGCCATATCAGAGAGCTGGATCAGAAGAGGAGCAGCCGGGACTAAAACAGGTGCCCATATGGGATGCTGACACTACAAGCCAGGGTGTTAACCTGCTGAACCACAGCACCAGCCTCCAATCAGTAGCCTTTGTATACACAGACAATGCCATGCCTGAGAAAGAACTTTTAAGATCAATCCCATTCCTAATAGCTATAAAAAATACCTTGGAATAAATTTACCCAAGAATGTCAAAGATCTCAAAGATGCAAATTAAAAAACATTAAAGAAAGAAGCAGAAAAAACATACAAAAATCGAAAAAATCTTCCATGTTCTTAGATTTGAAGAATCAATATCATCAAAATATCCATACTACCAAAAGCAATTTAAAGATTCATTGCAGTTTCAATCAAAATACCAATGACATTCTTCTCAAATCTAGAAAAAATGATGCTAAAATTCACATGGAATCACAAGAGATTCTGAATAGGAAAATCAAAGTTATACAACAAAAACAAAGCTGGAGGCATCACAATACCAGATTTCAGGACATACTATAGGACAATTATAATCAAAACAGCCTGGTACTGGCACAAAAACAGATGTGTTGACCAGTGGAACACAATAGAAATGTCAGAAATCAATCCGCTCATCTACAGCTTACTTATCTTTGATTAAAGAGCTGAAATCAATCCCAAGGACAGTCTCTTAAAAAAAAAAACAAAAAAAAACTGGATCTCCACATTCAGAAGAATGAAGTAAGAGCCCAACCTTATACCTTATACAAAAATTACTCAAAATGGATCAAATATCTAAATCTATGACCCAGTACTGTCAAATTGCTTGAGAACATTGCAAGACATTGGCATAGGCAAAGACATTTTGGAAAAGACACCAGAAGCAGGGGCAATCAAAACAAAATTGCCAAATGGGGTTACTTCAAGCTGAGAAGCTTCTTCACTGCAAAGGAAAGTCAGCAAAGTGAAGAGGCAGCCAACAGAGTGGAAGAAAACATTTACAAACTACTCAACTGATAGAGGCTTAGCATCCAGAATCTATAAAGAGCTTATGAAATTCAACAACAACACAGCAAACAATCCAGTTAAGAAATGGGCAAAGGACTTGAACAGGCATTTTTCAAAAAGGAAAATTCAAATGGCCAACAGAAACTTGAAAAAATCATCAGGATCACTAGCCATCAGGGAAATTCAAATAAAAACCACAATGAAGTTTCACCTCACCCAGTTAGAATGGCTCTCTTGGTGCCAGCAATGTGGTGTGGTGGGTAAAACTGCCACCTACACAGCCTGCATTCTATATGGGTGCCATTTTGGGTCCCAGCTGCTCCACTTCCAATACAGCTCTCTTCTGTGGCCTGTGAAAGCAGTGGAAGATGGTCCAAGTCCTTGGGCCCCTGCACTCAGAAGAATCTCAAGGCTCTGGGTTTTGGGTTGGCACAGCTCTGGCTGTGGCAGCCATTTGGGGAGTGAACTAGTGGATGGAGGACTTCTCTTTGTCTCTATCTCTCTGCCTCTGCTTCTCTGTAACTCTGCCTTTTAGATAAATAAATAAATCTTAAAAAAAATAAAGGAATTCCTCTCTTACAGAAATCAACAAACAACAAATGCTAGCCAGGATGTGGGGAAACAAGTACCCTAATCTACTGTTTTGGGGATTGTAAACTGGTGCAAACACTGTGGAAGACCGTATGGAGATACCTCAGAAATCTGAATCCAATTCCTGGAAATTTACTGAAACTAAAAGAAATCAGCATATAAGAGAGTTATCTGTACCCCCATGTTCATTTTAGCTCAATTTACAATAGCTAAGATAGGAAATCAACACAGATGTCCATCCATTGTTGACTGGATGAAGAAATTATGGTACACACACACACACACACACACTATGGAGTACTACTCAGCTGTAAAAAAAATGAAATCCTGTCTTTTGCAACATAATAGATGCAACTGGAGACCATTATACTTACAGAAATAAGCGAGTCACAAAAAGACTGATACCATATATTTTCCCTGATCCAAGGTAACTAATAGAGTAACTAAATTATAATGTATTGGCGTGAAATGGACATTCTGAGCTTCCGTGATTGTTTACAGCTATTGTGTCTTCTGATGAGGAACAATGCTTTTTTTATTCATACTATTTGTTGTTGAACTCTTTTACTTAGTGTAGGGTTAACTTTACTTTCATTAAGTAGATCTTTGCAAAAATTAAGAGAGGCAATGGGAGAGGGAGGAGGAAGATAGTTTGAAGCATGGGTGGAACAGAGGGTAGGATGGGAAATACCACTATGTTCCTAAATCTGTTTATATGAAATACGTGAAACTTGCTTAACTTAAATAAAATTTAAAAAATTATCTGTATCCTGAAATACGAATCAACAATATCTTGAGTTGCTCATGAGATGTACCATGACTTATTTTCTCTCTTGTATTTTCAAAATCTATTCCCAGCTCATAATGGGAATTAAGTACAAACCTGCTACTTAAATTGAATGGAATGTTATGGATATTAGCTGAGATGACCACACTTTAGTCAAGCTTTTCACCCTTGTGCAACATTGAACATTTCTATTCTTTTCTTTTTTCTGCAAGATCTCTGAGGATGTGTGTAAGTACTAAAGTTTCTCTTTTCTTAAATGATCTTGATTCTTACCTGTTGTTAACCCCTACCGAGTTAGAACACTTACTAATTCAGTTTTATTTATTTATTTATTTTTGACAGTCAGAGTGGACAGTGAGAGAGAGAGACAGAGAGAAAGGTCTTCCTTTGCCATTGGTTCACCCTCCAATGGCCGCCGCGGCCACAGTGCTGCGGCCGGCGCACCACGCTGATCCGATGGCAGGAGCCAGGTGCTTCTCCTGGTCTCCCATGGGGTGCAGGGCCCAAGTAATTGGGCCATCCTCCACTGCACTCCCTGGCCACAGCAGAGAGCTGGCCTGGAAGAGGGGCAACCGGGACAGAATCCGGCGCCCCGACTGGGACTAGAACTTGGTGTGCCAGCGCCACAAGGTGGAGGATTAGACTAGTGAGCCGCGGCACCGGCCACTAATTCAGTTTTAATACCAGTGTTGAATGTGTTCATTCTCGGTCCTGGGATATTACTCTGTTCTATTTATTCCAAATACAGTAATTGGGTGACTTCTATGCCCTCTAGTCCCTTGTGGTTTGTGTTTTCTTGCTTTTCCTGGTATCTGAACCCCAGGAGACTCCCAGCTTAATCCTTGTGTACTTCATCAAAAGGAAATAATCGAGTGGTAGGAATATTTCTAATGAGGTTGTTGAAGGGAATCCCTAATAGATTAAAATTCTATACCTGTCCAGAGTGAATGAAGCACTGGTAATTTGATACATAAATAGAAACACGCAATAATCAATAATAGTTAGGGGAAGAATTTAGGTCAAAAAGTGAAAAGAATGGCCCATACACAATTTTCAATTCATTGAAAAGCAATGTAGTTAAGCATATCGTTGTTCCAATGCTTGAAATGTTACTCAAACAGCTTTGGAAATTATGCTATACAGAAAAATGTGTACTAGATGGCAGTCTAAGTACCCTTTTCATTTATGTCTCATTCTGGTTTATGGATTTCCCTAGGTAAGTAGAAGGAAAAAAAAACATGGATTATTTACTCTTTTGCCAAACAAATGCTTTTATCATTATGCAATAGCACAGTGTATAAGCAATTAAACAAATGTATTGCCATTCAAGTTTAAAATATATATAATTCAGAATTGAAACTGCATCTGTATGCAAAAATATTTTTCATTACATCCTGAAAAAATTAAAATCATGCTGTTAGATCCTTAGTATCCTGTACTTTAAACAACTCATTGTTTTTATCCATAGCATCTTATTTTAAATAGAGCAATAAAAAACTGAAATTGAAAGCAAACACATAGGTGTTTTATAACTTCCAGAGATTCAAGACAACCAAACTATGTCATATCTCAAATGTGGCTATTAGTGTTTTAGTTATCTATGTGGATTTATGCTGTCTTTATCACTGGAAAATTACACTTAGTCTCATAATTTTATGTTTGTTCTGATTCTTTTCCCAGATAGGTGTTTTTTTTTTCATTTTTTAAATATATGTCCTTTTCTTGCCAGGTTCTGTTTCTTTTCATGGATGATATGCAGAAGCAAAATATGTCTAAATAAAAAGTAATCATCATACTTTTGGAACTTTATTTTACATTCATTGAGTTTTTTGTGTCATCTTTTATCTTTATAATTTTAACAGAAGGGGTTGAAATGATTTTCTCATAATTAATAGTAACTGGCCATTTGTATACTTGTTTTAGAGATTTTTGGAATGCCACAAACAGTACCTCTAGTTCCACTTGCTTCTAAGCTCCAAGCTGTTGTAGAATTGGGAGTTTGAGAAACCAAGGTGTGCAGACTATTGGAGAAGCTGAAGAGTTCACAGGCAGGGACCCATCTTCAAGCCTGGATCTGAGATGATAATAAAAATAATAGCTAATACATTTTTTAAACTTACTGAATGCCAAATACTGCAATGAAATTTATTAAATAGAATATTATTTAGAATTTAATCAATAAAGACGTTTTTATTTTTGTGTCTGAGAGACAGAGAAACATGGAGGGGTAGGAACAGAATTCCATCTGCTGGTTCACTCTCCCAGTGATCACAATGGGCAGGGCAGGGCCAGCGCCAAAGTCAGGAGCCAGGAACACAATCTGGGTCTCCCACATGGGTTGTGGGAACACAGCTCCTTGCATCATCATCACTGCCTTTCAGAGTCTGCATTGGCAGGAAGGTGGATTCAGGAGCCAGAGCCAGGGATTGAATCCAGGTACTCCAATGGGTGACACAGGTATCTTAACAAGTAGCCTGCTTCCAAAATATATTGTTATAAGGTAAGAGATACTATTATACTTTATAAATCATGAAACTGAAGCTCAGTTGTTTAACTAACTGCCTGATGTCCCTGCTCACTTTATTAATCCTCCACCTGCGGTGCCAGCATCCCATATGGGTGCCGGGTTCTAGTCCTGATTGCTCCTCTTCCAGTCCAGCTCTCTGCTGTCGCCCGGGAAGGCACTGAAGGATGGCCCGAGTGCTTGGGCCCCTGCACCTGCATGGGAGACCAGGAGGAAGCACCTGGTTCCTGGCTTCAGATTGGCGCAGCGCTGGCTGTAGCGGCCATTTGGGAAGTGAACCAACAGAAGGAAGACCTTTCTTTCTGTCTCTCTCTCTCACTGTCTATAACTCTACCTGTCAAATAAATAAAAAAAAAAAAAAAAAGAAAAAAGAAGAAAGGTAGTAAGTTGTGGAGCCAAATCTTGAATCCAGAAAGTCCTTCTGCAGACTCATTCCAAAGATCAACCTCATTCCAAGGATTTTAATTACAGAACTACGGTGCTATAATACAAACAGCTGTGTTCTAATGTATACCAAGGTGTACTTAGAAGTGATACTTGAATTTCCTAAGTAGCAATATTATGGTTTCTCTGAGTCCATTCTCAAATAGGGTTCAAAGTTTTATGTGGGTTGATGGTACAGTGCCTAAATCCTAGGGATTGGTGCTGGTTAGAAGTAGGCGAGATAATTGGCCAGCACATTGACAGCTTTCAGCAAGACATACAGTACTTTTCTGAGGCTGAGTACAGTATGTATATATTTATGTGTGTATGTATCTATTTATGAATAGTACCTAATGATACTAGTTGTACAACAGATGACTGAAATAAGACCTGCACATACAATCTGAAGTGCAAATTTTCACATATTTGAATGAAAAAATAGAAAAATAGATCTAACACTGTTAGAAACAGCAGTACCACAACTGATTTGCACTTGCCACTTTACAAAGGCTAACACCTGCAATTATTATTCTTTTAGTATTTCTCCTTTTATGTTTACCTGCTACTTTTGACTTTGGACATTGTTAATTTATCTGCAAAGTTTATTCATGAATAACACTTTTGAATTCCCCCTTCCACTGCTAGCTTCCTAATATGTTTATAATAAAATTTTAAGATTAATATCAAGATTATGTAACTAGCTTTCCAACTGAGCCATATGGAATTCCATGATTGCTTTTTATTCCTGTGCATTTTTTCCTCTTTAGTTAATAATGCCTTTTATTTATTTATTTTTGACAGGCAGAGTGGACAGTGAGAGAGAGAAACAGAGAGAAAGGTCTTCCTTTGCCGTTGGTTCACCCTCAAATGGCTGCTGCGGCTGGAGTGCTGCAGCAGGCACACCGCGCTGATCCAAAGCCAGGAGCCAGGTGCTTCTCTTGGTCTCCCATGCAGGTGTAGGGCCCAAGGACTTGGACCATCCTCCACTGTACTCCCGGGCCACAGCAGAAAGCTGGCCTGGAAGAGGGCAACCGGAACAGAATCCGGCACCCCTACCGGGACTAGAACCCGGTCTACCAGCGCCGTAGGTGGAGGATTAGCCTATTGAGTTGCAGCGCCAGCCAATAATGCCTTGTAAACACCTAGTTAATGTTCTAAGCCTTATTACTAATGGGTTGCTTGTTTGTTTTATACTTTTATAGATCTCTCATTTCATTCAGTCACATTAGTTCTGTCAACTTCCATTTTTGAAAAATATATTTGTAGAATATTCTTATTACAATCTTGACTGTTCATCTATAAGTCTGATGACATTTACATTGATATCTTTACACACTCTCACAATAATAATTCTATTCATCTCTCTTAATTTAATTCCTAGATTCTGTAATTTGAAGTTTCTATTTTCCTTCTTGATTTTCCTGGATTAGATATCTAGGAGTTCCCCAGGCACCAATGAGATACATTTGCTGTCAGCCTGCATGTCTTTGTTTTATCCTCACACGAATACTTTGGCTTCTTACAAGATTGTAACTGGGAAAGTATTTTTCTTTAAGAAAATTTTAAACACTTTCCCACTGTTTTCTAGCTCCAATACTGCTATTGATAAGCTATATTCTTATGAAGGCAATTCCACCCTGCTCCACTTTAGAAATTTCATGGGATCTTTTATTGATGCTGTTTTCTGAAAATTTGCCCTGGTATGGATTGCTTTGAGGAACCATTGAACTGCAGAAAATCAGAGTGCCATTCAGGGGGCCAAGAGATAAATTCACGTTGTAGCTTAAAATGCTGCTCCTAAAGTTTTGCAATTGACAACCTGTGTAGTCTTATCAATAATCCTGTGGAAAGAGACTATTTTTAATCCATTGTAATAGATACTAGATAAGTATTTCAATGTGGAATCTTGTGACTCATTCCTGGAACATTTTCTTTCATTGTTCTACAATTTTTTCCTACTCCTTCCCCATTTCTCTGTTGTCTCCTTTTGAAACATCTATGAAAGATCCTCAAAAATTTCATGGAAAATTTTTTAAAGTCTATTTTCAAACAAACTTTTTGAAATGCTCTCAAGATAAAAAAAAAAAAACACACAGTTTGGTCCTCTAGCCTGCTTTCCTCCCTCCCTCCCTTCTTCCTTCCTTCCTTCCTTCCTTCCTTCCTTCCTTCTTCCCTCCCTCCCTCTTTTCCTTCCTTCTTTCCTTCCTTTCTTCTTTTTTTCCCCTAAATTTTAAAAAATCTCATTTTTCTACTTGCTGGGGAGTTCCTTCAACTTTATCTTCTGCTCATACTATTGAAACTTCAATTTATAGTGTCATAATTTTAATTTCCAAAACTTATTTCTCTGAATGTTTTTTCAAATGAATTCTTATTTCCCTGGAAATATTTATTTAAGGTTTGTAGGTACGTATCATTTTCTTTTGTCTTTGTGATCTTTTTTTCTTTTTTTCTTGTTCTGGTCTGTTTTGACTTTTATCTATGATGATAGAGCTATACCCTAAATGTCTGTTTACAATGAATGGCTATCTCAGATTTAAAAGGAGGACATTAAAAATTTAACTGAACTCTCTGCATATGGAAAGGGTACCTATGGGGAAGTGTAGTAGTGCTGGTTATCATGACCTACAGTATTTTTTTGGGCTAGGTATCCTCCCTGAAAAACCCTTTTATGTAGCTTGGAGGGCATAATTAAAGTTTCCAGTTCTGGCATCCTAGTAAATTAATATGCTTTTTTTTTAAAGATTCTATTTATTTATTTGAAAGGTAGAGTTACAGACAGTGATAGGGAGAGACAGAGAGAAAGGTCTTCCCCTCGTTGGTTCACTCCCCAAATGGCCACAACAGCCAGAGCTGCGCCAACACGAAGTCAGGGGCCAGGAGCTTCCTCCCGTCTCCCACGTGAGTGCAGGGGCCCAAGCACCTGGGCCGTCCTCCACCACTTTCCCAGGCCTCAGCAGAGAGCCGAATGGGAAGAGGGGCAGCCAGGACTAGAACCGGTGCCAACATGGGATTCCAGTGCTGCAGGCAGAGGATTAACCTACTGAGCCAGGGTGCCGGCCCCAGAATTAATATGCTTGTTATCAAAATTTCCCCTAGATTTCCTAACTTTTACTATCACATGCTAGCCTTCAACTCTGGTTAGAGGTAGTCTAATTTAACTTCCTAATAGCAAAGCATTAATCACCTGCCTGGTTGAAGTGTATGTTGAGGGGAATGGCTTGGGCACAAGGTAGTAGGTCCTTACTGTGCAGAGGAAGACAAGTGACCTAGGGATCTAAACAGAATTTTACTGATCTTACTTATTTTAACATCATTTTTATTTCAACTTCCATAAATACCCTATATTGCCAATTCCTGAGTCATTTGTTCTTTAGTATATATTGGGTCACTTGGGAGAGCCTCAGATTTCTTCATTATTGCATTACAATGCATCATCTTGGACCTATTAAATCAATTACCAATTTCCCTCTGGTTTTGGCTTACAGCACATTTCTCTCTTTGTTCTTTAGGTTTATTTCTTTTTTAGAAAAAAGAAAAAGAAACCACCTTTTGAAGTGAGTTTTCAGAAAGAAGCAGTGGCTACTGCTTATTGCAAACTTGATGTCTTTAACCAGCAATCACATAATTGTAATTTCGTTTTTTTAATTTTTTAAAAAAATTATTTATTTGAAAATCAAAGCTACACAGAGAGAGGAGAGGCAGAGAGAGAGAGAGAGAGAGAGAGAGAGAAGTCTTCCATCTGATGGTTCACTCCCCGATAGGCTGCAACAGCCGGAGCTGCACTGATCCGAAGCCAGGAGCCAGGAGCCTCCTGTGGGTCTCCCACACAGGTGCAGGGCCCACGGACTTGGGTCACCTTTCATTGCTTTTCTAGGCCATAGCAGAGAGCTGGATGGGAAGTGGATCAGCCAGCTCTTGAACCAGCCTCCATATGGGTTGCCAACGCTTCAGGTCAGGGTGTTAACCCGCTGCGCCAAGCGCTGGCCCCTGTAGTTTCAAAAATTTATTTTATTTGAATTACAGTTAAAGATAACTCATGTCATTGTGCTTTATTTTTGCTTTTATTAATTGAGGATATATTTTATATTGATTATTAAAATTACATTATGGTATTATAGACATTTACTCTCACAAATTATTTTGATATATTTACCATATGAACTATTTCCTTTTTAAAAATAGATTCCATGTCTTTCCCAACATTTTGCATTTTTTCATGTCTGTTGTACACTTATCTCACAAGAATTTTGGGAGTGTTATATCTAATTTGAATTCTGCCTAGGCCATCTCTATGTCTGCTTTCATTGATCATTTTCTCTCTTATCCATTGATCACGTTTTCTTCCTTTATAAAGGATGGGATAGAAATAATATCTTTTCTTCCTTCAAGGGTTTCACATATTCTGAATCTAATTTTACTTAGAGTTCTTTATGTTGTGAGTTCTTCAGTGCACTTTATTAAATTATGGTTTTTGTAGCAATCATTTCCTGAAATGTTTTATATCTGTATGGGGGCAGAAAGTTTGTAAATTATCCTGAAAAATTAAATTCTGTGTGAAATACGTATTCCATATAGGTATGCAAATACACTTTTCACAGGTGATGATAACTGCAGGCTTTATATCTTTGGGGATAGAGTGGGATGAAATAGATCCACAGTAGCAACATGGATGCCCACAGCAATTTGAAAGAAGTTGAAGTATAGATTGTAAAACAACTTGACAGAGATGACTTGGCACTAAAGACACAGCAGTTTGTGATTCTGTTCATAGGCATTATGTTTATAAAGGTTTGCTTGAGTACGGCAATATTACAAACAACAGTTGGACTTCTTGATTCCAAGCAGTTCAAAAGAATAAAGGAAGGGCTGCTGTTGGTTTGAATCATATAGGGATATTTTTCAAACGATGAAAAAAATCCTATGCATCAATATTTATTTTGTAAAAATAACATCTTTAATATTGAAAATCTGAGTCAGAAGGAAATTACAGCATTTATGAATCATGTGTATGTCGTTCTCTTATCACAGCCCAAATAATGGCTTTCTAAGCTCTTTTCAAATGCATCAGCGATATATGTGAAACTGGAATTAAAATAGGAGAACTTAACATAATTACATACTTCAGCTAGTTCACTGAGCAGAAATTGTTGGCACCATCTTGCCAGATTTTCCAAACTGAAGCTGCCATGTTTTGTATTATGAGCAGTTCAGCAGCTTTGTGCATCTGTCCCTCCCCTCCAATTTAATTAGACTGTCTGTTGCAGACAAATCAGACTGTGGCTTTTTTTTTTTTTTTTTTTACCACCCAACTGCTATAAATGCCAAGTCAAAATATGAATAAGAGGAAAACAAGATGTTCTGCAAACACATGCCACTTTATTGGGCAAAAACATGATAGGTGGGTCTGTTCTCACTCTCCACCAGCGATGAGAGAAGTGAAGCCTGGAGAATGAGGTTATAAAAGGGTCAGATTGATGCTATTGTCTTTGTCAGCTCCAACAGAGCAGGGACTTGATTCTTCCCACAGTATAATCTTTCTTTGACACTGCAGCCAACACAGATTTATGATAACACATTCTCCTATCACACAAGGAGTGAAAACTACAGCAGAGGAATCACAAGAGATATGGAACTAGATATTCGTGTAGGAATTTATAATCTTACATGCTTTGCATTTATGTGGGTGATTTGTACCATTATGCCCAGATATGTTACTATAATGTCGTGCTTTGGTCATTTTAATACTTTATAATAAGGTTGAAAATAGTTGCTTTCACAGAATAAAAATGTTCTCTACAGCCATTAGTTACATTCCATAGAGGATAACAGCTGAATTGTATGGAATGTCTTGCTCTAGATGATTATTGCTTGAATTGAACAGTAATTCCTAAAAAAAAAAAAAAAAAAAAAAAAAAAAAGTTAAGGTGTTACTACAGGTTTAATGCAAAGGTAAAGCAATAATGTGGGGAAAAAAAAAAAAAACTGCAACAACCTTGCCACAAAGAAGTTAAAAAGAAGTGGGATGTGGTAGGTTGGCAGATGACTGGGAGCAGGGTTCAAGATCTACATGTGAATATGGTATAAAGGATGTCAAGCCAATGAAGTCCAAGGATGCAGGACTGCCTGGAAACCAAGGAGGCTGCAACTCGAGGAAAATCACATGGAAAGCATGAATACAGTTCTTGAGTGAATATGCCTGATTAAAAGAGATGCATTTCCATGGATTGAATAAGTGGCCCTGTAAAATGGCCTTCCTTTTTGAGAACCTGCAGATATATTTAGCATCCAAATTATGCCACTCTTTTCTTGAAATTATTTCTTCTAGTAATTGTAATGAACTCCACAAAACATCCAAACTTTTCTCATTAAAAGTTTATTTAAATTGAAGTTCCAGTTTGCATTCATAAGAATAAAACTAGATAATTTTTTCATCCTGAAGTTTATTACCCCTTAACTTGACTTTATTATATTTTTAATGTGCTTAACAAATGAAATCTTTGACTGCACCTGGCTATGTCTCCTGTTTCTTTTTGGTAAACCTCTCATTGCTAAATAGGATAGTACTCCTCATAAGTACCTTCACAAGTCCTGGAGAATAAATTACTCTATTGCAATTTTTGCACATCATTCTATTACAGGCACTATTATCACCAAGATGCTCTTCTCCATTCACATTAAGAGTCATGGTGCCAGTATGGTTCTGGTTACCACGAAGAAGATAAACATCTGAATGGCCACTAGCATCCTGAGGAATGAAAATGACACTCCCCAAGCCCAGCTTATAGTAAGTGGACCTTTTCTCCATTGATGTAGGTAATGCCTCTGTACAGACAAGTTATCTTCTACATCAGCGTCCCATCTCATCTCATCTTCAATATCCATAGCAGTCTCCTGGGGCAAGTTCCAAAACAGGTTGGAAAGAAGAGACTTTGGACATTTCTCTTTGGAAATTCTGTCTTAATTTCTGATTTTTATTCTGTGGGTTATTGGCTGCTTATTGCAGGCAACACTCAGACATACAGTACTATGCATGTTTTCAGAGGTCCAGGTACTGTCAGTATCTTTGGAACCAGCTATCAAATTAAATTCTCTTGTATCCACCACATACATTCAAATATGAGTACACCAATATATTTAGTGAACCTTTGATAGTCAATTGTGGAAAAGTAAAAATTTGCAATTTGAACAAATACTTACACTTATTAGGTTTGCATCAGGTAGGAAAGGCTCTCAATACAGGGAAAGTGTGGAGTGCTACCAATGATCCTACCATTAAGTAGGCAATGAAGATGTTTGAGAAGTTCTCTGTTTGAAAGAATTTTTCTGATCTGGAAGACAGAGACAGCAATTAAAGTCAGTTTAAGTATTGTCATTTAAGGTATGACTTGTAATTACCCTTAATACAGTATAGTGAAATGATGTTTATTTGCATTTATACAGAGATAGTAATTATTCAATAAATCTTGTAGAATACAGGAATTAATAAATCTAGACGACATGGGCAACTCAGAAACTTAAAACATATTGTTCTTTCTTTGTAACACGAATATAAATGATTACTATTATTTTATTTCTCATTGTAAATTACCAAACTCTAATTTGAGATGAATTACAAAAAACCACAGATTTTTAAAAATTATTAAAACATTGACAACAAATATTACTCTCTTTATCAGACAAAAAGTCCATTAAAATTGAAAATGAATAACTCCATTATTTGAGATAAAGTGTTCAGTTTTGCCATGGGTTTGGTTATTAAAATCATGTGCTGAAATATTTGAGACAATTATATTATCAGAATTCTGGCACTTGTTTCTGAACAGGAAAAACAAGGCACATATGTTAGACAATGTGCTAAAATCCAAACTTTTTGGCTTTTTTTTTTCATTTAAGTATATTCCACACATGCCACAAAATTAGTCCATAGAGCCATAAATGAGTGGAGATTTTGGCATTCTTTAGAGAATTCAGGCTGTCTTAGAATCCTGTTTTAAGAAGCCATCTTTATCTTATTTAAAAAGATTTATTCACGGCCGGCGCTGTGGCTCAATAAGTTAATCCTCCACTTTCGGCACCGGCACACCGGGTTCTAGTCCCAGTCAGGGCACCGGATTCTGTCCCGGTTGCCCCTCTTCCAGGCCAGCTCTCTGCTGTGGCCAGGGAGTGCAGTGGAGGATAGCCCAAGTGCTTGGGCCCTGCACCCCATGGGACACCAGGAGAAGCATCTGGTTCCTGGCTTCGGATCAGCGTGGTGCGCCAGTCGCAGCTCGCCGGCCACGGCGGCCATTGGAGGGTGAACCAATGGCAAGGGAAGACCTTTCTCTCTGTCTCTCTCTCTCACTGTCCACTCTGCCTGTCAAAAAAAAAAAAAAAAAAGATTTATTCACTTATTATTCATTTGAAAGGCAGAGAGAGAGAGAGAGGGAGAGGGAATGAGGGGAATGATGGGAGATTCTAACCACTGTTTGACTCCACAAATGGCCACCATCCCTGTCTCCCAAATGAGGGGAAAGGACCTAAGTCATAGAGCCATCGTCCACTGCTTCCCATGTGCATTAACCAGGAAGTGGATTGAAAGCAGAGTAGCTGGTTCTCCTGTATGAGATGTGTACATTCCTAGCAGGGGGTTAACCCACTGCAGAAATCATCTCTTTTCTATAGGAAGTTTTCTATGAAATTTTATACAATAGTGAAGCATTCTTTGCTTGAGTAATTGGTATTATTGGGTTTGTGTGATGGGATAAAAACACAAGAGGCTGGCGCCGCGGCTCACTAGGCTAAAACACCTGCAGCGCCAGCACCCTGGGTTATAGTCCCGGTTGGGGCGCCGGATCCTGTTCTGGTTGCTCCTCTTCCAGTCCAGCTCTCTGCTGTGGTCCAGGAAGGCAGTAGAGGGTGGCCCAAGTGCCTGGGCTCTGCACCCGCATGGGTGACCAGGAGGAAACACCTGGCTCCTGGCTTCGAATCGGTGCAGCGCACTGGCCATAGCAGCCATTTTGGGGGTGACCCAACAAAAGGAAGACCATTCTCTCTGTCTTTCTCTCTCTCACTGTCTAACTCTGCCTGTCAAAACAAACAAGCAAACAGACAAACAAAAAACCACACAAGAAAGACGATACTAGATAGGACAAATATTATTTTAGCTTTTGGAAGCATAAAAATGCTGAGCATGCTGAAAGTTTAACTATATGTTTAGGTATATTCTGAAAGTGTAAAGGGGACAATATGATAAGAGAATGAATCTTACTGTATTTACTTTAAAGATTATATTTCTCATGCTTATTTTAATAAGAAACCTATTTTAACAATGGCATTTGAGCATCACACTTTTAATAATTCCCAAGCTTGTTGTTCCAATGTTTTTACAAATATTAAATAAGATTACATTCTCTTTTCAATGAGAGAGTACTGAATATGTGCTTCTCCATCTCTCCCGAGTAGAGATCCTTCTAATGTCTCATTGTCACACAGTTTCTCTTACTCAACTATCACTTTAATAAATTTCATTAAATTTTACAAAAGCTTTTTTTCTTTATTGCTTGGTCTGATTCTCCAGGTTGACACTTTTTCCTCCTTATACACTACTGAAATAGAACTTTGTGGGCACTGCAATTCTGAATCCAATTTTCTATAATGGACCACCACCCAACTTAAATAATTTTTCACTGGTCAACAGCTGCATGCAACTTGGTCTTCCAACTCTTCCTCACTCTCTCCCAACACATTATTTGTCAGATTTACTCATTATATCCTACACTGTTAGATCTAAACAAATTTCCACCTGAAAACTAAACAAAGTCAGGTGGAAATGAAAAGTGAAAGATTGGAAGGTTTAGTCTAATTCCTACCACTCTAAGTGGTTGTATTATAAGCATTTATTGTATACATTTTTCCTGAACGTGTTTCATTTTTCATATTGCTTTAGAACTTGATATTCTTTCTCCTAGGATCTGTTTTCCCTTCTCTGGTTTAAAGAATAGCCCTTTTAGTTTCAAGAAAGTCCAACAGAAGTGGGCATGAGACCGAAGCTGCCCCAAAATAGCAATTCATGTGCTTGGGACATGCTACAAACAAGTCCAGACAAAATCTATTGTGGAGAGTGATACTGATGGATAATGAGAAATGTTTTGAGACAAACCCATTAAGGACCACTCAAGCCTTGAATTGCCAGAAAACAACTTTGGATGGGATAGAGAATGAAGCCAACAAAGAGAGCAGAGCTGAGAAATGGAGAGCTTTCACAGCCTTACTAACAGCTTTTAGATCCCTGTATTCAGCCTTACTTGAACTCTACCTGTGAACTTGTCAGTTATATAAAAAGCCTATTTATACATATTATGTCACTAGCCCCTAATATCTTGATGGACAAACTTTGTCTAATTGATAAGGATGATGATAGTAAGAACAACAACAGCTAAGCAGAGATTTGATAAAGGAATATTTTCTTTACCCTGCAAGGATTTACAACTTTCTTTCACTTTTGTGATTTTCTAATTGATTTTTTTTTCGTAAACTGAGTTTGCAGAGACATTGCTGGTAAGTCCCAATAACCAGTTAAACAATGTGCTGTGTAACCTATTATGCATCATGTTCAGTTATGCTTTAGTGGATATATCTTCAGCACATAGATATGTGTATTTAATTCCTAAGATTCAAGAAGAGAGTGTAGCAAGAGAGCTATATTTTTAGCAGTCTCAACTTTGACTGCATTCCTAATTTTTATGAAAAGAAAAACCTTAAAGACTTAATTGTGAACACATTTTGAGAAAATTTATTTAAAATCTTTTCATTCTGTCTCTACTTGTCAGAGATAAAGTGGATGAGAATACCTAAATAACACAGGGTTAGAACATATCAAATGAAACAACACATATGGAAAAATACTGTGGCACATAGTAGTCACTCAATCGTAATAGATGCAATTCTTACGTATCTGGAATCAGAATTAATTTGAACCAGAAGCATAGAGAATAGATTGGAGTGTGTTTATGTGTGTGTATGTGTGTGTGTGTGTTTGTGTGTTTTCAATATATTGGTAATCTCTGAGCCACAGTTTGTATAATCAAATGGATTTATTATTCCTTGTCTACGATAAAACACAGAAAACTTCTGCATGGAAAGCTTAAGAACAGAACATTCTTCATGGCAGTCAGGGTCTTTCCCCATGCATTGACATATAGCTTCAAACTGGCCTTGTTTGTAGCTTAAAAGAAGCAAAACAGGAAAGAAAAATTATTGTTAAATTCAAAAGTATGACATGTTCAGCGCATATAGAATCCATAAACATTAAAGGTACTGAGTTAGAAACTTCTTTCTGTTTTTCCATTTCCTGTTACTATGACAGATGCTATCTATTAAAATACAAAATTATCTGGTGGTTTGCTCTGATTTTTGCAGAAATGGAATAGCAGTCAAAGTAAATTTTTATTTTTAGTGTGGGAACATTAACACAAGAAAAAAAAAAGCTAAACACAGCCTCTAACAACATCCTATGGTTTATAAGAAGTCCACAAATGGTAATTTATGATAGAATTCTCCTTTCTTTTGTGACCTCTGAGAAAACATGTATGGAATGAGGTGTACATAAGAGAACCAGTGCAAACCATTCAAGCGACAGCTCAACTTTGCATCAGTTTGTATCGACCTTGAGGTCAAATATGAAAATGTAGATCCCAAGTCAGAATTTTCCTCATAGGAGATAGGAGAATGGACATGGATCATTACCAAGAAAGATTTGTTTGTTTGGTAAATGGTAAGAATGACCCTTCACTGATACTCAGAAAATTACCCGACTGGACATGCAGAATATGAAATTGTGTTGCTTATTTCTACAAACAGAAAAATGGTTTAGCACATTTATGAAAATTGGTTTGTCATGCATGGTATAAATAAATATTTTTCTATTCTATGACTTTGCAGGTTATAAAATAATACAATAACACTTACATAGTACTTTGTTGTCTGTGAAGAGCTTCCACAGGCATTATCTCTTGCTTAACTCTTGCATCATAAATGTTCAAAATCTTCTACAAAATTCTCCAGTCACTTTCCTTTTGTAATGTAACTACATATTGATATCTCACTCTCATATCAATTCCATTTAAAGAATATTGATTATCAGCTTTCTCAATGTCAGGCACTACTTACTGTGAGACTACAATGATGATGGTGTTAATGGTGCTGTATGTGTCCAGGGATGATCATGATGACTGTCAAGGCAGTAATGTTGATTGCTAGTATTTATTAAACAATTTCCAAGAACCATGTTTCTATATATACAAGGATATATTCTTGAATTCTCTAATTTGTTTCAAGGTTCTGTTTTTCCACTCTTGGGATATCTGATAAGGAAATTTCTGTTCACTTTTTTCCCCCGAAAATTTCTTGATGATTCCTAGGCATTTATTCTTCCCTCTAAGGCCTTTTTGCTTCTCTATTGCTTCTCAAAATTCCCTTTTTCCTTCCCTAAAGATACAACCCTAGTGGGATTAGATTAGAATGACATTAAATTTTACTTAACAATTTTGGCACTGCTAGCCTGTTAGTGATTTTCAGGCATTTCTCCCCAGAATGTGATATTTGAATTGGCTTATTGTGTTTTTTTGCCCTTCAGGAAGATTTTAACATGTAGATCCTGTGCTTATGCTATTAAGTTCATGTACCCTCTACGCCACAGTGTCGGTCTTACTTGTTGAACTCTTAGTTGAACATTACACCTTTGACTATCATATAAATTTAAAATTTTTATCTCAAAAAAATCATCCATGAGAGTCTTATTTTTTTCTATTTCAGGTTTTCAAAAATATTATTTTATTTTATTGCATAATTGAATGTTATGGAAACTCTGAAGCAATATTGAATAATTATTATGGTACATAAAACTGAATAGTTCCTGGATTCAAATGAAATGGATTTGCTTATCTTCTCTCTCTCTCTTTTTCTCTCCCTCTCTCTGTCTCTCTCTCTCTGTCTCTCTCTCTCCCTCTGATAATAACTGTTGATTTTGGTAAAAATCTTCATTATATCTTAGTATTTTCTGTCTACTTTAATTGGAATATATTTTTTCTTTCAGAATCATAAAAAATATTATAGGTTAGTTCAACATCTATTTGTATGATCATATGAACATTTCCTTTATACATTTTGATGCTGTGAATTATCTCAATAGACTTTATGATAATATTTGTGCAATTAACCCTTCTCGGCCATGGTGTATTCATTCTGAAATATGAATCTTAGTAGTTTCCTTTTCCCAAATTTAGAGTAGGAGACATAGAAGGAAGTAGTAAGAGCCCTATTGCAAGTACTCAGTAGGGGCACTGATGGGTCTTACCGACCTTATCAGACTCCACAGAACACCCTTCATTATGCCGGTAGTCTGGTGGGGGCTTCATGCTTGTCTATTTATCTTAGAAAAGGCAACTTTTCATGTTCTCTGAGCCTCTTTATGATTTCCTATTCATGATCATTTTGAATGTTAATTTTGATGGTCAGTTTGACTGAAATGAGAGACACCTAGAGAGTTAGAGATTCACTATTTCTGGGTGTGTCTGTGAGGCTGTTTCAAGAGAACACTGGTGTGTAGATCAGCAAACTAAGTGGTAGAATCCCACCCTCAAAGTAGGCAGATAGATAGATGCAATTAACCAGGGGCTAGGGTAGAAGAGGAAAGCAGAAGTGGAAGCTGTATGGTCATTCTTTCAGGAGTGGAGTGTGTTTTCTCCTACAGCTCCTCTTGGATATCAGACTCCAGGTTCTTAGGCCTCTAAACTCTGAGACTTGAACCAGGGACACTCTGGAGGCTCTCTGGCTTTTGGCCTTGGATTGAGTTCTGCACTATCTGCCTTCCAGTTCCTAAAGCTTCCAGCTGCTGGACAGGGTCTTCCACTGCTTCTCTGGATCTCCAGCTTGCACATTCCCATTGTGGTGTGGAAACTGCCAGCCAATCAAAGTGTCATCTAACTGAATTTTTCTCTGTGTATGTGTATTCTGTTTATTTTTTCTAAATAATTCTGAATAAAGAAACCACTAACCTTAAGCAAGCTTTTAGTGCCATCTGGAAATCCTACTAGATTTTACTAATTCATTCACCCTACCATTTCCTTAGTTACCTATTTCGTATCTGTTCTTATTCACCGAAATCTAGGTACCCACAGCCAATTTTTGGATCAGATGTGCTAACAGAGGAAAGTTGCATTGAAGACTCAATATTCCCAGAATTTTGTGCTCAGAAATGTTCCATGATAATACATAGGTTACTTACACACTCAGATTATGAACAAAGGGACATTGTACCAGGGATAATGCTTAAGAAAAAAAGTGATAAAATTTAGTCTCTTTCTTTAGTTTATTTTTTTACTTTCTAAATTTTTGAACCTAAAGAGAACATATCTCATGCATTCTGGAGGTACAACACCAGGAAAACAAACATAATGCCCTCCCTGTCTCTCTCACCCAACCGCCTTTCCCTTCTTCTTCAAAAAATGCTAATTTTGTCGTTCTGCAATCACATTTTGCAGGAGATAATTCATTTGTGCCCTTGCCTTCTATCTCTAAGAGTGTCTCAGCCTGCTTACCAAGTTTAGAAGTTTACAAGGGTAGCAGCTCTGTTACCAAGTACATACTTTCTTATAAATCCATTTTCAGTCTTATGCCATAGTGGCTATTTCCCATGCCATTTGCAAAGAAACCTGCTTCCTAGCAGTTTCCCACCTTAGTTTTGAGCTAAACTATACAGTGCCACCCTAGAAACATAGAGTGGAAAATGTCTTTTTTGAGTTTGTGAACAGTCCTTGTAATTTGCCTCCTACGGTTATTTTCTTGGCCTGATATGCAGAATGAAAGGCTGAGCATCTGGTCTGGAGATGCTGGGCAATAACAAGTTGGAGCTAAAACCTCTCTAATGCTCAGACACATGTCCAGAACTTCATGATCTGCTGATATGAGGCAGCAAATACTGTTTGTTGCACAAGGAACTAAGAGGTCTGTAAAGACTTCCTTGTGATGAAATACTTGCCTGTCACATCCCCTTAGAAAAAGCTGCAGCTCCGGAAGAGCCTACAGAATTCTGATACTCAATCTCTCTTGATGCTAATGCCCTGTGGTTTTGAGTCCTCTTGCTGGACTCTGTACCTCTGCTGAGAGCTGCGAAGCCCCACCCCTCCTTCCTAAGGTCCCTGCCTCTGTTCTCTATTTCAAATCGTCTTTCACAAATCCCTGTCGTTGACATCTCCCTTTGGAGACTTTCCCAAGACCCATGGACTTTGTTTAAATCCCTGCCACTAGGGAAATAGTCATCTGCTTTTGGACAAAAATACCTCAAGTTGCTGTCACCTAATATGGTGAAAATCCACAAAGTGAGGTTGCAGAATGTAAAAATTCATTTGATTTTATTGTGACCTCCACAAATCATCAAATTGAGAGTTTCAAGGTCCAAGCAAACACCCTTACACCACCAAAAGCCTCCACATATATGGAATTTGCTCTTCCAAATCCTATTCTTTGCATTTTTATTTTTTTAAATATTTCTTCCTCATGTAGTTACTGTTCCACTTTTCATAAAGTCACAACAATGTTAAAGGAAAATATAAAAGTGGAGACCAAAATGACATCAGAGACCAAGCTGGCAAGTGAGACTTGGAGGTGCACAATTAGTTAACTGTGGTTATCAATCTTGAAACTAATACCATATTTACTCTCCCAATCATGGGGAATGCAGAGATAGGAGAAAATGTGTGCTCTTTGCGAACTTACTCAAGAACACAGAAAAAGTGAAACTAGACCAAGCACATGCACTTATTCTCCCCAAAGTTTTCTCCCCCTTTAATGGAGTAAGAGAAGGGATGGGGAAAGGTCAAAAGTGCCCTTATGTAAAAATCTCTGTTCTTGGAAGACTGGAGTGAGAAATGATTCAATTAATGATAGCTATTACTACTACTGGTATTCATTCGCATGATGATTGTTAGTAGTAGTAATGCTTAAACTTTCAACTTAAGGGTTCAGTTGTGCTACTTGGTATTAAAATGTTACACAAGGGAGATTTTTGATTAATTATGCAAAATTATATTTTCAGAAATAATTTTTTGCCTCTAATTTCTGAATTTCACTAGTACCACTGTTTCCCTTGATCAATGTACTACATGAAATCTTGCAGACATTTCTAGATATTGTATGTATGGCACTATCACAGTTATTCAAATATGGAGTGAATTTTTCTCCTTTTCACTCTCGAATCCCATTTATTTAACAGTTAAATAATTATTTAAGCTACATTAAATTCAAAATCTGTTTAATGTATCTGTTATGAATTGTAAAACATTTTAACAATGGGAGATTTATATTAAAATTGATAAAAAAAATTGATAAAAAAGCACACTTTATTTCAGGAATGTTACCCATGGTACCTTATGTTACACTCATACCAATATTACTTATTGGGTATTTTCCCCTACATTTCATGGAAATGCATTTGAGACCAGAAATGCTGAATATTATCTGTAATGTCATATAACTCATGAAGGAAACTATTGGAATCCATGAATGTCTTGTTTGGGCCATGCTGTCATGTTATGTTTTTGTCTGTTGGTATCTTAACTATTCAGATTTTAGCCTTGTTGGAATTATCAGATGTTATTACTGTGTTTATGAGATCACATTTCAAATATAAAATTTTATTTGCCTACCTGTATCTCAAAAAACATCTTCATAAAATCACTTCATTTCCTTAAATAGTGTGCTCTGAGAACACTGGCAAAATTTGAGATTAAAGGCAACATTATTCATTTAAATCTTTTAGGATGTGTATCTGCTTATTTGATTAATGTTTTAAGATTAAATCACTGGGGCTTAGCAACATGTAGGAGCTTCTTAAAATGGTTGAAATTATTTGAAATTATAGTATTTCTTATTCAATAATTACTTTCAGAGGTCATTAATCCAAAAGTTTTCAAAATTATACCAACTTTAATTTTTATATGACTGGTTTAATTCTGTAATTAATACACAGTTATTTTTAAGTGTTGAAATTTAACTGAAATGTGATCCCTGTTAAACATAAGAGTGGGAATAAGAGAGGGAAGAGATGTACAATTTGGGACATGCTCAAGCTGACTTGCCCCAAATGGTAGAGTTAGAAACATACCAGGGGACTCCAATTTAATCCCATCAAGGTGGCATGTACCAATGCCATCTCACTAGTCCAAGTGATCAATTTCAGTTCACAATTGATCATAATGAAAGGACTAAGAGTCAAAGGGAGCACATAAACAAGTCTAGTACCTGCTAATACTAACCAATAGAATAAATAAAGAGGAGAGTGATCCAACATGGGAAGCGAGATACTCAGCAGACTCATAGAATGGTGGATGTCCTAAACAGCACTCTGGCCTCAGAATCAGCCCTAAAGGTATTCCGATCTGGCTGAAAAGCCCATGAGAGTATTTCAGGCATGGAAAGCCAAGACACTCTGGCAAAAACAAAAACAAAAACAAAAACAAAAAACAAAAAAAAAACTAAATGAAAGATCTCTGTGAGTGAGATCCCAGTGGAAAGAACAGGTCTTCAAAGAAGGAGGTACCTTTCTCTGAAGGGAGGAGAGAACCTCCACTTTGACTATGACCTTTTCTAAACAAGATAAGAGTCAGAGAACTCAGAGGGCTTCCATAGCCTTGGAAACTCATGACTGGTGCATAGGGAGATTACTGATGCCATAAACAGGAGTGTCAATTTGTAAAGTCAACAACAGGAGTCACTGTGCACTTATTCTTCATGTAGGATCTCTGTCCTTAATGTGCTGTACATTGAGGCTTAATGCTATAATGAGTACTCAAACAATATATTTCACTTTGTATTTCTATGGGGGTGCAAACTGTTGAAATCTTTACTTAATGTATACTAAACTGATCTTCTGTTAAAAAAAAAAGACAAGAAATTAGCAATTCCCAACTTGACTCTCACTGGGATTAAATATGACAATAGGTCTGATCTGATTTCATCATCATTTAAAAAATCATCTATTATTTTTTACTTTATGTTTCTGTGTGGGAGCAAACTGTTGAAATCTTTACTTAATGCATGCTAAACTGATCTTCTGTATATAAGAGAATTGAAAATGAATCCTCATGTCAATGGAAGGGGAGAGAGAATGGGAAAGGGGAGGGTTGCGGGTGGGAGGGACGTTATGGGGGGGAAGTCATTGTAATCCATAAGTCGTACTTTGGAAATTTATATTAATTAAATAAAAGTTAAAAAAAAGATTTAAAAAAGAAATTACTGTTGTGGATGTGTATAAGGAAGATGTGGAACAATAGCTTTTCATGATTTTCTTCACTATTTTGCAATACCTTCAGCATTGTCACAATGTAATCTATTATTGTATAACAAAGAGATTATAAAAAAGATGTTCTTTTTGAAAAAAAATATGATAATGCCTAAAATATATTTGTGAACATTCATCTTGCTTAAACTTAACTTCACTTTAAGAAACAAATATCATTATATTCTTTGACAGACATGAAATTGAAGCTAAAAAATAAGTTAAATTTTTAAGTGGTCATCTTCCTAAGAAGTGGCATATTTAAGGCTTTCACTTAGTTTATTATAATTTTGAGGTTAGTGTTTGCTTCATTACACAGACTCCATTCATGCCACAAGCAAATGGGAACCCCTCTACACCAGTATTAGCTGGACTGTATAGACTTGTTTAATGCCCTGTTCTGAATAAGATGAAGTATATACTCAGATAACATCAAACTCAAAGTTCTCTGGAAAGATAGACTATTTAGTCATTGTCTAACATTTCCATAAAGGTTCATTAGTGCATATTATTATTATTTAAATTTCTTGTAGATTCATCAGAATGTTAATGCACTATTTCAACTTATTTGCATATATTTCATATTACCCCATTAACATAACAAAAATAACCTAGACATATTCATCTTGAAGATCAGAAATTGGATGTTCTTTTTTCTGGGACCATTGTATCAAGACCCTTCCATGCTGATGTGAAGCATGTTCTTCTTTTAAAAGATGTACTTATTGGGGCTGGCATGGTGTAGGAAGTAAAGCTGCTGCCTATGATGCTGGCATCTCAGCTGCTCCACTTCCCATCTAGCTCCCTAATAATGTGCCTGGGAAAACAGTGGAAGATGGCCCAAGTGCTTGGCTCCTGCACCCACATGGAAGATCTGGAAGAAACTCCTGGCTCTCGACTTCGAGCCGGCCCAGCTCTGGCTGTTGCAGCCATTTGGGGAGTGAACCAAAAGTGGAAGCTGGTTCTTTATATTCTGTTTTCTGCACCCCTCCCCCATACCCTACCCTGTAAACTCTGCCTTTCAAATCAATCAATCAATCTTTTACAAGAGAGAAAGGCAGAATGATGGAGGGAAAAACAGAGGGAGCGAGATCTTCCACTTATTGGTTCACTCTCCAAATGACTGAAATAGTCAGATCTGGGCCAGGTAGCAGCCAGGAGCCATCTTGGTCTTCCACATTGGTGGTAGGGGTCCAGGTACTTGTGTCACCTTCCACTGCTTCCCAGGCACATTAGCAGGAAACTGTATAAGAAGTGAAGTGGTGGAGACTTGAATCAGCACTCCGACATGGGATAGTAAGCGACAGCTTAACATGTAGCGCCCCAGTGCTGGCCCCTAGATTCTTGTGTAAATGAACATTATAAAGGTATCTAGTGAGTACAATATTGAATCATCATTTGCATCAATAATGCTTGATAAAATGCTCTTTTTGTTCTTTTGTTATTTTCGGATTTTTTTGCTGATAGTGAACAGATTATGAAACACCCAATATGAAATAAAAATGCATTTGCATTTTAAAACCTCATTGTATTGATAGATACTTATCACTAATGAATGAATGTCACTACCTGGAATATTCATTGTAGCAAATTAAATCTTAGGTTCAATTCTCACTAAGGAATCAGAAGGAACTTGTGAAATTGAGTCATAGCACCTTATCTCTTTTGACTCTGGTTTGCTGATTTCTTACATGGGCTCAGTAGAATTCATTTAATACACTTGAATGCCACCTCTGTGATTCACACATGGAGTGCTGCTGCTATTTGTTCTCATTCCTAATTCACACTCCGTAGATCACGGAAAATGCCACTCACCTATGATTGCTGCCTTTATTATTTGTGCCACTTACACAGCAGACTTGCGACTATGGTTTCACCTGATTATTGCAGAAAAATATAACGGCCATTGTTATCTCAAGGATCATTGAAAGCAAGATGAAAGAATGATGTGGACTTTCAATTATTTGTGTGAAAAGGGGAAGTTGCAGGTGTGGAAAATCTGTTCTGCAAACCTCCAAACCAATAGGAATAGAGACAGGGATATTACACCAGATATAGTAAAATAAGCCAGTCTCAAAAAGAAAAATATTATATACTTTCTCTGATATGTAATAGTTAATATAGAATGCCAAAAATATGTATAGACATAAAATTATCATTTTGGGATATGATTGTCAATTTAGCCCTTGTTTATACTCCAGTGGAACTGTAGTTTTCATATATTTTATTTGTTGAATATTTTAATTAATGAAAAATTAGGCCTTTGAATATAGAGCGGACAAAAATTATGTCTTTGTAGAAACTGATGAAGAAAGGGGAGGGAGGGAAACTGGAGGAGTGGAACAGGGGAGTGAGGGAAGTGTGGTTGTCTTGGAACTGTACGTATGGAATGCATAAAATCTTTCCTTTATACTAAAAACAATTTTAAAAAGTTAATAGATATTACAAGAAAAAAGAGGGAAGACACTTTGAAACAGAGTCAGCTCTCAGGGACTGACTCTGCTTCTGTTTACTCACCTCTTTGGTGTTTGGCATCTGGATTTTGTGTGTTTGGCTTATGTAAGTGGATGGTAATGACATCTTACTGGGATGTGATTAGTGGCTTATTTTCCTTTCAACTTATTTGTGCAAAGTTCTTGTAGAAAGCATGAGATTTGAAGGTCTCTAGAACCCAGAAGAAAGGACTGTGGGGGATACTACACTTTCTTTCTTTCTTTCTTTCTTTCTTTCTTTCTTTCTTTCTTTCTTTCTTTCTTTCTTTTGATAGGCAGAGTGGACAGTGAGAGAGAGTGAGAGAGAGAGAAAGGTCTTCCTTTTTCTGTTGGTTCACCCCCAAAGTGGCCGCCATGGCTGGCATGCTGTGGCCAGCGCTGCGTTGATCCGAAGCCAAGAGCCAGGTGCTTCCTCCTGGTCTCCCATGCGGGTGCAGGGCCCAAGCACTTGGGCCATCCTCCACTGCACTCCCTGGCCACAGCAGAGAGCTAGACTGGAAGAGGAGCAACCGGGACAGAATCCAGTGCCCCAACTGGGACTGGAACCCGGAGTGCCGGTGCTGCAGGGGGAGGATTAGTCTAGTGGGCCGCGGTGCAGGCCACATGTTCCATCTTTCTTTCACACTCTTTCCTGGTTCTAGCTTCTGTTCTCTTCCTATGATGTCTTCTCTCACTTTTTCAATGAATGAATACTGGGTGAACTAATAAATGAATCCGAGGTGACAGGATGCAAAAATAGAAAAATATAAATGGGCAAAACATTGGTGGGAGCAAGCAGAACTAGAATATCTAGGTATTAGAAAGAAATGCCAATGCAAGTAGTGGAATATACCCATGAAAAAAAATAGCATGGATAGTGCTTGTTGCTGGGTAGATATCCGTAAAAGCACTGACTAGAATTGACAATTGAGTCAAGCACATTAATAAATATTTATCCCTGCAATGCCAATGATATTAACAAACACTCAACTCTTTAGCCTTCACATCATTGTTGAACACAGAATGATAAGAGAGGGGTCATCATTTTCTGCTCAGTGTTGGTTGATCACACTCAACATTACTCAGCGTATCTTTCTTTGTTTTCTCAGGAGACAGATTATATACCTGACCTGAATTAGAAAAGTTAGCAAGTGAAATGAGATTTCCCCTAAGTCCCTGATGGTGTTCTTTGGAATACATTTGAAAACTTATTCTTTAATGCAGTTATAGTTCTTTCTGTATACTTTCATTACTTTGTGACTGAATCCAATTTTCCCACAGTCAGCATAGAGGCACACAATGAAACAAGGTCTGATTACCTCATGAAGAAACTCATTAGTATTCAAATACATATGCACAAACATATATACTTTCTGGGTTCTGCCAAGGGGTTCACCTAATAAGCAAAGGAAGGAGGAATAAAATTTGAGCCCAGAAATTTGATCAAATTACTGCTCAACCACATATACCCTCCTATTCTCAGTGGAGTTCAGATTACATTATACTTAAGCACCCACCCTGATTCACACATTTACCTCATCTAGGATAACTCTTGCTCTCATTTTCACATCCTAAATCCTATCCATCTTCAGAGACTAACTGAATTCTTTGCAACTCTTGAGGCTGTTTTAGGCCAATGCAGACCCCAACGGAGGCACTGTTTTTTTTTTTTTAACAAAATAGATCATGTGCAAATGTACAAGGTATTTCTTGGGATATCTATAAGCTTGAAATACTCATACGTTTCATGTTAATTTGTGTAAATCATGGCTTATTTGTTTCTTTTTATGTGTAACAGCATTTGAGTAAGAACCACTGCTATGAACCAACCATAACATTATGAGTAATGACTACAAAAATGTATTATCTGATGTTTTATGTGGTGATGAACTTTACCTTTTTCATTAAGACAGCAATGGGGGGAAATAAAATATTAATAACACAGGAAAAGAGACTGAGGCAAAAAATGAGAACGTGCTCTATATACAATTCAAAATCAAGTCAAAGCAGCACTAAGGAAGCAGAGCTGAGAGCTAAGAATGTAAGAAGGCAACAGAATCAATAAGGCTGTGGAGAGATAGAGAGACAGCCTCAGTGAGAGCCCGGCTGAGTAATAGTCATACTAGTGCTCTGACATCCCTGGAAATGGAGCTGGGCTGAAAGCGTCTCTTCCCCTCCAGTGATGATTCACGGATGGGAAAAAATATATATGTGAAGCATTGAGATTTAGCAGACTTTTCAGTTAGCACATAGAATCTTTTGAGGTGATGTTGAGATTTTTTATTGCTAGCTTTCCTTCTATCTTATGTAAGTCTATTTACCAAAAGTGATTGCTTTCTACACAACATGACGTTTCCCAGGTACGCTTCGAGCAGGCTCTGGCCTACATGGTTGAACTAATCTGGGTTTTTAACACAAGGGTTTAGGTACTTGAAGATTATGTTTTTGTAGAGTTATGATTTATTTGGCTACATTTCAATAGTAAAGCCCTTGATGTCAAAACTTTGCTTAAACTTTGTTTTAAAAGAATTTTTAACAAGTATTTATTTATTTGAAAGATAGAGTGACAGGGTGAGAGAGAGCCAGCATGAGAGTGAGAGCAAGAGAGAGAGAGATAGAGATCTTCATCAGCAGATTCACTTCCATATGCCTGCAACAGCTAGGTACGGGTAAGGCCAAAGCCAGGGCCAGGAATTCCATTCTGCTTCCCATGTAAATGCCAGCAACACATGCACTAGGGCCATCATTTGCTGTATTAGCAGGATGTTGTTTCAGAAACAGAGGCAGGACTCTATTCCAGGCACTCTGATATGAGAAGCAGGTGTCCCAGTTGGCAGATTAATCCATTGTGCCAGAACATGTGCCCCTAGACATTTTTAAAGACTTATTTGAAAGAGAGAGAAAGAGAGAGCGAGAGAGAGAGAGAGAGAGATGTCTTCCATCTGTTGATTCATTCCCAAAATGGCTGCAATGGCTGGGGCTGGGCCAGGCCCAAGCCAAGAGCCAGGAGCTTCTTCTGGGTCTGCAACATGAGTTCAAGGCCCAAGCACTGGGGCTGTCCTCTGCTGTTTTTCTAGGAGCGTCAGCAGGGAGCTGGATCTTCAGTGAAGCAGCTAGAACTGGAACTGGTATCCATATGGGATGCCATTGCTGCAGGCAGTGGCTTAACACACTATGCCAGAGCACCGCCTCCCCCAGATATTTTTATATTCCATAGTATTATGTCAAAAAAACTTTCATAGAATAGATAATAATTAATTTATGCTGATTAATCTGTCCTTCCTAACTCTGCAGGTTTGTCATTTAAATGTTATGAATATTCAAATATCCTTTTCTAAATGATGTGACTTTGTCATTAACAGAAAAAAAAAAAACATTAAAAACTTAGGCCCACTGTTAATGTATCTTGAGTGCAATGAAAATTCAGGTAGATGGAACTGATAATACAACAAAGACTTCATTTTCACCATTATTTCACATTTTTGAGCTGTGTGTATAGTTGCCTTTGAAAACATTTATACTCCTCGTTTAGATGAGCTATGTGACACCCAGAGAGAGATGAAAAGCAATCTCTGTGTGAAGTCGCATATCAGGGGTTAGTTCTAAATTTACCAACCACTAATTCCTTTGAATGATCATATTTGCTCTTTGATTACACATAACCTTGCTGATTTCAAAGCAAAAGAGCAGGAGGAGATGAAAATACTTGAATCACAGAACAGCCTCACGTGGTGTCTTTGGCACTGAAGAGCTGACATTTCCTTTCCAAGTCTCAAAATATGAGACATAACTAGACTAGGAGCAAATCTAATGCAGGTAATGCCGGGCTAATCATCAAGTAGCCAGCTAGTGCTGGCTGTAAGTTTGTAACATTGTGGAACTTTCGGTTTCCAGCTACATGGAAAGGAATTTGGGATTGGTGACACATGGAAGGTGGGCAAGAATGCTGCTCAGAAAGGAAAGAAATTTGGGTAGTACATAGAAAGGGAGTTGTCAGGCTGGCTGTCATGTGGACTGGACTGAGCTGTCATGAAAGTACTAGCCACAGCTGTCCCACAGCATGTTGATTGTGGCTGTCAAGTTGCGGATTGCCTGGACCTGTCAATCAGCTTTGGGTACTGCAGCACTGGTTGGCAGGAGCTGTCCATCTGTCAGCTGGGGCTGTCAGTAGGCAACCTGTGCTACTGCACAGGTCACCTGGAGCTGTCCAACAGAGAATAGACTGAGGCTGTCAGACCTCAGCTCTTCTCTCTATCTTCTTTCCTAAACAATTTCACAACACTAGATGGGATTGCTATTCTATGTAAGACAAATTTTTCATGCTCATAAAGAAGTTACATACAAACAGGCAAATTCCTTGTGCTACTAAACATAAACAAAAAGGTGTGACGCCTAATCCAGTACTACTTGCTAAGGGATTGAATAAAGTGGAGCAAAGAGGGAGGAGGTGCTAAGAAGATGGGAGTGCTGAGTGTTTACAATGGGATGTTCAGGAAAGACTTGTCTGAGAAGGTGGCACTTGAGTAGTACCATGTATAAAATAAAGGTGCAAGATAGCACTTCTCTGGGGTAAGAATATTCCAAGCTAAGCAAAAACAAAGCACAAATACTTCCAAGTGGAGGACTGCTAAGTATATTTAAGATCCAGAGAGGAATCTAGAATGTAAGAACCAAGTGATAAATAAGGGAAAAATCAGAGTAATAACCAGGGGCCAGATCACGTGAAGATTTGCATGTGGATTTTGTTCTGAGTGATAGGAGGTCACTGTTAGTTTTGAGTAGGGTATGTCAAGATCTTAGTGTAGTTTTTTTAAATATTCATTCATTCTTTCATTTGAAAGACAAGCGAGACAGAGTGAGAGATTCGTTGATTAACTTGGGTTCACTCACGAAATGACCACAATGGTCAGGGCTGGGCCAGGCTGAAGCCTAGAAATAGGAATTCTATCCTAGTCATTCATGTGGGTGGCAGGTGCCCAAGTGCAGGGGCCATATTCTATTGCATACCCATGCACATTATCAGGGAATTATATTATTCTGCTTAGTGTATGTAATTACATAATTATGCTTAAAAAATGGCATTTGCTTCCAAAGGCCAAGTAATAATTGTATGAGTATTTCTTTACCTTAAGTATTATAGAGATCTTCACTTATCAGGTACACAGTCTGCTGTACACAAAAATATTATTCTTTTTGAAATACAAACAGGGGTCAGTGTTGTGGCACAGCTACTACCTGCAACATCAGAACCCAATATTGAATCCCACATTTAATATGTTTCAAGAAAATTATTTAACTAAAGCATTAGTGAAAACTGATATTAAATTATTGAGCAGAGCTTTAACGAACCAGAAAATCAAGGACTGTAATAACTATTTTTAAAATATTTATTTACTTTATTTTAACAAAGAGAGGGAGAGAGAGAGAGAAAGAGAGAGAGGTAGAGAGAGAGGTGGAGTGAGAGAGAGAGTGAGAGAGAAACTTCTATCCACATGTTCACTCTCCGACTGGCCACAACAGCCAAGGTTCGACAAGTTAAAGCCGGGATACAGGAATTCAATCTTGGTTTACTAAGTGGGTGGCAGGGTCTCATGATCTTGGGCCTTCATCTGTTCCCTTTCCAAGTGTTGTCGAAGGAAGTTGGGCTGGAAGCAGAGCAGCCAGGACTCTAACTGGCACTCAGATATGGCATGCTGATGTTGAGAACACTGCTTTAACATGCTTCACTGCAACACCGGCCTCTATAATAAGTTTTGATTGTGTGCTGAACATTTTAATTAATACATATTAAAGAGTCTAGATTATATTGTCTTGAAATAAGCCTTTTATTGTTTTTGTGTAGACAAATAAATTCTCTTGGTTCTGTTATGCTTTAATATGGTGAATTTAGTCTGAAATTCAGGCTTTAATTATAGGGTATGGCTGTTTGACATTATTCATAGCCCTTTTGTTTTTCTCTTTACTGTCTAAATTGCTCCTTGAAATTCTAAAATTCTATTGAATTTCCAAGTACACTTTCTGCTCTGTGTGGATTAAAACTCCAGTTTTTAAATACACTTGAATTTCAATATGTCCGAACACCATTGGAGCCTTCTGATTGCCTAGCAGTGGCTTTCTGCTATGCCTCATGGATTCTGCACTGTACATCTCAGCCTAGGATCAAAGGATAATTTACAGGAAAACTTCTGCTTATATCTTGATGAAGCTTCCTCCATTCTGAACTCTGAACTGCACATTGCAGTTGCTTTACTATCTCCAAAAAGCGTCTAGACCTCTACTGCCCAAGGAGTCTGCCAATCTTTATTTGGGCTACACTTTCCTTGGGTACGTTCTGGAAAGTGTCCCACGTATAATGCAAAGGCAAAGATGGAGCTCTTATATTTCCTCCACTAAAAGGGTCACATTCCTGAGCAGCCTGTCATACAAAACCTAAAAAACAAAAACAATACATATTGTGTTTGGTTCTATAGTTATTTATATTAGTGAAGTTCAATATGAACTAGTGTTTTCTGTGCCAAGCAGAACCTGCCTTCCAGACTCAGGTTTAGCAATCCTGGTGTTTGTGCAATTGTTTCTATTAATCTTTCAATGAGTATTTCCGTATTATTATGATATTTAAGATGATCCTTGAATCCCGAGTTATGATGGTTTTATGGAAGATTTTTAAAATTTTCAATACCAGAATTGTGAAGTAGAAACCCTTTTCAAATATTCAAGTCCAAAATGGGTCATGGATCTAAATGTAAGACCTGAAACTGTGCAAATACTAAAGGAAAATATGGAGACATGCCAAGATATTTGCACCAGAAATGAGTTTTTGGATAAGACCACAAAAACATAGGAAATAAAGTTGACAAATGGGATTATATCAGACTAACAATCTTCCATACATCAAAGAAAACAATTAACAGAGTGGAGAGACAACTGACAGAATGACAGGAAGGATTTGTAGACTATCATTTGAAAAAAGATTAATATCCAAAATATATAAGGATCTCAAGAAATTCAACAACAATGAAACAGAAATCCAGTAAAGAAGTCAGCAAAGGACATAAATAGATTCTTCAAAAGAAGAAATGCAAATGGCAGTGAAAACATGAAGCAGTACTCAGCACCAGTAGCCAACAGGCAAATACAAACAAAGGCCACAATGAAGTATTCTCTCTGTCCAGTTTGGATGGCTGTTATCAGAAAGACAAAAAAATCACAAATGCTGGCAAAGATGTAGAGAAAAAGGAACCCTAATATGCTGTAGGAATACAGATTAGTAAAGCCATCATGGAAAGCGGTATGGAGATTTCTCAAAAAACTAAAAATAGATCTACCAAATGACCCCAGCTATTTCACTTTAGGGAATCTATCCAAAGGAAATTAAATTAAAATATCTACAAGATAACTGCACTCTCATGGTTATTGTAATCCAATTCACAATAGAAGCTGTATGGAATCAACCTAGATGTTCATGAATGGATGATCGTATAAAGAAAATGTGATAGGTCTGATCTGATTTCATCATCATTTAAAAAATCATCTATTATTTTTCACTTTATGTTTCTGTGTGGGAGCAAACTGTTGAAATCTTTACTTAATGTATGCTAAACTGATCTTCTGTATATAAGGAGAATTGAAAATGAATCTTGATGTGAATGGAAGGGGAGAGGGAATGGGAAAGGGGAGGGTTGCGGGTGGGAGGGACGTTATGGGGGGGAAGCCATTGTAATCCATAAGCTGTACTTTGGAAATCTATATTCATTAAATAAAAGTTAAAAAAAATGTGATATATATATATCAGGCATGTGATATATAATGTAATGTTACAGTATCATATATTTACTATTATTCAGATACATGAAAGAATGAAATTCTAATATTTGCAACAAAATGTATGAAATTGAAGGTCATTATTATGCTACATAAAAAAATAAACCATACACAGAAAGACAAATAATGCATGTTTTCTCTCATACGTGGGAGTTAATATATATTTCTACATATAAAGTGTGAAAAATGTGTGGATGCCATATTATCTTGTAGATAAATATTTATAAATAAATGTTGGCTTCACTGAATTATGCACCTTATATAATAATATGCCCTTCTTTCCTCACTTTATGGTCTTTGTTATCAATCTAATGTTCTATGATAATATATTCACCCCTGTTTTCAAGAAAAAAATGCATGTGTAAGTATATATAATATTTACATGCAAAACAGATATGGCATATTAAAAATTGTTCAATCTGGCTGGTGCCGCGGCTCAATGGGCTAATCGTCCACCTGCGGTGCTGGCACCCTGGGGTTCTAGTCCGGGTCAGGGTGCTGGATTCTGTCCCAGTTGCTCCTCTTCCAGTCCAGCTCTCTGCTGTGGCCCAGGAAGGCAGTGGAGGATGGCCCAGGTGCTTGGGCCCTGCACCCCATGGGAGACCAGGAAAAGCACCTGGCTCCTGGCTTCGGATCAGCGCAGTGCGCCAGCGGCAGCGGCCACTGGGGGGTGAACCAACAGAAAGGGAAGACCTTTCTCTCTGTCTCTCTCTCACTGTCCACTCTGCCTGTCCAAAAAAAAAAAAAAAAAAAAAAAAAATTGTTCCATCTATCTGCTTGTAGAACTCAATATTGTTATATATTTCAGTAATTTTGAACTAAAAATTTTAAATGTAAAACCACTTTAAATTTGGATACCTTCTTGGATCAGTGATATGCAGAACACTATTCTGTAATATTGGGTAGCAGCAATGAGCTGCAGCTTTCATCAAAAGTGATTATGAGGAATAACAACCAATTCTCTATAGTGTATTTATTGTGTTGCTAAGATATGTTTTGGGATAGATAAATGATATTAAGTGTATTTTCAATTTGCCATGACTTCACATTACATAGGTTTGTTGGGATATAATACCATAGTATGAAAATAATATGCATAATGCTTATTTCCCATTTGAATAATTAAATTTATTTCCATTTAAAAAAATTGAGCTGTCTGAAATTCCTTTCCTGATTGTAGACGTTCTTGATCATTTACTTGGAGGCAAATAACTTCTCCAGCTATGTTTCAGCCCTTTTATTTTTTAAGCTCTTTGTTTCTGTTGTGATTATCTTCTTCAGGATTCTTGTCATCTGCTCTAATGAGAAAAGTCCTTCTAGTTCTTTTTCTTATCAGATCTTTGTCTTACTTTGGATTAAAATTATGCTGGATTCATTGAATAAGTTAGGAGGTATTTGGCTTCCTTCTATAGTCTGGGAGCATTTATATAAAATCCATGTGAATTCTACTGAAAATATTTCATAGAATTTTCTGTTGAAACTATCTGAGGCTGGAATTTTCTTTGAAAGAAAAATTTTAAATTGTAGATTTAGTTTCAATTTTTTAGTAGAGTGCTATTAATATTTTTCTTTCTTCATCTTCTTACCATCGTAACTTTAGACATGACTATGCCAGCTTCATCTGAATTTTCAAATTTATTTTCACAGATATATATATATATATATATATATATATATATATATAACCTTTTGGTATTTATGTCTCTAGGATCTGTACTGTTGCATTGTTTTTACTTTTAATATCATTTGTGCAAGTATGTCACTTTTTTTTGAGAAGCCTCAGTACAGATCTAACAATATAGTAATATTTTTAAAGAGCTTAAGTTTGGGCCCTGCATATTCATCTTCATTGAATGTTTATTTTCTATTTTATTAATTTGCATTCTTATGTTTCTTCTGTAATCTTTTATTTTAAGCTGAATTTTAATGTTCTGTACTCTTTCATTTTCTCTCTTATTTCTAAAATAAAATGATTTTTCATTCTGAAACCAACGTGGGATTTTTATTTCAGCCTCTCATCCTTATTGGATCTGGGCTCCAATATCTGTCCTTGTGTACAAATCTGTCAAATGTTCTACTTGGCTCTTCCAACTCACAGAAATCACCTATGCAATTGGCATCTGTGTTTGGAGAAAATGTGTCCTCAATTGTTTTCCTTTTTTCTATTGACTTCTATCCTAGATTTTAGCCTTATAGTTACTCTCTGCTTAAGAGTTATTTAATATCATCAAACAGATGAATTTTTCTTCCAAATTTCCTATTCTTATAAATTAAATTTTAGGTATGAAGAAGTGGGCATTATTTTTACCAGAAAAAAAATTGATACACTTTTGACCAGTTTTTAAGATCACTAATATTCTGAATCCTTGAATTTCTTTATAACTACTATTACAAATGTAAAATGTAATGGATTACTTCTAAATGGAATCTTTTTTCCCAAAGTGTACTAGCTTTCCACAGCAGTTAAAAATGTAATAACTTATTTTTATTAATCTGATTCTAATAAAGTTAAAGGAAATCACACACAACTTTTCTAACTGCTGAAAAGAAATGCAAATTTTGTAAGAGTTTATGCAAAATATGTTTACTATTCAGAAATAGATGAAATACTAACTTTAAACCAGTATAATTTGATGGAGAGTAAATATGGGGTGGGCATTTGATGCAGTGGATAAGATGCTCCTTGGGATACCACATTACAGGTTCAAGTCCCAGCTGTGCTCCTAACTTCCTGACAATGCAGACGCTGGGAGGTGGCAGGTGATGGCTCAAGTAGTTGGGTCTCTCCCATTCATGTGGAATAACTGACATGAATTCTGGGCTTCTGGCTATGGCCTAGCTCAGGCCTGATTGTTGTGGGCTTTGGGGAAATGAACTAGCAGATGGGAGATTTCTCTTAAAATCTTGCTGTGGTCTATGTGCCTGTTTCTCAGCTAGTACCGTATTATTTCAATTATTATAGCTTTGTAGTACATTTTGAAGTCATGTAGTGTAATGCCTCCTGCTTTGTTTGTTTCTTTTGCTCATGTTCACTTTGACTACTCAGGGATTTCTGGGTCATTGTCATTCTTTCCACCCTAACTTGGTAGCTGGGGATAAATGACAATAAATGATTTCCTTAAGCACATAGTAAATAAACAACAAAGATGGAAGTTAATTTCCCCTAATGGCTATTTATTCTCGTGTCCTATCCCCTCCCTAAATCTTCTTTGACTCTTAGTTTTTGGAGGTTATTATTCTCTTCTTTCCCTGCAGCTCATAATAACATTGGTTGGAAATGGAAGAGCAATGATTATTGTGTGTACTTCCTGACTTCACAGTCTGATCTGCTAGGAATCATTCATATTTTAAGTTTTTGGAATTTTGTCAAAATTTTATGAAAAGACAGATAAATAATAGATAACAAGTCAATAGGTCAAAGTAATAAAATTAGATATATTTTTGCTTTAGTTGAAAAATTAGAAAGAATTACTTCAGAATTACATTCCAAGTTCAATATTGTATAATGTTATAATTATCTTCAAATTGCTTTTGTTTAAAAACAAATTGCAAAATAATTTAAAGATACTTTATTTATTTTTTTTTTTTTGACAGGCAGAGTGGACAGTGAGAGAGAGAGAGAGACAGAGAGAAACGTCTTCCTTTGCCATTGGTTCACCCTCCAATGGCCGCCACCGCCAGCGCACCGCGCTGATCCGATGGCAGGAGCCAGGAGCCAGGTGCTTCTCCTGGTCTCCCATGTGGGTGCAGGGCCCAAGCACTTGGGCCATCCTCCACTGCACTCCCTGGCCACAGCAGAGAGCTGGCCTGGAAGAGGGGCAACCGGGACAGAATCCGGCGCCCCGACCGGGACTAGAACCCGGTGTGCCGGCGCCGCTAGGCGGAGGATTAGCCTAGTGAGCTGCGGCGCCGGCCAATTTAAAGATACTTTATAAAAGTGGTCACTCTCTTCAAAATATGTAATTCTGTGAAAATTACATTTACATATTTTAGAAAAATTGTGTATCCTCCAAATAAAGCACTATGACTATTTCCTTTATCTTTCAATTATTTTTCTCTTTCCAAATATGTATAATTAATCTTTTATAAATAGTCTATCTTTTGAACACAGTGGACTAACCTTCTCAAAAGGAAATGATGTAGTCTATGCGTAATTCATAATCTTTTTGTGGTACATAAATGTCTATTTGGTAATTAAAACAAACAGCTAGTGAAACATGGGTTATTAGGAGAAAGTGCCCGTGACTAGAATAAAAAAAAATTGGTGCATTAGTATTTCAAGTGTCAGAGTCTGTGTGAATGGAAGTTGTTTCTGGAAGGACCCTGAGACTCCTCTTTTGTATGTTCTAACCTAAAATCCAATAGCTAAAACTAAATATATTTATCCAATATAAACTTCCATGCCTTTCCCCACAGACTACTCATTGTATATGCATAGAATAAAGAGAAATTGTAGGATATAATATAGGAAGATGAAAATGGAACCAATCAAATACTAAACACTTCTATGTAATGCTATAGTTTACAGAAAACATGTAGAATTCTCTGCCTGATGTCAGAGAGCCGATATTCATGGGGAATAAGATATTACACACATTTTTGAATTTAATAATGTAGTGTGTAATAATTTGCTATTGCTACTGTAAAATGTAATCTCCAAAATATTGTTTATAAACAATTCAAATTATAGTTGAAAACTTTGAGGTCCCACACAGGTTTCGCTAGGCTAAAATCAAAATATCCTGGGCTTAATTCCTGTTTATGAACTTCCAGGGAGAACTCATTCCCTTACCTTTCCTAGCTTCCAGGAACAGTCCAAATTCTTCTGTTAAAAGCTCTTTTTCTCCATCTGTAAAGTCAGCAATATCAGATTTCTGTTGATCCCTCTTCCATCATCCCATGTCTATCTGAAGGCAGAGCAAATGGTTCTTCACTTTTAAAAGTTTATCTGATTATACTGGACCCACCTGGATACTCCAAAATATCTTTTCTATTTCAATGTTCCTAACCATATCTATAAAGTACCTCTGCCATATAAGATAAAATTTGACAAGTTCCAGAGATTAGGGTGTGAACACCTTTGTAGGGCATTATTTTGCCTACCCAAAAATAATAAAAGGGTGTTTTAAAAATGAAATTGAAATTAAGATTTAGAGATAGAAGAGAGAGAGATTGTTGTGGACCTAATGTAGGGTAAGTGTTTATCAAGGAGATGGGGAATAAGAGCACTGGTGCAAAGTTGACTATCTTCTTCTTAAAACTTTCTTCCATTTGAATTAATTTTACCTCTAGAAAGAACAATTATTTCACTTAGTTTTTCCAGGTGATTATCATGAATAATAATGTTATTTATCTTATCTCTGTTTGTCCTTAAAAAATCCTAACAAGGAGCTGCAATTACTATTCTTGCGAAATAGATGAAGAAATTAATTAAGTAAATTATCCAAAATCACATTTTCTGTATTTACTGAAACAAGAATTCAAACTGACACAATCAGCATCTGTGCCATAAACCATTCACCATAACTCTGCTTTTATATTTCTTCCAAATTTTTGAATATGTTGTTATAATATTTGCCTTTTAGAGTGGCTTTATGTTTATTTTAAGAACAATGTGTTATGTTCACTATTTTACTGTCACTTTTAAGTTATTTTCAAATGTAATGATTTCTCCTTTCATATTTATAAGTTTCTTACTCCTTTTATAAAATATCTTTCTTCTAACATCTGGTTTTGAATGCTTAATTATTTTCTTCAAAATTATAAGGGATAGAATTAACTTCTGAATTAAATTTGATTTTACTATGTCTCACAAATACCGAAAGACAGTATTTTCATTTTAACTATTTAAAGACAGTCTGTAATTGAGTTTTTGAATTTTTTAACTCAAATTAATTCATGACTATTGCAAAAAGAATAAAAATCAAGAAAAAATAATCATCACCTGGAGATGCAGAAATATCGAGAGTTCTGTATAGTTGTTTGCTTGCTGAGCAGCTTTCCAATACCGTTTCTTTTGGGGGGGCATATATTTACAAAAATTAAATAATATTCAAGCTATTTTCAACTTTTCATTTTTATTGTAGAAATTTATGAAGGTTATATTACCATGTCAAAAACCCTACCTTTTTATTTTATTCTTTTCCTTGATTGCCTATAAGAAATGATTGAAGATATTATAATATTTATTTAATGATATTTTGACTAATCCTCTACTGTGAGACTGCCTTCCCAATTTTGTGTGGTTCTTTAAAATACGTAACTGAGCATCTACAAGTTTCTACCTCTATTTATCTATCTATCATCCATCCGACATCTATTTTCTTTAGATAAGTCTTTGATTGTTTGCTCTTTTGTTTAGTTATCCTTTGAAAAGTAACACAGTGTACTCTTAAGTACCTGAGTTTTTATCTCGGTTTTTATGGACTTGAATGTCTTTTCGACCACTCACTTACTAAATGAATTTGAGATAATCTTTTTTTTTATTTTTTTTAACTTTTATTTAATGAATATAAATTTCCAAAGTACAGCTTATGGATTACAATGGCTTACCCCCCATAACGTCCCTCCCACCCGCAACCCTCCCCTTTCTCACTCCCTCTCCGCTTCCATTCACATCAAGATTCATTTTCGATTCTCTTTATATACAGAAGATCAGTTTAGCATACATTAAGTAAAGATTTCAACAGTTTGCTCCCACACAGAAACATAAAGTGAAAAATACCGTTTGAGTACTAGTTATAGCATTAAATCTCAATGTACAGCACACTAAGGACAAAGATCCTACATGAGGAGTAAGTGCACAGTGACTCCTGTTGTTGACTTAACAAATTGACACTCTTGTTTATGGCATCAGTAATCACCCTAGGCTCTTGTCATGAGCTGCCAAGGCTATGGAAGCCCCCTGAGTTCACTGACTCTGATCATATTTAGACAAGGCCATGGTCAAAGTGGAAGTACTCTCCTCCCTTCAGAGAAAGGTACCTCCTTCTTTGATGACCCATTCTTTCCACTGGGATCTCACTCACGGAGATCTTTCATTTAGGATTTTTTTTTTCCCAGAGTGTCTTGGCTTTCCATGCCTGAAATACTCTCATGGGCTTTTCAGCCAGATCCGCATGCCTTAAGGGCTGATTCTGAGGCCAGAGTGCTGTTTAGGACATCTGCCATTCTATGGGTCTGCTGTGTATCTCACTTCCCATGTTGGATCATTCTCTCCCTTTTTGATTCTATCAGCTAGTATTTGCAGACACTAGTCTTGTTTATGTGATCCCTTTGGTTCTTAGTCCTATCATTATGATCAATTGTGAACAGAAATTGATCACTGGGACGAGTGAGATGGCATTGGTACATGCCACCTTGATGGGATTGAATTGGAATCCCCTGGTATGTTTCTAACTCTACCGTTTGAGGCAAGTCAGCTTGAGCATGTCCCGAATTGCACATATCTTCCCTCTCTTATTCCCACTCTTATATTTAACAGCAATCACTTTTCAGTTAAGTTTCAGCACTTAAGAAGAATTGTGTATTGATTACAGTATTCAACCAAAATTATTAAGTAGAACAAACAAAAAAAATACTAAGAGGGATAACATATCAAGTTGCTCATCAACAGTCAGGGTGAGGGCTGATCAAGTCACCGTTTCTCATAGTGTTCATTTCACTTTAACAGGTTTCCCTTTTGGTGCTCAGTTAGTTGTCACCTATGAGGGAGAACAAGTGGTATTTGTCCTTTGGGATTGGCTTATTTCACTCAACATAATATTTTCCAAATTCCTAACAGGGATCACTTTTCAGTTGCAATTTAAACACCTAAGAATAATTGTGTGTTAATCACAGAGTTCAACCAATGTTACTAGAACAAAAAGAAAATACTAAAATGGATAAAGCATTACATTGTTCATCAACCATCAGGACAAGAGCTGATCAAGTCACTGTTTCTCATAGTGTCCATTTCACTTCAACAAGTTTCGCCTTTGGCGCTCAGTTAGTTGTCACCAATCAGGGAGAACATATGATATTTGTCCCTTTGGGACTGGCGTAATTCACTAAGCATGATGTTTTCCAAATTCCTCCACCTTGTTGCAAATGACCGGGTTTTGTTGTTTTTGACTGCTGTATAGTATTCTATGAGTACATGTCCCATAATTTCTTTATCTAGTCTACTGTTGATGGGCATTTGGGTTGGTTCCAGGTCTTAGCTATTGTGAATTGAGCTGCAATAAACATTAATGTGCAGACAGCTTTTTTTGTTTGCCAATTTCATTTCCTTTGGGTAAATTCCAAGGAGTGGGATGGCTGGGTTGAATGGTAGGGTTATCTTCAGGTTTCTGAGGAATATCCAGACTGACTTCCATAGTGGCTTAACCAATTTGCATTCCCACCAAAAGTGGGTTAGTGTCCCTTTTTCCCCACATCCTCGCCAGCATCTGTTGTTGGTAGATTTCTGAATGTGAGCCATTATAACTGGGGTGAGGTGAAACCTCATTGTGGTTTTGATTTGCATTTCCCTGATTGCTAGTGACCTTGAACATTTTTTCATGTGTCTGTTGGCCATTTGGATTTCCTGTTTTGAAAAATGTCTATTGAGGTCCTTGGCCCATCTCTTAAGTGGGTTGTTTGTTTTGATGTTGTGGAGCTTCTTGATTTCTTTGTAGATTCTGGATATCAACCCTTTATCTGTTGCATAGTTTGCAAATATATTTTCCCATTCTGTCGGTTGCCTCTTCACTTTCCTGACTGTTTCTTTTGTAGTACAGAAACTTCTCAATTTGATGCAATCCCAATAGTTGATTTTGGCTTTGACTTCCTGTGCTTTTGGGGTGTTTTCCAAGAAGTCGTTGCCGGTACCTATATCTTAAAGGGTTTTTCCAATGCTCTCTAGTAATTTGATGGCGTCAGGTCGTAGATTTAAGTCTTTAATCCATGTTGAGTGAATTTTTGTGTAAGGTGTAAGGTAGGGGTCTTGCTTCATGATTCTGCACGTGGAAATCCAATTTTCCCAGCACCATTTATTGAATAGACTGTCCTTACTCCAGGGATTGGTTTTGGATCCTTGATCAAATATAAGTTGGCTGTAGATGTTTGGATTGATTTCTGGTGTTTCAATTCTTTCCATTGGTCTATACAACTGTTTCTGTACCAGTACCATGCTGTTTTGATAACAACTGCCCTGTAGTATGTCCTGAAATCTGGTATTGTGATGCTTCCATCTTTGTTTTTGTTGTACAAGATTGCTTTAGGTATTCGAGGTCTCCTGTGTCTCCATATGAATTTCAGCATCATTTTTTCCAGATCTGAGAAGAAGGTCTTCAGTATCTTGATTGGTATTGCATTGAATCTATAAATTGCTTTTGGGAGAATGGACATTTTGATGATATTTATTCTTCCAATCCATGAGCATGGAAGATTTTTCCATTTCTTGGTATCCTCTTCTATTTCTTTCTTTAAGATTTTGTAATTCTCATTGTAGAGATCTCTAACATCCTTGGATAAGTTTATTCCAAGGTATTTGATTGTTTTTGTAGCTATTGTGAATGGGATTGATCTTAGAATTTCTTCCTCAGCCGTGGCATTGCCTGTGTACACAAAGGCTGTTGATTTTTGTGCATTGATTTTATACCCTGCTACTTTGCCAAAATCTTCTATGAGTTCCAATAATCTCTTAGTAGAGTTCTTTGGGTCCCCTAAAGAATCATATCATCTGCAAAGAGGGATAGTTTGAGTTCTTCCTTCCCAATTTGTATCCCTTTAATTTCTTTTTCTTGCCTAATAGCTCTGGCTAGAACTTCCAAAACTATATTGAATTTAAGATAATCTTTTATCTCCTCCATGACTCAATTTCCTTATACAAAGGGAAATACACAAGTATTGACCTTAGGGGGTTATGATAAAAAGCAAATAAGATGATTTGTATATACAACATAAAATAAATCTACATTACATAGAACATAAGAATGTTACTGCTAATTTTTTTAATTCAGGAGGTGTTTCAAAGATAGTGTTTCCAAAAAATAAATAAGCTGCCTTCTTGAAAAAAATTCATTATAATTTAAGTTTTTTTTCTTTTATGGTTGTACAAATTGAATCAGAAGAATAATTCTAAGTGATTCTAAGAAAGTGTGAAACATCTTCTAATGGAATCATTTCCATGCTCTGCACACAATATTAGGATAGTGTTAATAAAAAATGAAACTGTACTTCATTTAATAAAAAGATCACAGGAACAATGGTTCCTTATATTAAAGTATAAAAATATGCTTTATTTGTATAGAGAGGATACTTGGTTTAGAAAATTTACCTATAATGTAAAATTTATGCTGTGATTCCTATCTAATAATCTGAATCAACATTTCTTCAATTGAATATGATTTATGGTAAGATGGTTGACTGGTGTGTTGCTGTGGGTGAACTCTTTAACTACCTCTGAGGACCAAATAATTTACCCACATTGAACAGGCTGTGTATCTTAACATGCTGTATTCATATGTAGTACTCATCAATTTCAGCAATGCTAATAAGACACCAAGTCTTTATGGGAAGGCTCTACTTCAATTTAATTTTACTTAGTTAACTAATCTTTAAAATATTGTAAAATGAAAGAAATTGAAAGAAAAAGAATATTGGGGCCGGCGTTGTGGCACAGTGGGTAAAGAAAAAGAGTATAAAAAGAGATCACAGCAGGAAAAACTGCTTCTAAATAGTCAAAGTGGATCTTTATTATAAACCTAAAGCTTTTCTTTGATGTTATCCTTTATGGTAGCATTGTACAGGAGCTATATTGGTTGTTTAGAGATAATCAGATGTTTTATTCCTCAGTATACAATGAGCTATACTTATTTTCTTTGATCGGTTTTAATATACCCAGGCAAGGGCCAATGTCCAAGGTCTACTACTTGAGCAGGAGAATGTTGTGATCATCATGCTGCATCAGTTATCTTATTTAAAACCTGACTTCTGCCACCAACAGATACAGAGTCACAGTAGTTGGATTTACTCTCTCGCTTAAAACAAGTAAAACTCTTGTCAAATATATTGAACAATAGTTGTTATGATTGCATGCCAGGCAACAGAGGAGAAGGTATCCTTGACGGAAGGGAGACCTAATTTGCACTTTGGAAGAATTACCTTCTCACTGGCACACTGACTAGATCAGGTCATGCAGTAACATCATCAGAATTTTTCACATTAAATGAACATTTTGCAGTATAAATTCTTGGACTTGTAATTTTTGCTGATTTTTAAAAATTTTTATTATTTTTAAGTTAAACAAATTTCATGATTTCATATATACAGGTTTAGGAACATAGTGATACTTCCCTCACATACATCCCCCCACACTTCCTCTCCTTTCTCTCTTATTCCCTCTCCTAATTTTTACAGTGAGCTGCTTTCAGCTTACTTCATACTCATAAGATTAACTCTAACACTTAAGTAAAGAGTTCCACAAATTGTAAGAAGAAAAAACACTGTTCCTTAACAGTAAAGACAAGGGTTGTAAACTATCATCAAATCTCAAAATGTCACTTTCACTCCTATACATTACCTTTTTGGCACTCTATTAGTTACAGATCAGGAAAAACATATTTGCCTTTTGGGATTATATTACTTCACCAAGCATAATGGTTTCTAGTTGTACCCATTTTGTTGCAAAAGGCATGATTTCATTCTTTTTGATTGCTGAGTAGCCTTTCATTTTTTATATATATATATATATATATATATATATACATTTATGATACACACATATTATCATTTATTGATTCAGTAATCAGTTCATGTACATCTGGGTTGATTCCAGGTCTTAGCTATTGTGAATCTAGCTGCAATAAACCTGGGGGTACAGATAATGCTTTCAAATGTTCCTTGGGTAAATTCATAGGAGTGGAACTGCTGGGTCATATGGTACAATCTTTCAGCTTTCTGATGTATCTCCATACTGTCTTCTACAATGGCTGTCCTAGCTTACATTCCCAAAAACAGTGGATAAGGTTATTTTTTTTCTTCACATCCTTGCCACCATTTATTGTTTGTAGATTTCTGTATGAGACTCATTCTAACTGGGTGAGGGTAAACTTCACTGTAGTTTGTAATTTGTGTTTTCCTGATGCCTAGTGATTCTGAGCATTTTTTCATATGTTTTCATTTATTTAAATTTCCTATATTGAAAAATACCTATTCAAGTCCTTTACCCATTTATTAACTGTATTTTTGCTTTGATATTTTTGAGTTTCTTGAGCACTTCATAGATTCTGGATATTACTCATTTATCAGATATTCCGCAAATATTTTCTCCCATTTTTTTTCTGTTACCTCTTCACTTTCCTGAGGGCTTCCTTTGCAGTGCAGAATCTTCTCAGCTTGATATAATCTCACTTGTCTATTACAGCTTTGATTGTGCTTTTGGAGTTTTTTCCAAGAAATCTTTGCCTATGCCAATGTCATGCAGAGCTTCCCCAATGCTCACCTCTAGTAAATTGATGGTATCATGTCATAGATTTAGAATCTTGATCTCTTTTGAGTTGATTTTTTGTATAAGGTGTAAGGTGTGGGTCTTGTTTAATATTTCTACACATGGAATTCCAATTCTCCCAGCATGATGTGTTGAAGATATTGTCCTGGTTCCAGGGATTGATTTTAGTTCCTTTGTCAAGATAAACTGGGCGTAGATGCATGGATTGATTTATTGAGTTTCTATTCTGTTCCAATGGTCTACATGTACATTTTTGAACCAGTACAAGGCTGTTTTCATTATAACTGCCCTGTAGTATGTCTTGAAATCAGGTATTGTGATAACTCTGGCTTTGTTATTATTTAATATTGCTTTAGCTAGTCAAGTTCTCTTCTGTTTCCATAAGAATTTTTGCATCATTTTTTCTACATGTGAAAAGATTATTGTTGGTATTTTGAATGGGATCACATTGAATTGGTAAATTACTGCCAGTAGTATGGACATTTGGATTATATTCTTCCAATCCATGAAATATTAAAGATTTGTCCATTTTTTGTGTCACCTTGTATTTCATTCTTTAATATTTTGTAATTTTCATTGTAGAGATCATTCATCTCCTTGGTTAAATTGTGAATGGTATTGATCTTAAAAGCTCTTTCTCAGCCATGGCATTATCTGTAAAAACAAAGACTACTGACTTTTGTGTTTAATTTTATATCCTGTCACTTTACCTAGAACTTTACGAGTTCTAGTAGTCTTTTAGTGGATTATTTTGGTTCCTCTGTATACAGACTCATGTCATCTGCAAATAGGGATTATTTCACTATCGCCTTTCCAATTTGCATACCTTTTATATTTTTTTCTTGTCTAATGGCTCTGGCTAAAACTTACTTGACAATATTGAATAGCAATGGTGAGTGTGGGCATCCTTTTCTGGTTCCAAGTCTTAGTGGGAATGTTTCCATCTTTTCCCCATTCAGTATGATGCTGGTTATGGGTTTGTTATGAATTGCCTTGATTGTGTTGAGGAATGTTCCTTCTATACTCAATTTGCTTAAGGTTTTCTGATGTATTGTTGGATTTGATTAGCTAATATTTTTGAAGATTTTTTGTGTCTATGTTCATCAGGGATACTGATTTATACTTTTCCTTCTCTGTTGTATTTTTTTTCTGGTTTGGGAATTAATATTGTGTTGGCCTCATAAAGGAATTTGGAAGCATTCCCTCCCTCTGAAGTGTTTTGAATGGCTTGAGAAGAATTGGAATTAGTTCTTCTTTAAAAGTCTGGTAGAATTCAGCTGTGAAGCCATCCGTTTCTGGTGACTATTCAACTATAAACTTTGAGTACACTCCTGTACTCAAAGTAAAGAACTACATCTAATTTGGGTCTCTTGGCAATGCTTTTTTCCTCCATTAAAATGAAACTGTGTTGTATCCTTTTGACTTTGGATATCTGTGCAACCTAACATAACACACTTTTTCTTTCCAAAAAAGAGGGGAGAGAGGAGAAGAGAGGAAAGGAGAGGAGAGGAGAGGAGAGGAGAGGAGAGGAGAGGAGAGGAGAGGAGAGGAGAGAAGAGGAGAGGAGAGGAGAGGAGAAGAGAGGAGACCCATGTAATGGTCCTCTCCTCAAATGCTTGCATGCCCAAGATTGAGCCAACACCAGCATACCAGTATCCAGGAAATCAGGCCAGATCTCCCACTTGATAGGCAGGAATGCAATTACTTGAGCCATTATCTACTGTCTTCTATGGTCCACATTAGCAGGAAAGTTGAGTCAAGAGCTGAAACCAGGAATTGAATTCAGCTACTCAGATATGGGATGAAGTAATCCTAAAGAAATTCTATTCAACTGGCCACATAGTCCTAACTCTTGGCAAATTTCTTCTTTCCATTACTAGAAGCATTTCCCAGCTCATGTATTCCATTCATACAAGACTGTGCAAAGCAATTCAGCGTTTATTTATTGGTTGCAAGTGAAAGAAAACAACCTTAGGTAACTTAAATGAAAAGATTATGTGAGCCTGTGAGATGGCAAAAAGCTAAAATTCCTGGCTTTAGAGTGAATAAAACAAGAGCGATAACGACTATCTAGGTAGGGAGCGAGCACAGTAGCTTCAGAAAATCACACATGAAATGCATATGCTCCAATTATGTTCTGTTTATTGCATCTTCCTAAAAAAATTCAGTATTTAGTAGCTTACTTTAAAAATGAAAAGCATGTTAGAGAGTCTTATGTCAGAAATGTAGATGAAGGAAATCACTTGTCTCTACCCCTCTTCCCTCCTGCTGACACCTTCCCTGGAAGACTCATCAAAGAGATGGGATGGGCACCCTATGACTGGGTGATCAAAGTATCTAGAGGCATCTTCACTCTAAATTGACAGTTAATGCTAGCTGTAAGCTAAAAGCTCAGTGGGGCCTTTCATCTGGATCAGATTCACAAGGTCTCTTCATGTGGCCTGTGCTGCTCCCACCATTGTGGCCTCAGGGTAGTCAAACATTTTAAGTGGTAACTTAGGGTGCAATGAAATATATAGATAGATAGATAGATTCTGATATATATACATATATATATATATACACATTTATGTATATGCTGAGACACAAGGCACAGATTTTCCTGTTTTATGATCTAATCTAAGGCATCATAGAAAGTCATCTTTATCATGTTGTATTGAGCTTGTTATTTGTAATCCCATGAGGGGTCAAGGAGAAAACACATAGATGCCACTTTTCAAAGAGGGGCTGGCAGCATCACATAGCATATAGAAACCATGAAGAATGCATGAGTTTTTCATGTCAGCTTTGGAAAATATCTTGTGACAACACCTGTTTTTTTTTTAATATATTGAATATAGTTGATTCTAGTGAGCATATGATTAGACCCATTTATCCGTATAGATTTCTGTCTAGGGTCTCTCCTTGTTTACTTGGAAGAAGGTGTTTTATGGAAAAGAGGATCTGTAGAATTGGAGAAAGGATTGTACCTGAGGGAAAAAGGAACTGAAGGAAAGACCAAAGATGAGTGTTGGAGTCCAGCATGCCTGTGCAGAAGTCACAGCAACAGGCACTACAGACCATGAACTTCAGGAGAATTCATAAAATGCTGAATTCCCATTTGTTTGGTTTGTATTACCTCCTGTTTCCTCAGAGAAATTTGAAGTAAAAACTTAAAAATCAGAAGGGTGTCTATTTTTCCTTGAGAACACCAAGAAAATGTTGAACTGGAGAAAGGATAAACCACTGAAGAATCAAATGTGCAAGGCAGAGTAGCCCCGAGAGAGAGGGAGAGAGAGTGAAGTGTCAACAGCTAACGAGGAAGGAAAAGCAGACCTGGCCCATGGAGACCATGCGGAGAAACAGAAAAGCCCAGAATCTAGTCTTCACCTTGGACAGAGACCTGGGGATTTTCCAATCTGAAATCCCTTGTGAAATGCTAAGATGGCCTACTGTAACTATGGAAGCTACATCAAGATTAGTTCCAAAATATTTTTAAAATGCAAAATGTCAGGATGCAAACCAGGACAGTTTGCATTGACTAATGTTACACCTTGATTCTTTTCTCTCTGGTTCTCACTAGTTCTGTTTGTTTTCCTCTTCCTTTTTGTCTGTTTTCTACACTCTACTCTTCATACTGGGCTTATTTTTTAGTCAGTTTGAGTACCTGCTTACACTTCTTGCAAGCAGAACATGTGGCTGGCGCCGCGGCTCACTAGGCTAATCCTCCGCCTTGTGGCGCCGGCACAACAGGTTCTAGTCCCGGTCGGGGTGCCGAATTCTGTCCCGATTGCCCCTCTTCCAAGCCAGCTCTCTGCTGTGGCCAGGGAGTGCAGTGGAGGATGGCCCAGGTGCTTGGGCCCTGCACCCCATGGGAGACCAGGAGAAGTACCTGGCTCCTGCCATCGGATCAGCATGGTGCGCCGGCTGCAGTGCGCCGGCCACGGCGGCCATTGGAGGGTGAACCAACAGCAAAGGAAGACCTTTCTTTCTGTCTCTCTCTCTCTCTCACTGTCCACTCTGACTGTCCAAAAAAAAAAGAAGAAGAAGAAAACAAAGTAGAACATGTAGAACATGTACGGAAGGAAAAACTTAAACATCATATAATTGAACACTCATTTAACAAAAATAAAGTCCAGGGAGATAAGTGACATGTTCAGAGACAGCAAAGGTTATTGACGGTAGAAGAGTTGGGGCTGAGTGTTGCTGTACTGCCCCTTCATGTGCTTCTCTCTACATGGAGCTGCTTTTTTCAGGCTTGCCCAAGGCTGAAGTTCCAGATAAGCACAACAGTAAAACTATCAAAAAGTCTTTGTATATATTTGAGTTTTCTGGGAAGCTGATACTATGAATCAGAAAGGTAGGAGTGTTATTGGGTGTGTGGGGGGGTCTGTGAAAAATAAAGAAGAGAAGAACAGAGGACAGAACAGAGGGAGAGGATTGCTTCAGTCCACCACCCTAGTCTGATGCTGTGAAGGAAATTGGTGAAAGGGAGGTAGACATACTGATTGCAGTAGAAATCTGAGACAGTCTGAGCTACGTTGTTCAAGGTTTCCAGTGAAATACAAACTCCTCTGGAAGCCTCACACTGGGCGTAAATAGCCTGGCTTTAATATCATCACTCACTGCACAGTAGCAGACTGGAGGTGTGGGGATGGTGGGAACACAGGGCGCATCCCAAAAATGAGGGAGCTGGCGGTTTTTTTTATATACCACACTCTTTACAGTAGCTTCTCTTGAAACAATTTGAGTGGTGCACGGCTTTGACTGCCTCAGTTCCCTTCTGTGCAACTTGTTTAACTAAGTCTGTAGTAAGGTAGGTGAAGATATTAGTTGTCTATTACTGTGGCACAAACTAACACAGACACAATGATTTAGAAAACAAATTTATTGTTTTTGCAATCAAAGTGTCTACCAGGGCTGGGTTCTCATCTGACTCAACTGGGGAAGGCTCTGCTTCCAACTTCACATGGTCAGAATCTAGGTATCTCACAATTTGTCAGATTGAAAGCCCCTGTTCCTTCTGGCAATGGGCCATTGGCTGCTGTTGGTTTTTTGTCATGTAGTCTTTTATGAATGGGCTACTCACAATATAAGAGTTTGCCTTTTCAAGGCTCACGAGGAAGATGGTTTTCTAGCATCTATGATCTTAGGTAACATGATCACGTTCATGTAGTCTTTCTATGCTGCATTTTGTTGTTTAGAAGTAAATCGCAGATCCCAAGATACTCAACAGGTAGGAAAAGTAAAAGAAAAATTAATCCAGGAAATAACTGATAGAATGTAATGAATTTAATCTTTTAAATTAGTTCTCTATGTAAGAAATATTTTTATTATCTTAAGCTTACAAGTGAGAAAACTAATTGAAACAAAAGTTAGACAATTTGTCCAGATGATTCAACTAGTAAAGAACATAGATCCAGTCAAATCCATGCAGCCTGACTACAGAATCTGAGGTTATAATACCAATAGTATCTTCTACTGAGAGAAAGGAAACCAACAGGCAAAGCTGGTACTTCTTATGGCCTGCATAGACAAAGCCAGTGTTTCTAAACAATGCTTTCCTTTATGCTATCATTAGGTATTTAGAAGGTTAAATCCATATTTGCAGGATTTGTAGAAAAATAAATATAGCAGCAAGTAATTCTTTTTTGTAATAATAATTCTTTTTTTGTAATGAAAATTTTTAATGTAATAAAAAATTAAAGCATAATTAAAGAGTTATAGGAAATGTGCAATGGGCATTTAGAGGAAAAAGATATTTCTGGCTGTACAGGCAGACATGTAGAAGGGATTCTTGGAGAAAGAGAAACATGATTTGTTCTTGCACAGCTGAGAGGATATCTGACTATATGTCCAGAGTAATCATTTATGGGTAAGTGAGCAAAACAGAATGTCTCTGCCTGTATCTTAGCAGCAAATAATTCTATCACACAGATGTATATTTGGCGTTTAGTTATTGTTAAATTTTCCCATTGAAGAACATGAGCAAGATTCCCCCTCTCCCTACCTCAGAATTCTAGTGGTTGAAGATATCAACACTAGAAAGCAAGTGCATACTATTAATAAGAATCACTTAAGTACATCTTTCTGGTTAACATGACTCATTAGGAAGAAGAAAAACTGAGCAGATGTAAGTAAATGACTGCTCAGAGGTTCTCAAGCACTTTATAGATTTCAGTATTTGGTGTAGTTTATTATACTCAATGGATCTTACTCCCTTTCAGTAAAAATGCTCCTTTTGAGATGTTTCACATCAAAATATGTGTCAAAATTATCTAAGACTAACCTTGAAGGAAATCACAAAAATAAGCTGATAATTGACGTGATCTAATAAGGGAACTCCTGGGCAAGTTGGTTGCTGTTAAGGAAGCTTTCAATAAAAAATTTACAAGGAAATTTTCTTAACTACGCAACTACGAATCATAAGAATTTCAAGGGAAGGGAGTTGTTAGCATTGATTTAAGGAGTGGTCTAATGTTAGTAATTATTTTCTTCTCGCAGCCATAGATATTTTATCCATTGAAGAGAGTTATAGTATAACCTCCACTGTTTTCAATTCCTACCAAGACCTATGAATTTTTGGATATGTTTGAATTCATAGTAAACTAAACAAGTCACCTTCAGTGATGAGCCCATATGAAACAGAATTCCTTACTGAGACAGATTTCAACAATAAACTGAGGGGCAGACAATGGGGTGGGGGTTAAGATGCTATTTGGTATGCCTGCATCCCGTATTGGAGTGCTGGGTTTAATCTCAGTTCTGCACTGAATTCCAGCTTCCTGCCAAGGTGTACCCTGGGAGGTAGCAGTGATCGCTAAAGTACTTGTCACTCTCACGGGAGGTCTGGACTGAGTTCCTGGCTCCTGACGTGAGCTTGACTCAATCCTGTCTGTTATAGGCATTTGGAGATTGAATCAGAAATTTAAAACTTTGCATGCCTGTCTTCCTCTCTCTACCTTTCAAATAAATAAAAATGAGTGAACAAATAAAAAAAATAGAGGTATAATAAACTGGACTCCAGAATCTAAGTATGTCCATGAACATTTTTTTACATGGATTATGGAAGGGACTCAAGGAAACAATTGTTTTATTTTTTTCTAAAGATTTATTTATTTATTTGAAAGGCATAGTTACAGAGAGACAGAGGTGCAGAGAGAGAGAGAGAGAGAGAGAGAAAGGCCTTCCATCCACTAGTTTACTCCCCAATGGCCACCACGGTCTCAGCTGAGCTGATATGAAGCCAGGAACCTGGAACGTCATCCTGTTCTCCCACGTGGATGCAGGGGCCCAAGGACCTGGACTATCTTCTACTGCTTTCACAGGCCATAGCAGAGAGCTGGATTGGAAATGGAGCAGCCAGGACTCGAAGCGGCACTCATATAGGATGTTGGCACTGCAGGCAGAAGCTTTACTTGCTACGCCACAGCGCCGGCCCTGACAATTGGTTTATAGCTTTCTCAGATATTAGGTGGCTACCAACAATGCCATTGTATAACAAACCACTCAAAAACATGCAGTCATTCATGTGCTCACAGGTGAGGAGGCGGAAGGCAGTTTGGTTAATATAAAAAGCCTCCACTGGGCAGTCTACTTCAGAATATGATTCAGCTGGGCTTCTCCAACCTATTCCATGTGAGTTTGTTGTAAAGATAAAACATCATTACTAGGAGAAGTTCCCATGGCAGATAAACTCGGAGTACAAGAAACAAGCCAAACCATGAAAGGTCATTTATCTTCTGCTCTATTATATACCAGTATCCCATACCATATGGAAACTCCAATGATAAGGAGTAGAGAAATATACTGTATCCACGTCGAGGTATAGTGTGGATGCTGCTATAGAATAGTGAAGAGTTGACAACAGTAGTTCAATACATCACATGGCCAAGATGAATGGGGGATGCATGGGGTTTTGAGTCTTAGCCTTTCAAAAGAAAGGCAGTTCTTCCTTATTTCAAAGTGTCACCGTTCCTATTTTACAATGGGGTCTGGAGGAATGTAGTACTGCTTTGCTCGTGGGAAGTCATTACAGTTTTGTGCTTGGTGTGGAGGTGTCTGGGAAGCTCCCCACAGGCAGGGAAGCATTGCTATTCACTGCCAGGGCTTCAGTGTCCCTGGTATTAGGAGGCCTCCAGGTGTTTATCCAGGTGATGGCTCCTACTGAAGAACACAAGTCCTGAGCAAATCTGTTAGTAAATAGAAGCCTCATTTCCTGGCTCTCAGAATTAAAGGAAGGAACATATCACGCGATATGAACAGAATTGTATCTCTTCAAATTTCGTATGTTGAAGTGTTTAGCTCTAATCCCCTCATAATGTGATTGTTCTTGGAGACAGAGTACTGACTTCAGGTTAAAAGAGGTTATATGAGTGGGCCCTAATCCAACAAAACTGAGGAAAAGAGGGATGGATATCAGGAATATAGCAAGAAGGTGGTTTTCTGCAAGCCAAGGAAAGAGCCCTCAGGGGGAACTAGGTTTGGGAATAGCAAATCTCAATGAATGTAGTAATGATAAAATTATATTTAAAAGAAATCTGACACTAATGGTAAATTCTTAACAATAGAAAAATTTGAAACCATAGCCACGTTTTACTTCTATAAATCAATTTTTATTTTCTATTTCTAATTACACTTTCCTATTTACATATTTAGCCATTCAAAGATTTATTTTATGTGTGTGTGTGTGAGTGCTTGCTTATGGCATCATGCTAGGCAGGGGCTCTGTACTTACGAATAAAACAGCAAAAAATCACTGTCCTCTAGGAGCTTATTTGGTAACTGGGGAAAGAGAAACAACATGATACACATTTTATATTGCAGTTAGGACAATGAAAGTAATAAAACAAGACGCAGAAGTCATGGAGTCTCTTCAAGACCTGAATAGCTAGGAGGGAATTCAGCCATAGGAAAAAAACTGAGGAAATGCAGTGTGGCTGAGGAGCATTCCTGCCAGAGAACCTAGACATTTTATAAAGGGAACTATGCAGCCCTTTTCTTTTTTTAAATATGAAAATTAAAATAATTCATGCTTACTTTGAAAATCAAGAAACTATTTTAAAACATCACATAGTGGGAAAACCAATTATATATGGTTATGCCACTTACAGACTTCTGTAAATTTAGTTTTTATTTCTTTCTAGTTGTTCTTCACACCACCCTGTTAATAAAACTTGCATTACTTTTCAAGTAAAATTGTACATTTTATTTCATTTCTTAATATGATAACATTTTCTCTAGGAAGTAAACTCTTTAAAATATTTAAATAGTTATATAACATTCTGCTTTCTCTACATGCTAAAATTTATATAACCATTTACTTTCATTTTCCTTTCCCCCCTTTCATCTTTTTCTCCTCTTCTTTTCCCTCTTTTCTTTGTTATTCTTATATATTTACAATTTTTCTGATTTTTAACTTCAAATTTTTCTCATTAAATTTGCATTTGGGTATCTTAAGAAGTTATTGTGAGTGACTTCTGGTCTCCAGTTGTATTAGTCAGCTTTTTGTCACTATGATTAAATACTTGAAGCAGGCTACTTATGAAGAAAAGTGATTGATTCTGTTCACAGTTGTGCAGGTTCAAGGCATAGTAATGGCATCAGCTTAGTTTTGGTGAGGGTGTATCACATTATAGTAAGGGGAATGGTGGGAGCATCTGTGTGAGTAAGTGATCACATCTCAATACAGGGAGACAGAGAGAGCTGGATGGGACCACACTCAGGTTTTTACAACTTTCTCCTAAGGCCTACTTCAATCCTTTCCTAGGATAAGGTCCCTATTTACCTCCAATTAGGCTCCATGTCCTAAAGGTCCCTCCAGCTCAGCATTGTCACCCTGACCACCATGCTTCCTACATACGGTTGAACCCTTGGGTGACCAACCACATCCAAATCATGTCTCTAGTGTATTTTCTTTTCATACTAGTCATGATTTACACAGCATAAAAAATTCACTATTTAGGCTATATTAATCACTGAGACTATTTTTAAAATACAGAACATTCTAAAGAAGAAATAAAAATAATCCATGTTATATCATTTAATTATGATTGATTAACATTTTCACCTTAACTTCTATATGTCTATATAATAGTACATTCTTGTTGATTATATTAAAAAGCCCATTCTATAAGTACTCAGATAAAAGAAAGCATTGGATTTTTCTGTATGTAGCTTTCACATGCCAATATCTAAATCACTGAGATTTTTAATCAAATGCTTTATTTTTGTTTACTACAATAATCATTATTTTCATATTTCACCAATTGATGAATACCAGAATAGATTTATAGGCATCCTGAAATAGTGATGTTCTTGAGTTCCTGGGATACTATTTTTCTACTCATCATAGGACATTTCTGGTTAATTTATGTAAATTTAAATGAATCTTTAACAAACTTTACTATAGTTGCAAACTCAACATGCGTTGTATTTCTCTTTTTTTTTTAACTTTTATTTAATGAATATAAATTTCCAAAGTACGATTTATGGATTACAATGGCTTCCCCCCAATACCGTCCCTCCCACCCACAACCCTCCCCTTTCCCACTCCCTCTCCCCTTCCATTCACATCAAGATTCATTTTCGATTATCTTAATATACAGAAGATCAGCTTAGTATACATTAAGTAAGGATTTCAACAGTTTGCTCCCACACAGAAACATAAAGTGAAAAATAATAGATGATTTTTTTTTAATGATGATGAAATCAGATCAGACCTATTGTCATGTTTAATCCCAGTGAGAGTCAAGTTGGGAGTTGATAGTTTCTTTTCTTTTCTTTTCTTTTTTTTTTTTTTTTTTTTTTTTTTTACAGAGGATCAGTTTAGTATGCATTAAGTAAAGATTTCAACAGTTTGCACCCCCATAGAAACACAAAGTGAAATATATTGTTTGAGTACTCATTACAGCATTAAATCTCAATGCACAGCACATTAAGGACAGAGATCCTACATGTACCAATGCCATCTCACTAGTCCAAGTGATCAATTTCAGTTCACAATTGATCATAATGAAAGGACTAAGAGTCAAAGGGAGCACATAAACAAGTCTAGTACCTGCTAACACTAACCGATAGAATAAATAAAGGGGAGAGTGATCCAACATGGGAAGTGAGATACTCAGCAGACTCATAGAATGGCAGATGTCCTAAATAGCACTCTGGCCTCAGAATCAGCCCTAAAGGCATTCGGATCTGGCTGAAAAGCCCATGAGAGTATCTCAGGCATGGAAAGCCAAGACACTCTGGCAAAAGATCTCTGTGAGTGAGATCCCAGTGGAAAGAACAGGTCTTCAAAGAAAGAGGTACCTTTCTCTGAAGGGAGGAGAGAACCTCCACTTTGACTATGATCTTGTCTAAACAAGATAAGAGTCGGAGAACTCAGAGGGCTTCCATAGCCTTGGAAACTCATGTATTTCTCTTTTAATGAGAACCTTCAGGTAGAATCTTTCAATTCCTTTATCTCGGATGTTTTCATTCAAAAAATGTGGTTTCTGTGACATTTCCACATCAGGCTATTCTGAATTCATTCAAGTAAAATTCAAAACATAAGTTCTTTTTTTACCTATTTGAATTGTGGAACTGTATAGAATTTGCTACTTCAACCAGTGGTATGCCAATAAATGATTAACAAGTGAATCTCCAGGAAACAAAACAAAACCAAAGCTTGTTTGTAGAATTTGCTGATTTCTGTGATATTAGTACTTTCAGTTTGCTGTTTCATACATTGTCTCAGTGTGAGATGACCAAACATGGATTTGGGAAGCATTGCACATAACTGAGTTTCATGAACTTGTAGTTCCTACCTATGGTACACTACTGAAACTGATGATGCAGGAGTCACTGTGCACTTACTCCTCATGTAGGATCTCTGTCCTTAACGTGCTGTACACTGTGATTTAATGCTATAACTAGTACCCAAACAGTACTTTTCACTTTGTGTTTCTATGTGGGTGCAAACTGTTGAAATCTTTACTTAATATATGCTAAACTGATCTTCTGTATATAAAGAGAATTGAAAATGAATCTTGATGTGAATGGAAGAGGGAAAGGGGAGGCTTGTGGGTGGGAGGGAAGTTATGGGGGGGGGAGCCATTGTAATCCATAAGCTGTACTTTGGAAATTTATATTCATTAAATAAAAGTTAAAAAAAAATAAAATCAGAAAAAAAGAAACTGATGATGCAAGAGTTAGTCATTGAGAAGTCTAAATATAAGAAAAGTCTTAATAATCCTAATATCTATAAATAGAAATTGCCTTATGTAATAAGATAGGATTGTCCATATTCATATGAATAATTCAAGAAGCTTTTAAAAGCTTACTCACTCAACATATTTCAAAAAAAAATTTGAGAACAGGAGCAGGAGACCTAGACATAATTTGAGCTTTACCACTGACTGTCAGTAAGTACCTGAGCAAGTGACAGCTTTTCTGAGTGTCTGTATTAGAGTTTAGTTTCTCTCTCTCTCTCTTGTGTGTGTGTGTGTGTGTGTGTGTGTATTCTTAACTGTTTCTATAAACTATAAAAACCAAAGTTTCTTAGCTGTTTATAGGCATTGTAACTGCCATTCAGGAACATACTCATATTCTGAAGTCCTTCATCAAGCCTGTCCTGATTTTATTTAATTTTCAGCTTTATTTATTTCCTTTAAAATTCCCATATATGCACTTTCTCTATCACACAATTCAATATTTGGACCAAGCCTCACATGTCCTGATCTTTTCTCTTCAGAGAGATTTAGGTCTCTTGAGTGGAATTTTAAAACAATCAATATTTAATATATCACCATATGTATAGCAGTTGTTTAATAACTGTTCATTGAGTACGAGAGTAGAATATGGCTTTGAACTTGAAAGAGTAAGAAAGCACAGACAAATCCTTTTGAAGCATTTATTTAAACACATGTCTTTATTTTTGAAATTGAATTGTTATCATGTTTTTAGTTTATTGCTGAACGCAATAACATCTGACCAATTATTATACCCACCATTTATTAAGGGCTTACAAGAACCTAACTAGGGACTTTTGTTATATTTTTCATCCAAATAGTATTTGAATGGAGATAGTTTAACCCTTAAAAAAAGGAAATTTGTGCTTAGACAGTTTAATATGTTCAAGGATACAAGGCTTGAATGATTGATCAGGAATTAAATAGAGGTGTTTCTAATTTTAAACCCATGTTTTAAAATATTAACAGCACAGATGGATTTTATTAGCTAGCTAAAAGCATCTTTTAGAAGTTTTACATAGAAATTAAGAGTATGTTGAATTATAGGGAAAAGAGAAATGCAATGTTCTGGATCTAAATAATATTAGTGGTTTTTATTGTAGGAATTCATAAGACAGCTACTTGAATTTAACCTTACCCTAGAAAGAACTCTAATTCTAGCCAGAAAAAAATGGAATCAACCATTAATAATGCAAGATGACGTGCAAAGAAAGACTCTTAGCCCATAAAAGTGATTCATGCACCCTCTTTCCGGGAAACAACATTCCACTGGGGCAAATCAATGCTGTATGCTGCTACTGAAGACGCTGTCCTCATGAGCCAAAAAATCACTGAGGTTCACTTTCATTCTTTGATTGTGATTCTAAAAGGTACTTGGCAAATGTTGCAGAATGTTCTGTACAAGAAGGTAGATGGTAATAATTGGGGAAAATTGGGTATTCTACATGAATGAATTTCCGAAGGATCAGTAGCATTAGTTTTTTTTATTCTCTTTTTAAAGTTATAATTGAGAGTTAGCAATGAAATAGTTTTATGAAATAAATGTTGTTTCCAATTAACCAAAAATATCTAGAGGATAGATATAACAAATATTATAGTCAATGCATGAATAAGCGAAGTTTAAAATCTTAAAGATCATAATATTACTTATTTCCTTTGCATAAACAAAGATTGCTTGGCACACAATATAAGCAATATAGTTTGTTTAATTTCATGGTATTAGTTATTGAATCACTATTAGTTATTGAATAAATTATTAAATGAATAAGTGAACTTCTATCTGTGGATGTTGTATAGGTGTTGTATAGGTATTTTACAGGTGGAATTATAGAGATATCCATACTCACAGATTACATAAAGATAAATAAATATATGCATATGTGCTTTCATATTGCTACTTTGGATCTAGTTTGTTCTGTGTTGTAGGGGAAGAACAAAGGTTTTAGGGGTGAACATTCTTGGGTTTGAATCTTGGATCTAACATTTTATACTCTCTAACATTGAACAATTCATCTAATGTTTCTAAGTTCTAGTTTCTTCTGTCAGTTTGCATTATACCTGCTTTGTCAGATTTGTTGAGATGAATACTGGAGCTGAGTCTTGAATAGTGTGTCACACAGAAAGTAACCTCCAAAATAGCACTTGCTGAGTTTTATCTTTTCTCTTTCATCATAAAAGAACACTACTCAGTAAAGTACTGTTAAGTCAAAATTTTGGTTATCAAAATGTTTCAAAGGAGATCATTTTATTAAATTCTCATGAATCTCACAATACTCTCCAAAATCATTCCTGCACTGTGGCACTTAATATGGTTTGAAAGTTCCCTGCTTATTTGTGTCCTAGAGACAATATATATGCTTTTCAACCATGAGGAAAGTAGATATACCAACACCTTTCAGGATAAATTGCCCACTCTTTTTTCAGAGTCTATCTCAAATATTTAAACTTTACATGATACATTTTTTTCTTTTGATCACTCCTCTCAGACTTTGTGTCTCTGTGTGTTTCCATGCAGCTTTCTATTGTATTTTGGTAGGATTTACAGTTATAAATTTTGTTGATTTGTATTAGCTTTGCATTACAGCAAAGCTATTTTCTAACTTCTTCAAAAGATAAATGTGACTTTAAACCTCTTTGGTATCCCACAGAACCTAATGGACTGCTGAAATATGTGCACAGAAAGAAAGGAGAGAAGGAAGGAAGCAAGCAAACAAAACCCCTATAGACAAGGACTGACAAATTCAATATTGCATAAGGCAGATTTGCTCAAAGGACTACTTCGCAATTTCTTGGCTTCAATCACCTCTTAACAGTTGTCCTGGAATGGTGACTTTCCAGCCATTAACAATGTCTGCATCAATATACCTGTAATTTGCATGGGCAAGGGATCTTGCTAATATTTTACCCTACCCATGAGAAGAGAACCTCACTCTAGAAATTATCTTCAGAATATGCAGAGTATTTGTTTTGTCATAACAATAGCTAGCATATATAGGAAGAATTCCTAAATCTTAAAATTTTATTTTAGAACAAACCTTGGAAAATATCTTACACTTAGTGTTCAGGTTTTCCCTTATCAAGACAACATTATTTCAAATAAGTCATATAAAAGAATACAGATAACCACAACATTGAGCTGGGCTAGTTCAAAGCCAGGAATTTCTTTTGGGTCTCCCATGGGGGTTCAGGGACCCACACTCTTGGTCCATCTTCTGCTACTTTCTCAGGCACATTAGCAGGGAGCTGGATCGTAAGTGAAGCTTTCAGGACTTGAATCAGAGCCCCTATGGGATACTGGAATCTCATTGTGGCTTTACTCACTCTGCCACAATGCTGACCTTACAAAGATTACCTTGAACTTTAGACTTTCAAACATAATAGTATATCACCTTATGGGTTAGAAAGATATTATTTGTGTCAAGGTATAAAAGCTCAGTTGCTCAGATTTTTCTTTGCAAGCAGCCTGGTAAATTCAAATGTAATTTTATTTCTTAATAGTCATGTATTAATTAATTTGTTTTCTTTGTTGCATTTAGGTTGCTTTTATTTTATGATGGAGTATTATTCCAGACATTCTATCAAATTAAGTGGACTTGGAGAGATACCAAATCTATAATGCAATGGAGCACCAAATCTTTAAAGATAATGCAATTAGTTCTTAAATTATACAAATAAATAGCAGGATTCAGGTAGCAATAAATATATATAATGATTCCTATTACAGAAAGATTAGAAATAATACAATAGAGAAGAGTTCTAACTATATATTAATTTTTATTGGGCAATAAAGATTTTATTTTTAAATTTATTATGCATGAAAGCAATATAACAAAGTTTTGGTTCTCACTAAACCTAATAAACCATTCCCAGATTTCTATATAGTTGTTTTTACAATTTATAATTAAAAAATATTAGACTACATGCATGTCACATCTCCACAAATGTTAAACTCAGAAATAACAGAACCACTATAAAAATAAATAAGTACATAGTAATAGCAAACAACAATAAAAATGTGAAAATGAAATCTTTACAAAAAAAAAAAAAGGGACAGCAGAAGGGAAGCAGAATCTACAATGCGTGACTACCATTACAAAGACAGACAATACAGGTAGCTGGCATCACCCTGTGAATCTCACAGTTGCTTAAAGAAGCTGCGGTTCCAAAGCACACAATGTACATATGTATTCAAAGATTACCTACTGGCCCACAGATGTGTGCAACTTTTGTATGTCAGATAAAAAGCACAAACAGGGGCCAGCATTTTGACACAGCAGATTAAGCTGCCCCTCACAAGACTGTCATTTCATAATGGAGTGCCAGTTGGAGAACTGATCACTCTATCCAATCCAGCTTCCTGTTAATGTGCGTTGGAAAACAACAGAAGATGGCTCCAGTGCTTAGGCCCCCGCCACCCGTGTGGGAGACCAGGTTGGACTTCCTGGCTTCTAGCTTTGGCCTGGCCCATCCCCGAACAATTTGACCACTTGGGGAGTGAACCAGAAAGATGAAAAATCCATCTGTGTGTGTCTTTCCTCTTATTGTCATTTTGCCTTAAAATAAATAACTATTTTAAAAAATACTCACACAATTATTTTAACCATAAGATCCCTTGTAAAGATCTGCTGTACAACATGTTATCTATAGTTCACAACACGAGTGTATAATATCTATATATTATACACTTGAGAACTTCAGAGGATAGATCTCATGTTAAGTGTTACTACCAGAATAAATTAAGAATTTCTGAAAATGTAGCAGATGGGGCAGGAATTCAGCCTAGTGGATATGACACCATTGGACTTTCCACACCCTGTATTTTACCTATCCACTTATGTGTACCCTAGGAGGTAGCTGGTGATGGCTCAAGCACTTGGGTGAAGCTCAAGTAGTTTGGTCCCTGCCACTCACATGAAAGACCTGGATTAAGTTCCTAACTCCTGTCTTCAGCATGGCCCAGGTCCAACGTTTGAGGCACTTGGGAGTGAATCAGCAGTAGGAAGAAATTTCTCTCTCTGTATCACTTTCTGCCCAAATAAATATGTAAATAAGTAAAAACCAAGGTAGGGAATACTACAAAATATGTTGCTATAAATATTGTCACTATACATTTGAGAAAATCCATCTTCATAAAGTTTATGAAAGAACAGCAAACAAAACAAATGGCATTTGCCCTCAAAGGAGCAAAAAAATGAAGAGAACAATTAGTGCCGGATGTTACACACAGTATATCTAATGTGTCAGAGATACAGAAGGGACTTAAAAACCAGGACGAAATGTTGGCAATTATAAAAGGTGGTCAATCCAAATGTGTGTATATACTTTTTAGTATATATTACTGGGAGTAGCTATTTACCCTAGTAGTTAAGGTATACATGACCCTCATCAGAGTACCTAGATTCAATCCTCTAGCCTGTCTCCTTACTCCAGTTTCCTGTCACAGGAGAAGGCAGTTATGGCTCAGTATAATTGGATTCCTGCCATTTATGAGGGAGACGAGCATTAGGTTTCCTGCTCCTGGCTTCATTGTTACCCAGGTCCAGGTTTTCTAGAGATTTGATAAGTGAACCAGCAGATGAGAGCACCCTCTCTTCCTCTGTCTCTATCAAATAAATTTTAAAAATAAAACTAACAATGGCTGGTGCCGTGGCTCGCTAGGCTAATCCTCCATATGCGGCGCTGGCACACCAGTTCTAGTCCAGGTTGGGGTGCCGGATTCTGTCCCGGTTGCACCTCTTCCAGTCCAGCTCTCTGCTGTGGCTCGGGAGGGCAGTGGAAGATGGCCCAAGGGCTTGGGCCCCGCACCTGCATGGAAGACCAGGAGGAAGCACCTAGCTCCTGGCTTCAGATCAGTATGGTGCACCGGCCTCAGTGTGCTGCTGGAGTGGCCATTGCAGGGTGAACCAACGGAAAAAGGAAGACCTTTCTCTCTGTCTCTCTCTTACTGTCCACTCTGCTTGTCAAAAAATAAAAATAAAATAAAACTAACAATAAAATATACTCTTAGTAGTTGTGAAGGAAAGTCACAGAAATTATAATATCTAAATTTTTTTTGCTTTGTTTTTATAATTTCCATGTCATTTTTGTTGTTTTGTTTTTCACTATTTCTCTACCTTCCCCTCTCTATTTCTGGTAACCAAAATCCTTTTTATTCATTCATTAAGCAAGTGCATAAATTTGCATGTTCACTTTGCCTCTCTCTGTTTCAGATGTTGGGTCTCACTCTTATTCTTTATTCTGATTATATCAATAAACAAAGGCTAAATATAGCAAATTAGACCCAAAGGCTTTAGGTTGAACATTCTTGTACTTCTTGTGAGTACAGAATAATTATCTAACTCTTTGATGTAAGTTTCAATTTGAAGAATCATTCCACTGCTTTATTTCCTGCAGCTTGCTCTTCTGTGTACAATGTTTCCTCTGCAGTCACCTGAAGTCTTCTACAAAGAGACTCCACATTCAGACTAATTCTAGCATCTTGTGAAATTCCTTTTTATTGTCTTAGGTACACTGTCCTTTGTGCCTCCTAATGGACAGCATCATCTCATCTTGTGGAATCTCCTTCTTTATTTATTTATTTTTTTATTTGACAGTTCGAGTTAGACAATGAGAGAGAGAGACAGAGTGAAAGGTCTTCCTTCCATTGTTTCACCCTCCAAATGGCCGCCACGGCCAGAGCTGTGCCGATCTGAAGCCAGGAGCCAGGAGTTTCTTCCCTGTCTCCCACACGGGTGCAAGAGCCCAAGCACTTGGGCCATCCTCCACTGCCTCCCGGGCCACAGCAGAGAGCTGGACTAGAAGAGGAGCAACTGGGACTAGAATGTGGTGCCCATATGGGATGCTGGTGCCACAGGTGGAGGGTTAACCAAGTGAGCCACGGCTCCGGCCCTGGAATCTGCTTCTTTTAAGAAGACTTTGGGCCGGCACTGTGGCTCACTAGGCTAATCCTCTGCCTTGCGGCGCCGGCACACCGGGTTCTAATCCCGGTTGGGGCACCGGATTCTGTCCTGGTTGCTCCTCTTCCAGGTCAGCTCTCTGCTGTGGCCAGGGAGTGCAGTGGAGGATGGCCCAAGTGCTTGGGCCCTGCACTCCATGGGAGACCAGGATAAGCACCTGGCTCCTGCCATCGGATCAGTGCGGTGCCCTGACCTCAGCGCACTGGCCCCGGCCGCCACTGGAGGGTGAACCAACGGCAAAGGAAGACCTTTCTCTCTGTCTGTCTCTCTCTCACTGTCCACTCTGCTTGTCAAAAAAAAAAAAAAAAAAAAAAAAGACTTTGGTGCCTGTTTCCAGACTTGTCTGCTCTGACTGCATCTCAATGCAAATGGCCTCTCCAATATGCACACTGTTACATTGTGGGCCTGTAACCCTCCTATCCCAATGCATTCGTATTTCTAAATCTTTTTTTTTATTTTTTTATTATTTTTATTTTTATTTTGTTTGACAGGCAGAGTTATAGACAGTGAGAGAGAGACAGACAGAGGAAAGGTCTCTGTCCGTTGGTTCACCCCCAAATGGTCACTACTGCTGGTGCTGCACTGAAATGAAGCCAGGAGCCAGATGCTTCCTCCTGGTCTCCCATGCAGGTGCAGGGGCCCAAGCACTTGGGCCATCCTCCACTGCCCTCCTGGGCCACAGCAGAGAGCTGGAATGGAAGAGGAGCAACTGGGACTAGAATCCGGCACCCATATGTGATGCCAGGGCTGCAGGTGGATGTCGCTCCCCCTCTTCGTGGAGGAACGACACAGGACCCTGCGCTGTTCTTTCGTCTGCTCGGCCCTCCCCGGGTTTGCTGCTGGTTCTTCCCAGGTTGGCTACGACCCTTCCACCTCCGAGGAAGGGCGGTTCCCCCTAGCCACTTTCCCCACTTCCGCGGGGGAGCGGCATACCACCGGCCGGTTCTCTCGGGGGCTGCACAGGTGTTATTCAGATAGATGTTCCCCTTAGATGTTCCTCGTGGATGTTGTCTCTCTCCTCCTTTATAGTCCTCTTCCTCCAATCCCAACTCTGCTACCCACACTCCAAGTACGCTGCTCTCCTCCAATCAGGAGCAGGTCCTACAGTTTATTGGTTGAACTGGAGGCAGCTGTGTAGAAGCTGCTTCTCCCTTCTCAGCGCCATATTGTGGGAGAGCAGATGCATAGAATAAGTCTTAATTCCAGTAACTTAGTCTAGTCCAAGTTGCTCCCAGTTGCTCCCCACAGGAGGAGGATTAACAAAGATTATTTATTTATTTGAGTGGTAGAATTACAGACAGTAAGAGGGAGAGACACAGAGAGAGGTCTTCCTCCATTGGTTCACTCCCCAGTTGGCTGCAATGGCTGGAGCTGAGCTGATCCAAAACCAGGAGCCAGGAGCTTCTTCAGCGCCTCCCATGCGGGTAAAGGAGCCCCAGGACTTGGGCCATCTTCTACTGCTTTCGCAGGCTATAGCAGAGAACTGGAATGGAAGAGGAGCAGGTGGGACTTGAACCAGTGCCCATATGGGATGCTGGTGCTGCAGGTGGAGGATTAACCCACTGTGCTATGGCACCGGCCCCTCTAAAACTTTTTATTAAAATTGTGAACTGTCCAGTCCCAACTGTGGTGGAATGAAAGGCCATGCCAATATGGCCACTGGCAAGTGTCAGTTACTCAGGAATGGCTTGGAAACCCACCTGGCAAGGGAGCCTACCTAGTAATAGGCTATGATTGGTTAGGGCATAAATAACCCCTTGACCGGATTGGCTGCCTCGGTTATATAAGCTTCTGTACCAACTGAAATAAACGAGTCTGCGGGCTGCTCCTCTTTGGCTTGCTTTCATCAAACTCCCGGTGTCTGTATGGTGACTCCGTGCCTCTTGCCCCCACTGCCCTCCGCCTCTCAGAACGAATCCACCACAATAGCGAACTTCCTGTCTTTCCAAATTATTTGTTCCTGCATTTCCACAATTTTTCTTCTTTTGACCCCAACAGGAGTTTAAGCTCAATAATAAGTAGCTAACCTCTAATTTAAGCATCAATGCCTTCTTTTACATGATCCATTAGCTCCTTTCTTTCTTCGCCCCCTTCTATATGCTTCTCAGATTGTATATTTCACTGTCTTCCAAACCTGAAATGTTTGCCCTCCTCATAATGAGCCAAACTATTCTTTGAATTTGCTCTTTGGCATGTGAGCATTATAGGAGAAATTATATACTGAGATCAGGATCATTTTATTGTCCATTTGTGCTCACCAATGTAAATGGTGTTTGAACCTTAAATGACATTTACCTAGTCTAGTTGGGAATAGCTCATTGTCCTACTTCCCAGAACAACTACAGACTTTTTCCATTTTACTTAGTCTCTGAGCTTCTACTTCTTCACCACATCCAGTAGAGTTTCAGAAGTCTCTTATTTCCAATAGAAAATAATAATCTACATTTTGGAATTCCTTCAACCTCCCACTGCTAAACAATATGCCTCCTGAATCCTTAGCCAATCTTCCTTTTCCCATGTTAAATTGAGGAAAGGTTTTTTCTTAACAATTTCCTAGAACTTCTGCTTCCTTCAAGTTACCCATTTTTTAGTCAGGTGCTAATACTTCAAAAAACTATGCTGCTTAAGGAAAGCTTTAGAATCTTAATTTATTAAGTTACTTAATTTTTCAGCACCATGAAACGGGTCCTTAATAAATCACTCTTTTTTTTTTTGGACAGGCAGAGTGGACAGTGAGAGAGAGAGACAGAGAGAAGGTCTTCCTTTGCCGTTGGTTCACCCTCCAATGGCCGCCGCGGCTGGCGAGCTGCGGCCGGCGCACTGCACTGATCCGATGGCAGGAGCCAGGAGCCAGGTGCTTTTCCTGGTCTCCCATGGGGTGCAGGGCCCAAGCACCTGGGCCATCCTCCACTGCACTCCCTGGCCACAGCAGAGAGCTGGCCTGGAAGAGGGGCAACCGGGACAGAATCCGGCGCCCCAACCAGAACTAGAACCTGGTGTGCCGGCGCCGCTAGGCGGAGGATTAGCCTAGTGAGCCGCGGCGCCGGTCTTAAATCACTCTTTTTTTTTTATTCTACATTTCTTTACCACTCAGTTTTGTCTCCTCACATTGTTTCTTCAATGCCTTTAAATATGATAGCTCTTAAATATATTTCTAATTTCTTCTCTTCTTTTTTTATTTTTATTTTTTTATTTTTTGACAGGCACAGTGGACAGAGAGAGAGACAGAGAGAAAGGTCTTCCTTTGCCATTGGTTCACCCTCCAATGGCCGCCGCGGCCGGCACACTGCGGCTGGCGCACTGTGCTGATCTGATGGCAGGAGCCAGGTACTTATCTTGGTCTCCCATGGAGTGCAGGGCCCAAGTACTTGGGCCATCCTCCACTGCACTCCCTGGCCACAGCAGAGAGCTGACCTGGAAGAGGGGCAACCGGGACAGAATCCAGCACCCCGACCGGGACTAGAACCCGGTGTGCCAGCGCCGCAAGGCGGAGGATTAGCCTAGTGAGCCACGGCACTGGCTAATTTCTTCTCTTCTTAATCTAACTTTCTCACATGGTCATATTCATTTACAGGACTTCAGTCAGGATCCATCAGCTAAATACCTATATTTATTTATTCAGCCAAGACTTTTTTTTCCTGAGTTATAGGCATCTACAATTGATTGCCTATTTAACATTTACCCTTGGAGTTTTCCAAGGCTTTTCAAACATTGCATGGTCAAAATTGAACTCACAAGTGTACCTTTCCCCAATCCTTCTTATTCTGCAGTTTTCTACCACTTCCAACATGTCAAGTCAGAAATATGAGATTCTTTCTTGACACATGATATTTTTTCCAAATTATTATATTGTATCCATTTAATTTTCTTTTTTGCTGCAGCCATCTTTACCCTACTCATCTATCTCAAAAAAACATGGGGCCAGTATTGTGGCACAGCTGATCAAGCTGCTGTCTGCAGCAGCAGCATCCCATGTGGAGGCCAGTTCAAGTCCCAGTTGTTCCACTTCCAATCCAGCTCCCTTCTAACACTCCTGAGACAGCAGCAGAGGATGACACAAGTGCTTGGGCCCCTTCACCCATGTGGGAGACCCAAAGAAACTCCTGGCTCCTGGCTTCAGATTGGCTTAGCTCCATCTGTTGTGGCCATCTGGGGAGTGAACCAGCAGATGGAAGACCTCTCTCTCTGTCTCTCCCTCTCTGTCTGTAACTCTGCCTTTCAAATAAATAAAATAAATCTTTTGAAAGGAATCACTAGTTTTATTGAAATATTTGTTCAATTATTGACTTAGGGATTGAATGGATAGGATGAATGTTGAACTTAGTAGTTAGCACACTGGTTAACATTTCCATGTCTCACATTCTGACTCCAGCTTCCTAGTGCTGTAGACTCTGGGAAGTGGCAGGTGATGGTGCAAGTAATTGAGTTCCCGCCACCTGTATGAGGAACCTGGATTGAGTTTCTACCTCCTGGCTTTGGCCTTGGACCCATTCTGGTCATTCTGGGCATTTGAGGGGTGAACAAAAAATGGGAGCTATCTCTTTGTCTATCTTTCTCTGTCTCTTTTTCTTTGTCTCTCAGATATGTAATAAGTAAATAAATAAAAATGAGAAGAAATCATTTATGAAAAATAATTGAAAGAATGAATGACTTCAATTAGCAATGTTGGAACAATGTACTCCCAACCTAAATAACTAACACTATTCTTAAATATTTGAACTTATTTCTTTGGATCAATAACGGATATTCAACTTTAAGTCCTCCTTTTCTTGATTTTAATTTATCCCAGGGACTCCTGAGAGATTGACTCATGAAATTCTCTTATCATAGTTTAATATCATTTGGGTAGTATGAGAGACAGAGCTTGAAATCTTTGTGGTACCAAGATGGGGGCAGTCAAGTTTTACCAAGATCCACTGCTCTATCAGGATAATTTGTTACTACCAGGGAAATAAGGATTCTAAGCCCAAGATAGTGAATAGATCTAGTAAGGTATGCAAATGAAACAAATAATATCATTTCACATAATTTCAAGCTCTGAATATCTTTGCCAGGGCTTCCATGTAGGTATATGGAACTGAAGAATACTTACTTTCCTTTCTTCTCTACAGAGATGCTAATACTCTAAGCCAGAACATGGTTCTGCAGATTGGAACATATCTGTGGAATTCAGAAACATTCTCCTTCTTTTCCATGCCCAGCTTTTATACTTGTCTGATTTCAATTTTTGTTTTATCTTGATTGCAGTATTGGAGTCCCGAGACAATTCCTGAGATCAGGGTCTGCCTTTACATAGTCTTCAGTCTCTGAGAAATGTTATCATCTTTGGAACTCATTTTTGGTATTGGTATCCTTAATTCTGCTGGATAATTTTTGGCATCAAACTCTAACCAAGTCCCCTACCCCCATGCACTCTCTATTTCCTAAGGTTTTATTTATTATTGGAAGCTTGCTCAGAGTCATGTTTTTTTATCCTGATGAAGGTAGCTTTATGCTTTCTACAACTGAGCCTCAGTTCTAACATGCAGAATACATGCTATTTTGTGCTTTCTTACTTTGATCATATTAAAAAGATCATACTTATACAATGCAGAAAAATTAGAATGTCTACAAATGCATTCAGTCACAAGTCTTGCAACACAAATATATATGCATACAGTTGACATTGAGTTGAGGTCAACATGTAAAATCTTGTATTTGACAAAGATTTTGAAATCATTTGATAATCTGATATACTTTGAATATGATTGTACACTTTATTTCTGCTTCTTATTGACCAACATCAATTAATATGAGAGTAATTTAAACTGCTGAGGGAAGTAGTCTCACTTTTTAACATATTTAATACAGCTCATTGATTATAAAATTATAATAAATATTGTTTGTATTTTATTTCATCCAAATATTTTTAAATTGTTATTTTTTGGTTTTGACTGAATGTAAATAATGTAGAAAGATAGTATATTTACAAATCCAATCTAAAATTTATAATGCACATATGATAAAGGATAAAGTAAAATTATACAATCCAAAGAGTAAAATACAAATTACAAAATTACACAAAAATTAAATGACAGAATCTGGCCAACAAATCACTACTGTATTATTATTTTAATAATTGGGGAAGGATATTTTGCGCTGAATTCTAAACTGGAAATTTAGGAAGTGGTTTGTTTAAAATGGAATGTTTGTACAGCAGAGAACAGAGTATTTGCAGGACAACATACTTAAGTCCATTATTGATCTATTAGAAGGATGCTGATTTTACTCTCAAATATTGTCATGTTTCTTAACTGACATGCCATATAAGTGATCATATTTATTCCCTTCATTCTCTTATATAATAGAGAAAGCATTTTTATGTAGGTAGATCTCAAGTACATATCAGAATTTTAAGTTATAAAAGTGTGCTTATTATGAAAATAGCATGTGTTGTATCAATCTCCTTTCTACTGTTTTTCCTCCAAGATTCTGGTCAATTAAAATGTTTTATGGCGCACTTCACTGTGATGTATACTTTCCTTAAAAGTTATTCACCTGTTTCTTGAGGAAAATTATGCTTTCCTACTTCACAACTGAGAAAAACTGCAATGTGTAAAATATAAAAAATGAAGCTTTCAATTTGAGCATTGTTTTGGAATTTTGCCAGTACTTCCTGATTGCTAACTTCTCTATTAATGTTTGTTTAATTTTAAAAATTGCAATTTAATTCCAGCTATTTTAGATTAACAGATAGAAGGATTTAGATGTTTCATAGGGATTTGGAGAAATAATTTTCCAAATAATAAAAGTTATTACTTCCAAGAATAATAAATACGTTCAACGTTGTGTATGGTTTTAGAGAAAAAAACTCAAAGAAAGTCAATGAAGTGATTATCTTTATGCAGAAATTCTTTATAATAATCTTTTAAAATAGGGTTTGATTCCTAATGTTTCCAATAGTCTAATTTCTTCTATCTTGATTGTACTCACAAAAAGTCATATGTAATCCATTCATTTGAATTTATTTTTGGAACCAGTTTAGTGTAGAAAGAAAATACTAGCTTTATCATCTTCTTGTGACTCTCAGAGCAGCTTCATTTGAATTCAGTGATTGATTTTAGTTCATTTTGGTTTTTTGAGACATATAGTATGACAAACAATGGATGCATACTTCTCTCTCATGGAATTATTAAAGAATCGTTTGAGTATCAGACTAACTCCTCTTTCTAGTTTTAGAACAACCACCTAAGAATGGAAAATACTTTGTAGGTTGATTTCATTAATTCATCCAGTTTCAACAACAATGGAGAAGATATCATTGCTGATCTCTTCTTATTTTATTTAGTCATTTATTATCCCTGAAATGGCCAGCACTGGGCTAGGCCAAAGACATTAGTCAGGAACTCAATCCAAAGAGACTACAGGGTGGTGAGGACTCAATTGTTTGAGTCATCACTTGCTGCTTCTAGTGTGTGCATTTGTAGTTATCTAAAATATGAAACCAGAGCTGAAAATCAAATTCAGTCACTTAATATAGAATGCAGGTGTCTTAACTATAATGCCAAAATGCCCATCTTATAGAGACCATGTTAAGAAAAAAAATGTTTATTGCAAAACAGTGTGCTATGTTACCAGCAGCAGCCTCATACATCTCACATTTACAAAGTCTCTTGATTGCATAATTTTGCCTTTGATTAATTTAATCTCAAGTTATTTTGCTCATCATGGCCCCCAATCACACAAAACCCTCTGCTAATATTGCCAATAGGAGGCCATGTTGAGTGATTCATCCAGAAATGAATCTAAAAGTGATCAAGAACTACAATGTAAAAAATCAGTGGAGGTTATTGCTCACCAGTCAGTATGCCCCATCCTACCATAACCATAATCTTGAAGAATAAGAACAAAGTGATAGAAGTTTTTGAAGAATCCAGTTTGTAAGAGGCCACAATGCTAACAACAATACAAGAACAGTCCATATCAGTTAAAGACCTGAACTGAAGACCAGGCACAGAAGCACATCTTTCTCAGCACAATGATCATCACAGCAAATCAAAAAAAAAAAAATGATGTTGAAAGAATAGACTGACTCTGACTATGATAATAAATTACTTCTAAGTCCAATATAGCTGAATAAGGAAAAGACATGCTGAAAATGACCACAGAAAGATGACAGAATAAAAGAGGAAGAACAGCATTCCAGGGGACAGTTGGAAATAAGTCTACAGTAGAAATTCTACATAAAGAAGAGAGATACTGTGGAACAACGGGGACAGTACAACCATGCAGCAGTGAGCAGGACACTGCCAGCGATTCCTGCAGTCAGTGGATGGAAGTGATATCATTTTCTTGGAGCAAGGCACCTGGCAACCAGCAGGGAGTAAATGCCATCTTAATAAGGTGAGTATAGTCTGCTGTAGATTGCACACGACTGGAGGATTTACTGGAGGGATAAATCCACTGTCCCAGCTGACTTTCAATCTGGTCTAGAGGGTTGCTCTGGGGTAGAGTGCCCACTTAGGCTCATGAAGCAATCTCCGAAACTCTGTCAAGGTACTCAGACTCAATTGCCAAGGCAGAACACAACCAACCTTAGGCAGCTGACTCTGGGAACACCACAGCTTTTTCCATAGACAGAGGAGCCTTGTGGGGCTGAGTGGATCCCATGCTTCTTGGGACTGTGGGAGACCTGCATCTTGTAACTAAGGGATTTTTGTGACTATGGATAGGGCATGCAATAGGCTGTGGCTGAGTTCTTGGGCAATCACTTTGTCTGGCTTCAGAGGTTCAGGGTTCTGCACTCACATTAAGGATCACACAAATCCTTTGTGCCATTCATATGCTGGTGTGGGTGAGCTGGCTGGGCACTGTTGGCCTATTGGAGGTGGTTGGTTCACCTTATCATAAAAGGGCTGATGCTATTATCATACTGGCAAATGTTATCACATCTTCCACCCTGCTGATGATAGGGAATAACTACCACACCCAACTTGGCTGTCATTCTGAATTCTTGTTCCACCCCCTGAACAGTGAACAGAGCTCCCTGGCCCACCCAGTATATGCTTCTGGATATTCACTAAGGGAACAGACACTCCACTAAGCCACAGAAACACTTTAAAAAAAGAAAAAAAAAAGATTTACTTTATTTATTTGAAAGACAGAGTTACAGTGAGAGGTAGAGACAGAAAAAGAGAGGTCTTCCAACCACTGATTCACTCCCTAAATGGCTGCAATGGCTGGAGCTAAGCCAATCCAAAGCTAAGGTCCAAGAGATTCTTTTGGATCGCCTTCTTGGTAACAGGGGCCCAAGGACTTCAGCCATCTTCCACTGCTTTACCAGGCACATTAGCAGTACTTGAACTGGCACCCATAAGGGATGCTGGGGCTTTAACCTGCTGTGCCACAGACCTGGCCCCTAGAGACATTTTTCAAAGGTAAAAGTGGCAGAGGAGAAAGTCAACAAGTGTTTCCACATATGTCTAAAAATAAATACAGAAATACAAGAAACATGAACAAGGAAGACCATAGCCTTTCCAAAAGTAAACAAAACACTTCCATATTAGAATGAGCTTAACCAAGGACATTAAAGATCTCTATGATGAAAATTACAAAACCTTAAAGAAAGAAAAAGAAGAGGATACCATGAAATGGAAAAATCTTCCATGCTCATGGATTGGAAGAATCAATATCAACAAAATGTCCATTCTCCCAAAAGCAATTTATAGATTCAATGCGATACCAATCGAGATACCGAAGACCTTCTTCTCAGATCTGGAAAAAATGATGCTGAAATTCATATGGAGACACAGGAGACCTCGAATAGCTAAAGCAATCTTGTACAACAAAAACAAAGCCGGAGGCATCACAATACCAGATTTCAGGACATACTACAGGGCAGTTGTTATCAAAACAGCATGGTATTGGTACAGAAACAGATGGATAGACCAATGGAACAGAATTGAAACACCAGAAATCAATCCAAACATCTACAGCCAACTCATATTTGATCAAGGATCCAAAACCAATCCCTGGAGTAAGGACAGACTAAATAAATGGTGCTGGGAAAACTGGATTTCCACATGCAGAAGCATGAAGCAAGACCCCCGCCTTGCAAAAAAATTCACTCAACATGGATTAAAGACTTAAATCTATGACCTGACAACATCAAATTATTAGAGAGCATTGGAAAAACCCTTCAAGATATAGGTACCAGCAATGACTTCTTGGAAAACACCCCAGAAGCACAGGCAGTCAAAGCCAAAATTAACATTTGGGATTGCATCAAATTGAGAAGTTTCTGTATTGCAAAAGAAACAGTCAGGAAAGTGAAGAGGCTGCCGACAGAATGGGAAAATATATTTGCAAACTATGCAACTGATAAAGGGTTAATAACCAGAATATACAAAGAAATCAAGAAACTCCACAACATCACAACAAACAACCCACTTAAGAGATGGGCCAAGGACCTCAATAGACATTTTTCAAAACAGGAAATCCAAATGGCCAACAGACACATGAAAAAATGTTCAAGGTCACTAGCAATCAGGGAAATGCAAATCAAAACCACAATGAGGTTTCACCTCACCCCAGTTATAATGGCTCACATTCAGAAATCTACCAACAACAGATGCTGGAGAGGATGTGGGGAAAAAGGGACACTAACCCACTGTTGGTGGGAATGCAAATTGGTTAAGCCACTATGGAAGTCAGTCTGGAGATTCCTTTGAAACCTGAATATAACCCTACCATTCAACCCAGCCATCCCACTTCTTGGAATTTACCCAAAGGAAATGAAATTGGCAAACAAAAAAAAGCTGTCTGCACATTAATGTTTATTGCAGCTCAATTCACAATAGCTAAGACCTGGAACCAACCCAAATGCCCATCAATCGTAGACTGGATAAAGAAATTATGGGACATGTACTCTATAGAATACTATACAGCAGTCAAAAACAATGAAACCCGGTCATTTGCAACAAGGTGGAGGAATTTGGAAAACATCATGCTGAGTGAATTAAGCCAGTCCCAAAGGGACAAATATCATATGTTCTCCCTGATCGGTGACAACTAACTGAGCACCAAAGGGGAAACTTGCTGAAATGAAATGGACACTATGAGAAACAGTGACTTGATCAGCTCTTGTCCTGACGGTTGATGAACAATGTAATACTTTATCCGTTTTAGTACTTTCTTTTTGTTCTAGTACCATTGGTTGAACTCTGTAATTAACACACAATTATTCTTACGTGTTTAAATTTTAACTGAAAAGTGATCCCTGTTAGGAATTTGAAAAACATTATGCTGAGTGAAATAAGCCAATCCCAAAGGGAAAAATACCACTTATTCTCCTTGATAGGTGACAACTAACTGAGCACCAAAAAGAAAACCTGTTAAAGTGAAATGAACACTATGAGAAACGGTGACTTGATCAGCCCTCACCCTGACTGTTGATGAGCAACTTTATATGTTATCCCTCTTAGTATTTTTTTTGTTTGTTCTACTTAATACTTTTGGTTGAATACTGTAATCAATACACAACTCTTCTTAAGTGCTGAAACTTAACTGAAAAGTGATCACTGCTAATTATAAGAGCAGGAATAAGAGAGGGAAGAGATGTGCAATTCAGGACATGCTCAAGGTGACTTGCCTCAAACGGTAGAGTTAGAAACATACCAGGGGATTCCAATTCAATCCCATCAAGGTGGCATGTACCAATGCCATCTCATAATGTCCCAGTGATCAATTTCTGTGCACAATTGATCATAATGATAGGACTAAGAACCAAAGAGATCACATAAACAAGAATAGTGTCTGCAAATACTAGCTGATAGAATCAAAAAGGGAGAGAATGATCCAACATGGGAAGTGAGATACACAGCAGACCCATAGAATGGCAGATGTCCTAAACAGCACTCTGGCCTCAGAATCAGCCCTTAATGCATGCAGATCTGGCTGAAAAGCCCATGAGAGTATTTCAGGCATGGAAAGCCAAGACACTCTGGGGGAAAAAAAAAAGAACCTAAATGAAAGATCTCCGCGAGTGAGATCCCAGTGGAAAGAATGGGCCATCAAAGAAGGAGGTACCTTTCTCTGAAGGGAGGAGAGTACTTCCACTTTGACCATGGCCTTGTCTAAAAATTATCAGAGTCAATGAACTCAGGGGGCTTCCATAGCCTTGGTAGCTCATGACAAGAGCCTAGGGTGATTACTGATGCCATAAACAAGAGTGTCAATTTGTTAAGTCAACAACAGGAGTCACTGTGCACTTACTCCTCATGTAGGATCTTTGTCCTTAGAGTGCTGTACATTGAGATTTAATGCAATAACTATTACTCAAGCAATATTTTTCACTTTATGTTTCTGTGTGGGAGCAAACTGTTGAAATCTTTACTTAATGTATGCTAAACTGATCTTCTGTATATAAAGAGAATCGAAATGAATCTTGATGTGAATGGAAGGGGAGAGTGAGTGGATAAGGGGAGGGTTGTGGGTTGGAGGGACGTTATGGGGGGGAAGCCATTGTAATCCATAAGCTGTACTTTGGAAATCTATATTCATTAAATAAAAGTTTTAAAAAAGCCTCCCATACAACCATCCTGCCTCCTGACACCATTAAAAACTAAATCCAAAACTTAATGAAGCACAACAATATAAACTAAATTAATTCTGTTTGTATTTTTTTTAATGTGGCTCTGACAGCCAACTGCTTTCAAAAATAGCTATTTGTTCTTACTGTGTTGCTTTCTACAAATAATATTGTGCTACTGCTATCATTCACGTGCTTCTTTGGTGACATTTTTCATGCATGTAAAATAATCTTGGTCAGAAAAAATTATTATGTCTTAATAATGGAAGTATTAAACATATTTCAAAAAAAAGAATGTGAAAACAAAGAGATTGATAAAGTGACTGAAATGGAATTCAAAAGAATTATCTTAAGATCACTCAAAAACATTGAGAAGCAAATCCATCAGTTAAAGAAATCCATACACTACATGGATCAAAAAATTTGCCAAGAGATATAGATACTGAAGAGATATCAGATATGAAGAATTCAATATGTCAAATAAAAATAAGTGGAAATTCTTAACAATAGACTTGGTGAGGGAGAAGAAAGATGATTTGAGCTAGAAGACAAATCTTTGGAAATAGCTTACTAAGACAAAAAAGAAAAAGGAGAAGGAGAAGGAGGAGAATGAGGAGGAAGAGGAGGTGAGGGAGAATCAGAAAAACTGAAAATGGTGCTTTAGTTTTATGGGATACTATCAAACGACCAAACACACATGTGCCTTAGGAGTTCCTGAGGATGTGGAAAGAGAATGGTTTAGAAGACATATTCAGTGAATATGGTTCCCTAATTTGGAGATTCCCTAATTTGGAGAAAGATAGGGATGAACAAATACAGAAAGCACACTGAACTTCTAATAGACATGATCAGAAAAGATCTTCAAAATGACACATTCTATGCAAACTTTCAATGTAATACATAAATAAAAAATTCTAAAATGTGTACAAAATAAATGCCAGATTAGCTTCAAAGGATCTCCAACTAGAAGGCTAGCTGATTTCTCATCAGATCCCCTATAAACTAAGAGAGAATGTAGAGACATAGTTCAAGTCCTAAAAGAAAAAAAATGCCAGCTCAGAATACTGTGTCCAGCAAAGCTCTCATTTATAAATGAAGGTGAAATAAATGCCTTCCATAACAAACAGAAATTTAAAAAAAATTGTCACCACTCATCAAACCTTACTAATGATATTTAAGGACGTGCTACACAAAGAAACAGCAAAAAATAGTCATCATCATGAAAGAATGTGAAGGCACAAAATCTCCTACTAAAATTACAAAAGAAATATAAAACAAACAATAGGAATATTTATAGAGAAATGACAGGACAAAGTTATAACCTAAGTGCTAACCTTGAATGTAAGCTGCATAAATTCTCCTATTAAAATATACAGACTGACTGAATAGAGTAAAAAACAAGACCCATCTATTTGCTGCCTACAAGAGACACATCTCATGGACACAGATGCAAACAGACCAGAAAAGAAAAGGTGGAAAAAGTTATTCCATGCTAACAGGTAGCAAAAATTAGCATGAGTAGCCATCTTAATATCAGACAAAATAGACATTAACATAAACACTATTAAAAAAGAGAAAGGGTTACTTCAACAGGAAGATGTAACTATAGTAAATGCATATGCATCAATGCCAAGGTGCATGGCTATTTAAAAAGAAAGTTAATAGATGTAAAAGGAGACATAGGCTCCAGTAAATAACAGGGGACTTTAACACCCCACTTTATCAATGGACAGATCAACTGGGGAAAAAAAAAAACTATTAACAAAGCAACAACACAGCTAATCTACACTATGGACCAAATGGACATAATTGATTATCTACAAAACATTTCATTCCATAGATTCAGAATATGCACTCTTTTCATGCATGCAAATTTCTCTAGGATAGACCATATGCTACAATATAAAGCAAGTCTCAGCAACTTAAAAAAATGTTATCATCCCATTTATCTTTTATGACCACAATGGAATGAAGCTGAAAAATTAACAATTTAAGAAACTACAGGAAAGAGCCAACAGATGGAGACTGGCAGCATGCTTCTGAATGAACAGTGAGTCCTAAGATATCTAAAGGGAAATCAAACAATTCCTGGAAAAGAGTGAATATAACAACAATTTTATCAAAACTTATGGGATACAGCAAAAGCAGGGCTAGAAGGGAAATTTACAGCATTTAGTGCCTACATCAAGAAATCGGAAAGACATCATGTTAATGATGCACTAAAGCATCTCAAGGACCTAAAAGAACAAGAACAAACCAAACCAAAAATTGATAGGAGGAAAGAAATAGCTGAAATTAGGGAAGAAATAAACAAAATTAAAATCAAATAAACAAAAAGCTGCAAAATGAGGTGCTAGTTTTTGAAAAAAATTAAAAAAAAACATACCATTGGTCCAACTAAACAAAAAAAGGGATAACACCCAAATTAATAAAATTAGAGATGATAAGGAAGATGTTACAATGTACACCAGAGGAATAAATTATTCATCAGGAATTACTACAAACAACTATATGCCAACAATTTAAAAAATCTAAAAGGAATAGATTCCTGGAAATGTGCAATCTACCAAAATTGAGTCATGAAGACACAGAATAGACAAATAGACCAATGACCAAGATGAAGAATGAATCAGTAATAAAGACTCCCAGCAAAGAAAAGTCCAGGACCAGATGACTCCATAGCTGAATTATAAACAAAAACTTTAAAAAGAGCTAATTTGAAATCATCTTAAAGTATTAAAAACAGTTGAATGGGAGAAAATCCTCCCATTTTGAGCCAGGGGAGTCGTCCAAGATGGCGGAATAAGGAGGGAGCACACTGATAGTCCAGAAAAAGGTAGTTTAATAAAAGTGGAGATACTGTAGTTTAGGGGAGAGTTAGGGAAAAAACTGCAGAGGAAACTCTTCCAGAACTAGTGGGACATGGTGGACCTACATGGAGGGCACGGGCACTCATGGCTTGGGAACCCAGCTGCCAAGTCTACACACCAGCGATGGAAAGGGAGTGGAGGTGAAGCCTCAGTAGCCTGAGACACTGGCAGGAAAGCAGCAGGAAGAGCCTAGAGAGAATGAGGCTTGAAGATACGTGGGGGAAGGTTCATCAGGCTAACAAGAAGAGAGAAATAAACAAATAAATAAATAAATAGGACCAGTACAGACAGGATTCTCTCTCTCCACTCACCTTACAAAGGCAAGTGAGATAAAGAGTAGGCGCCATTTTGGATATACATAAAAGCTGCGCCACCTCAGGGATGCACCCACCCTCAGCCAAGCAGAAAAAAACATACTCTGGTGGGGAGAAATAACAGGAGGTTAAGACCTAGTGAATGTATGGAGCTTATGAACTGAGACTGTGAAAAAATAAACTGAGGGTGTGTGAGAGAACTCACGGAGTGCCTGAGACGTGAGTACTCAGTGGGAGATGCCACAAACTCGGTAACTTTGGCAACCTGGTGGGAGATTGCAGGGGAATCTGAGCTTACACTGAGGACTGCACAGATCCTTGGTGTGGTCCTTGGGACAGAACACATGAATATTATACCCAGAGGGGCCAGTGCTCAGACATTGACTGTCTTCAAGGAGAATAGCTCAGCTATGCAGAATTACTTCCCTTCTAAATAAAAAAATAAAAGAGAGAGAGAGAGAGAGAGAAAATTTACCACGCCTAACCTGGGTGTGTCACCTTGGGCACACCCTTAACCGTGAAGAACCAAACAGAGCTCTTGGCCACACCCATCTCAAGCTCTAAAGATCCACAAGAAGCAGACAATCCACTTAATCTAGAGTCATAGTATAACAAGAAAAGCCACCACAGCAAGGAAAAAAAAGAAGAAACAAAAGAATATCTCCACAATGCCAAGCAACAAACACAGAAACCAAGGAAACAAGAACAAGTAAGACATTACGATGCCCCCAAGTGAACATGACACTCCAATTCAAGATTATAAAGATGATGAGATAGAAGAAATGCAAGATACAGATTTCAAAAAATTTATGATAAGAACATTTAGAAATTCCTGCCAAAAATTCTTAAACTACAGAAATCTTTACAGGAGAGGATAGAAAACCTCTCTCATGAAAATGAAATCTTAAGGAGGAATCAAAATAAAATGAAGAATCTAGTAGAACATGAAATTGTGATATTTAAGAGAAATCAAAATGAAATGAAGAATTCAATAGATCAAATGACAAACACATTTGAGAGCCTTAAAAACAGAATCTGTGATGTAGAAGAGAGAATACAAGACTTAGAAGACAGAGCACAGGAAAGTATACAGTCAAACCAAAGAAAAGAAGAGGAAATTAGAAATCTAAAAAAAATATTGTTGGGAATCTACAGGATACTATTAAAAAAAACAACATTTGAGTTCTAGGAGTTTCTGAAGGCATGGAGAGAGAGAAAGGATTAGAAGGCCTTTTTAGTGAGATACTAGCAGAAAACTTCCCAGGTTTGGAGAAGGAAAGACACATCCAAGTACAGGAAGATCATAGAAACCCCAATAAACATGACAAAAAGAGATCCTCACCATGACACGTTGTAATCAAACTCACCACAGTGAAACATAAAGAAAAGATTCTAAAATGTGCAAGAGAGAAACATAAGATTACTCTCAGAGGATCTCCAATTAGACTCACAGCAGACTTCTCATCAGAAACCCTACAGGTTAGGAGGGAATGGTGAGATATAACACAGGTACACAGAGGAAAAAACTGCCAGCCCAGAATATTATATCCTGCAAAGCTCTCATTTGTGAATGAAGGTTAAATAAAGACCTTTCATAGCAAACAGAAACTGAAAGAATTAGTCACCACTCGTCCAGCACTGCAAAAGATGCTTACAGATGTGCTGTACACAGAAAAACAGAAACACGGCCATCAATATGAAAGAATTTAAAGGAAGAAAACCTCCCAGTAAAAGATAACAGGAAGTTCAAAGCATATATTGGAAATATATTTGGGAAAATGACAGGGCAAAGTTACTACTTATCAATTGTCACATTGAATGTAAATGGCCTCAACTCTCCAGTTAAAAGACACAGACTGGCTAAATGTATTAAGAAACAAAACCCATCTATTTGCTGCTTACAAGAAACACATCTTTCCAACAAATATGCATGCAGACTGAAAGTGAAAGGTTGGAAAAAGATATTCCATGCCAACAGAAACCAAAAAAGAGCTGGCGTAGCCATATTAATATCAGACTAAATATACTTTAACATGAAAACTGTGAAGAGAGACATAGAGGGGCACTATATAATGATTAAGGGATCAATTCAACAGGAAGATGTAACTATGATAAATGTATATGCACCTAATTACAGGGCACTGGTTTATTTAAAAGATATGCTAAAGGACTTAAATGGAGACTTAGACTCCAATACAATAGCATTGGGGGACTTCAATACTCCTCTTTCAGAAATAGATCAACCAGACAGAAGATCAACAAGGAAACAGCAGATTTAATCGACACTATGGCCCAAATGGATCTAACAGATATCTACAGAACTTTACATCCTACACTTAAAGAATACACATTCTTCTAAGCAGTACATGGAACCTACTCTAGGATTGACCACATACTAGGCCATAAAGCAAGTCTCAGCAAATTCAAAATAATTAGAATCATACAATGCAGCTTCTCAGACCATAAAGGAATGAAGGTGGAAATTAGCAACTCAGGAATCCCTAGAGCATATGCAAATACATGGAGACTGAACAGCATGCTCCTGAATGAGCACTGGGTCATAGAAGAAATCAAAATAGAAATCAAAAATTTTCTGGAAGTAAATGAAGATACAAGCACAACATATCAAAACTTATGGGATACAGCAAAAGCAGTGTTTAGAGGAAAGTTTATATCAATAGGTGCCTACATCAAGAAATTGGAAAGGCACCAAATAGATGAGCTTTCAATTCACCTCAAGGATCTAGAAAAAGTGCAGCAAACCAGACCCAAATCTAGTAGGAGAATAGAAATAATTAAAATCAGAGAAGAAATCAACAGTATTGAATCCAAAAAAATTACAAAAATTCAGCCAAAGTAAGAGCTGTTTTTTTGAAAAAATGAATAAAATTGACAAACCATTGGCTCAACTAACTAAAAAAGAAAAGAATCAATCAATAAAATCAGAGATGAAAAAGAAAATGTAACAACAGACACCACAGAAATAAAAAGAGTCATCAGAAACTACTACAAAGAGTTGTATGCCAGCAAACAGGGTAACCTATCAGAAATGGATAGATTCCTGGACACATGCAGCCTACCTAAATTGAAGCATGAAGACATAGAAAACCTAAACATACCCATAACTGAGACAGAAATTGAATCAGTAATAAAGTCCCTCCCAAAAAAGAAAAGCCCAGAACCGGATGGATTCACTGCTGAATTCTACCAGACATTTAAAGAAGAACTAACTCCAATTCTCCTCAAACTATTCAGAACAATCGAAAGAGAAGGAACTCTCCCAAATTCTTTCTATGAAGCCAGCATCAACTTAATCCCTAAGCTGGAAAAAGATGCAGCATTGAAAGAAAATTACAGACCAATATCCCTGATGAACATAGACTCAAAAATCCTCAATAAAATTCTAGCTAATAGAATGCAACATGACATCAGAAAGATCATCCACCCAGACCAAGTGGGATTTATCCCTGGTATGCAGGGATGGTTCAGTGTTCACAAATCAATCAATGTGATATACCACATTAAAAAAACTGCAGAGGTAAAATAATATGATTAACTCAATAGATACAGAGAAAGCATTCAATAAAATACAACACCCTTTCATGATGAAAACGCTAATAAAATTGGGTACAGTAGGAACGTCCCTCAATGCAATCAAAGCAATTTATGAAAAATCCATGGATAGCATCCTTTTGAATGGGGAAAAGTTGGAAGCATTTCCACTGAAATCTGGTACCAGAAAGGGATGCCAGTCTCACCAATGCTATTCAATATAGTTCTGGAAGTTTTAGCCAGAGTCATTAGGCAAGAAAAAGAAATTAAAGGGATACAAATTGGGAAGGAAGAAGTCAAACTATCCCTCTTTGCAGATGATATGATTCTTTATCTAGGGGATCCAAAGAACTCTGCTAAGAGACTATTGGAACTCATAGAAGAGTTTGGCAAAGTAGCAGGATATAAAATCAATGCACAAAAATCTACAGCCTTTGTATACACAGGCAACGCCACAGCTGAAAAAGAACTTCTAAGATCAATCCCATTCACAATAGCGACAAAAACAATCAAATACCTTGGAATAAACTTAACCAGGGTGTTAGAGATCTCTACGATGAGAATTACAAAACCTTAAAGAAAGAAATAGAAGAGGATACCAAAAAATGGAAAATCTTCCATGCTCTTGGATTGGAAGAATCAATATCATCAAAATGTCCATTCTCCCAAAAGCAATTTATAGATTCAATGCAATGCCAATCAACATACCAAAGACCTTCTTCTCAGATCTGGAAAAAATGATGCTGAAATTCATATGGATACACAGGAGACCTTGAATAGCTAAAGCAATCTTGTAGAACAAAAACAAAGCCGGAGGCATCACAATACCAGATTTCAGGACGTACTACAGGGCAGTTGTAATTAAAAACAGCATGGGACTGGTACAGAAACAGATAGATAGACTAATGGAACAGAATAGAAACACTAGAAATCAATCCAAACATCTACAGCCAACTTATATTTGATCAAGGATCTAAAACCAATCCCTGGAGCAAGGACAATCTATTCAATAAATGGTGCTGGGAAAACTGGATTTCCACATACAGAAGCATGAAGCAAGACCCCTACCTTTCACCTTACACAAAAATTCACTCAACATGGATTAAAGACTTAAATCTACAACTGACACCATCAAATTATTAGAAAGCATTGGAAAAACCCTGCAAGATATAGGTACCAGCAATGACTTCTTGGAAAAGACCCCAGAGGCACAGGCAGTCAAAGCCAAAATTAACATTTGGGATTGCATCAAATTGAGAAGTTTCTGTATTGGAAAAGAAACAGTCAGGAAAGTGAAGAGGCTGCCGACAGAATGGGAAAATATATTTGCAAACTATGCCACTGATAAAGGGTTGATCACCAGAATCTACAAAGAAATCAAGAAACTCCCCAACAACCAAACAAACAACACATTTAAGAGATGGGCCAAGGACCTCAATAGACATTTTTCAAAACAGGAAATCCAAATGGTCAACAGACATATGAAAAAATGTTCAGGATCACTAGCAATCAGGGAAATGCAAATCAAAACCACAATGAGGTTTCACCTCACCCCGGTTAGAATGGCTCACATACAGAAATCTATCCACAACAGATGCTAGCGAGGATGTGGGAGAAAAGGGACACTAACCACTGTTGGTGGGAATGCAAACTGGTAAAGACACTATGGAAGTCATTCTGGAGATTCCTCAGAAACCTGAATATCACACTACCATAAGACCCAGCCATCCCACTCCTTGCAATTTACCCAAAGGAAATTAAATTGGCAAATAAAAGAGCTGTCTGCACCTCAATGATTATTGCAGCTCAATTCATAATAACTAAGACATGGAATCAACCTAAATGCCCATCAACAGTAGACTGGGTAAAGCAATTATGGGATATGTACTATATGGAATACTATACAGCAGTAAAAAATGAAATCCGGTCATTGGCAACAAAATGGAGGAATCTGGAAAACGTCATGCTGAGTGAAATAAGCCAGTCTCAAAGGGACAAATATCATATGTTCTCCCTAATACGTGACAACTAACCTAGCACTGAAAATAAACCTGTTGAAGTGAAATGGGCACTATGAGGAACAATGACTTGATCAGCCCTTGTCCTGACTGTTGATGAAAAACATTACTTTATTCCTTTTAGTATTTTTTTGTTCTACTTAATGCCATTGTTTGAACTCTTCAATTAACACACAATTATTCTTAGGTGTTTACATTTAACTGAAAATTGATCCCTGTTAAATATAAGAGTGGGAGTAACAGAGGGAGGAGATGTTCAATCTGGGACATGCTCAATCGGACTTGCCCGAAATGGTAGAGTTAGAAAGGTGCCAGAGGATTCCAAATCAATCCCATCAAGGTGGGATGTACCAATGACATCTCATCAGTCAAAGTGATTAGTTTCAGTTCACAATTGATCATAATGATAGGTCTAAGAGTCAAAGGGATCACACAAACAAGACGAGTGTCTGCTAATAATAACTGATAGAATTGAAAAGGAGAGAACAATCCAACATGGGAAGTGGGATATATAGCAGACTCATAAAATGGCAGATGTACTAAACAGCACTCTGGACTCAGAACCAGCCCCTAAGGCATTCTGAACTGGCTGAAGAACCCATGAGAGTATTTTAGGCATGGAAAGCCAAGACACTCTGGAAAAAAAAAATCTAAATGAAAGATCTCTATGCCATGAGATCCCAGTGCAAAGAAGCGACCATCAAAGAAGGAGGTACCTTTATCTGAAGGGAGGAAAGAACTTCCACTTTGACCATGGCCTTGTCTAAAAATTATCAGAGTCAATGAACTCAGGGGGCTTCCATAGCCTTGGAAGCTCATGACAAGAGCCTAGGGTGATTACTGATGCCATAAACAAGAGTGTTAATTTGTTAAGTCAACAACAGGAGTCACTGTGCAGTTATTTCCCACATAAGAGCTCTGTCCTTAATGCATTGTACAATGTGAATTAATGTTATAACTAGTACTCAAACAATACTTTAAACTCTGTGTTTCTGTGTGAGTGCAACTGTTGAAATTTTTACTTAATATATACTAAATTGATCTTCTGTATATAAAGATAATTGAAAATGAATCTTGATGTTAATGGAATGGTAGAGGGAATGGGAGATGGGATGGTTGCGGGTGGGAGGGAGATTATGGGAGAAAAAAGCCAATGTAATCTGAAAGCTGTACTTTGGAAATTTATATTTATTCAATGAAAATGAAAAGAAAACATCAAATTTTAGCCAACCTATGACTAACATTAGGATCTCCAGTTTCCCTGTGTAGTCTTCTAAATGCTAAACACTTCCCCTTAGAACCTTATATATATTATTAATTTGATTTTCAGGATTTCTACCTTGTTTGTATACATAGGAACCTGAAAACTACTAATATCACACATTTCAGATGATAATACCTGGACAGATGAAGTGTTAGGTCATCTAAAGCAAATACTTTCTCTATTTCCCCACAACACTGGGCTCCAGCATCACAAAAGAAAATCCATCTCCCGGACTTCTGTGGAACTTTATGTATTCCATGAATCCTGGACTCTGTGTGAACAGGCTAGCCTTAGATTTAGGTCTGGCTTTCACATTGCGGATTTTCATTAAGATGGTAATGATGAGCTTCAGCTCACACTTACAATATTGTATCTAGATGCCTAGCACTCATTTTGTTTCTGTTACTAAAATAACTCCCATCCTACCAGTCACCGTTTGGCATTGTGGTCAATAATGATGGCTATAAAAGCAAACTATAAATGCTTGGGTTGGATTCTGGTTGCATAACCGAGACAGATTTGTTACTCTTTATATGCTTCAGTATCTTGTCTCAAAATGGGAATAAGAAAAGAACATATAACTTATAAGGATGAAATAAATTTTTAAAACATGTAATATGCTAGGAATTATGTCTGATAGTAAATCTCCAAGAAATGTTACCTATTATTAGTATCAGTTCATAAGAACTAGCCAGAATCCTTTACCAAAATGCAAAGTTTAATTTTGGGCCCTTGGGAAATGTTCATTTTTTCATTAGCATTTCATGATTTAACATACTACTAATTAATTTACCATCTGCAATCTTCCCAGACTGGGTGAAATCTCATAATATTTAAAGTCTGTATTTGTCCTCCTAATATCTAATAGTCACACATCAAAACTCTTCAATTTCAAATGATCTTGATAATTTTGTTTTTATGCCTAGTACAGACAAAATGCCAAGTTAGAAAGTCTTATACCAGTTGTTAAAATATGGAAATATCCAGAATATAATAGTGAGTAGTATAGTACACTTAACTGAATAAAATTAAAGAAAGTCATTAAGCGATAAAATTGTGAAATCTTATGAGGATTCCAACTTAGACTGAAGAAAATCAGAAGAAAATGCAGTCACAGCCATCTGCCTTCTTGTACATTTCACTCTATGTTCTATTGAATAGAATATTGCAGTGCAGTTAATATTGGGTCTCAGCGCTGTTAACTCTTAACCATCTACCCCACAGGATTATTGGGGAGATAGTTCCTTATACTATAGAAATGGCAGAAGCATTCTTGACAGTATCTTGAGGGGTCATAAATGCTCTATTGTCCAACATTTAAAATAATTCTATATTTTTTCTCTTTCCATATTAATAGAAAGACTGAGACACTTAATGGAAAACTTGCTTAGTTCATAGGTATATCTAGGCTCTGACCTTCTTAACCACAATAAAATGTTCTTTAAATCAAAGATTCAAAACATTTGATCACGTCACTTTGGCAGTCCCTGGCATCTTGGGAACAGTGAAGGCAGGAGTGTTTTTGCTCATTAAAAAATGGAACACTGGATACAGTTGTTTTGGTTTTCAAAATCGCATTGTAGGCTCAGAGCAAGACTGGTAGTAAGAAAACAATCTACTGATAGTTTACTAAATGCTCCAAGGACTGTCATGTACCAACATTCTCATAATGAAAACATACAACCTAGGCCTAATTAACAGACTAATTCTTTAAAACATGTAAGAATTCAGGAAAAGTATCCAAATAATCATGGCTGCATTTAAGGAACTTTGAATTTTTACCTACCAAAGCATATTTGCATCTTTTGTTTATGTAGCTTAGTGTTATAAGGTTCCAGTGAAACCCTTTTTGGTAGACCAGTTTATGAAGCTTCCACCTGAATCAAACCACTCTGTGTTTACTGCTTTTTAACCAACTGTCTGTCCTAAATGTGATTATTACATGCATAACAACACCCTGGAATATAACACATGGACAAGATTCAGTCCTTCTGTTAATGAATCTTCGAGTGGTTTGGGTACATCATAATAATACCCGTGAAATAACACTAGAATGTCTAAGAGGAAAGTCAGTGTGCAATGGGAAGACAGAAGAGAAGAGTGAGCTAGGGGACTACTTTGAAGGGGAAGGTAGAGGAGCACATCACATCCCCAGCAAGGTTTAGGCTCTACTTTGAATCCATAGACTGCTATATGCTGTCGATTTTTCCAAATAGGAATGCTCATTGATATTTCCCTGTTCCTATGCACCATTGTCTGTTCTATGTGTGTCAGCACATAGTTTATCTTTTTAGTTAATAAATTTGTTAATCAAAAGCCATGATATTTTGCCTTGATATAAATATAGACTACTATAAGATCAGCATCTTTGATCTTGGGTGTTATGTGTTGGGTTGTCACCCTTAGAAAGATAATGAGCATATTTTGTGAGCAGAAGAAAGGAAAGCAAATGTTTATGACAGATAGTAGACTGTAATAGACTTTATTAATTTTCAGAATATTAGCTAGTCTCCTTTATGGAACTATTACCCACCCCGTTCTGTTATCGTCAGGCTTAGCTTAACATCCACTTTGCTGATGTTAGGCTTTCTAGTGTGATTTGCCTTGTCTATTGAAATGGAACAGATACAAATGTGTCAATGCTTAGGCAAAGCTCTAGTAGACTGGTCATGTTTGTTTCTTTTTCACCTTTTAAGACAAGAATGTCCCAGGGGAAACTACTTTCTCAACTTGGGTACTAAAATGGAGATTATGTAGAAAGAGCCACAGAAAAATTTATATTAACACAGTATAAATGACTTAAAAATATTTCTTGTTGTAAATCATTAGGAGGTTGTTTATTATTGCAGTAAACTTAGACAAGATGACTGAGATAGGGTAGTAGGAGTTATACAACTGAAAAGAACAACACTTGCTCATTTAGCAGTAGAAAACATGAGTAAAGCAAAAACACAAGACATTTTTGAAGAGCAGTGAATTGAGCCCAGATATAACAGAAGCATTAGAGGGAAGGTGTGGGGAGCAATTCGGACTAGACTAAGTTACTGGAATTAAGACTTATTCTATGCATCTGCTCTCCCACAATATGGCGCTGGGAGAGAAGAAAACAGCTTTTACACAGCTGCCTCCAGTTCAACCAATAAACTGTAGGACTTGCTCCTGATTGGAGAGCAGCGTACTCGGCGTGTGGGCAGCCGAGTTAGGATTGGCACAAGTAGATAGGGTACGCGGGGCTAGCGCGGAGACCGCGGAGTGTGCGCGCAAAGCTGAGCCGCGCAGAGCCGCGAAGCCGCGCAGATGAGAGAAGCGGGCTGAAGCGGCTCAGCCGGGAAGCCGCCGAGAAGCAGCCTCGGGGCGGGCACCGGAAAGCCGCAGGGATAAGAGAAACAGAAGTTTAGAAGTAAAATGAGAGAAATAGGAATGCTGGAAGATAGAAGTAAAATGGGAGAAATAGGAATGCCCGGAGATAGAGAAATAGAGAAATAGAAAGGCCTCCCCACAACACTGCAATGAGAAGGCTTGGATTCAGTCTGCCTGATTAGTGAGGCGATGAGCACCTGCGAGCGGCTAGCAGCTTATGCGCCGCAGGTCACCAAAGACAGGCACGTTACCAACACTAATAAGTCTCCCCCACAATACGGCAATGAGAAGGCTTGGATTCGGTTTGCCTGATTGTTAGGGCTTGTAAGCCCCTGCAGGCAGAGCAGAGCATGCGCTGCGGGGCACCGAACACAGGCACGCATCAGCGCCTAAAAACCTCCTCACAACATGGCGAAGAGAGGACCCGGATTCGGTTTGCCTGATTGATAGGACTTGTAAGAACCTGTGGCAACTCTAGCAAGTAGAGCAGAGTGTGTGCCACGGGACACCGAAGACAGGCGCGTATCAACGCCAAAAAATAAAAAGAAAGGGGGATCTGTGGGGAGCAATTCGGACTAGACTAAGTTACTGGAATTAAGACTTATTCTATGCATCTGCTCTCCCACAATATGGCACTGGGAGAGAAGAAAACAGCTTTTACACAGCTGCCTCCAGTTCAACCAATAAACTGTAGGACTTGCTCCTGATTGGAGAGCAGCGTACTCGGCGTGTGGGCAGCCGAGTTAGGATTGGTGGAGGAGGACTATAAAGGAGGAGAGAGACGGCATGCACCAGGAACATCTACGAGGAACATCTAAGGGGAACACCTGTGCAGCCCCCGAGAGAGCCGGCCAGCGGTGTGCCGCTCCCCTGCGGAAGTGGGGAATGTGGCCAGGGGGAACCGCCCTTCCACGGAGGTGGAAGGGACAGTAGCCAACCCGGGAAGAACCAGCAGCAAACCCGGGGAGGGCCGAGCAGACGAAAGAACAGCGCAGGGTCCTGTGTCGTTCCTCCACGAAGACGGGGAGCGACAGGAAGGGACATGAAAATTTGTATGTTGGTCATTTTTAGGGAATGGGAAATCTGAAAATGATACATAGGTATTCATAATTCTTGTAAGTAACATTGGTGTACATGTTGACTTTATGCTGAGGGCTTGCAAGATGAAAATGCACATAATGAAAATTAATTTGGCTGATAAAAGTCAGAAAAAAAGGGATGAGCTGAAGAAGGAACAGAAATTTGGGAAAGCTAAAGCTCTGTAATACTCATTCAATTATTGGAGAAATGATTGTCAGTAGAGATAGACAGTCAATGAAAAATAGCATAATTATTTGCAATACTGGACTCTTGTACATGCAAATTTAGAAAAGAAAGAATAGAAATGAGTCAGAGATGACTTCATAGTTTAAAATCTAAGGTACTTGGAAAGTAGAACACTGTGGACAGATTGGGAAAATTAGAAAGAAGGAGTAAGTTTGAATGGACAAAAATGTTACATGTTTGAAGTAGATATTATTTTCTGATGTATAGGATGAACCATTCAGTGGAAAACTGAAGAGATGTACTGCCTGGGTCAGAGATCAGATCCCATGATGAGAATTTGTGAGTCATTTCCACAAATTTGCGAACAAAATAAGATGTTGATTTTCAAACAAAGAAAGTTAGATGAGGACATCCAAACAAGAGAGTAGAGGGGACTAGGATATTTTAATCAAATCATAACCAAAAGCAAGAGCCTGTTCTATTACCTGCCATTTAACTAGTAGGAAATTATTCTATAATAAATATATGTATATATTTAAATCTAGTAAATGATTTAGCATAACTTTTTTTTGACAGGCAGAGTGGACAGTGAGAGAGAGAGACAGAGAGAGAAAGGTCTTCCTTTGCTGTTGGTTCACCCTCCAATGGCCGCCCTGGACGGCATGCTGCGGCTGGCGCATCGCGGCCGGTGCACCGCGCTGATCCGATGGCAGGAGCCAGGTACTTATCCTGGTCTCCCATGGGGTGCAGGGCCCAAGCACATGGGCCATCCTCTACTGCACTCCCTGGCCACAGCAGAGAGCTGGTCTGGAAGAGGGGCAACTGGGACAGAATCCGGCACCCCGACCGGGACTAGAAGCCGGTGTGCCGGCGCCGCAAGGCAGAGGATTAGACTAGTGAGCTGCGGCGCCGGCTGATTTAGCATAACTTTTAAAAATTCATGATTCATCTGTATTATCTCAGTTGATCCTTAGTGGAAATTATATAAGAGATAACATTGTCACCCTTTCCATGTCTTCAGAGATGAGAAAAAACAAAGGAGGGGAGGAGTATATGTTGGCCAATGTGATGTATCTGGAACTCAAAGCTAGGTCTGTTCCTTAAACTCCAAACTCAATAGTTGTTTCTGCTTTGATATCTGATCTTCTATGAGGTCCTCCATTCTATTGAAAATAACTGAAGACATACATACACGGCATGTAATAAACTCCTTGATATTCCTAGTTATTCTACACAGAACATTATAGGGGAATCAGAGAAGTCTTACTTGCCAAAATATCCATGCTCATTCTACTGACTTCATCCTCTGTACTTAGTCCACTTGCTGTACTTAACCTGGAAATATAGATTATCATTCATAGGGAAGTCTTCAGATGCCTTTCTCCATTGCTTTTGAGAACTAGTTCCCTGGGGGCAGTAATGAAGCTCTACATATCCCTTTCATCCTTCTATACAAGATATAAAATGAGTATTACTTTTAGCTTTGAAATTGAGCTTCAATGGAACTAGAAAGGCATAATTTGCCCCATGTTTTGTGAGTCACGTATTTTAACAAAGCCTAACTTGTAATTTTTTGCCACAATGTTGTAAAAGGTTTTCTTCAGTATTATTCTTGCTCTTGCTTAAGTTATTAGCAAAAATTTAAGCTATAATTAAAAATAACATTTCAGCTCCCATTCTTCATGTAGGCATTTTATAATTATTGTTATTTACTTCAGTTCAGTGCTCTGAAATTACTAGTAAATGTTAGGTATTTGATCAAACAAAATAAATTTTTGCTGAGTATACTTTACAAAAATTATATTCATTTCCATTGTTCCCTGAGTTTCTTTTCCCCTTAAGATTATTTTTAGATGCTAACATACTTCACTTTGGATAAGAAGTCCAAAGAGCTTGTGTGCTTACTTGAGGATTAATATTTAGGTTTCATGACTATCAATATATAAAAAGGGGACATCCATGATCAGATATTGCTCAGTATCTCATGCAGAAGTTTGCTATGCTGTTGGGTAGTTCCATGGTCTAGCTTCTATCTTCCTCCCAGAAAGTGGCATAGTGAATTCCAGAAAATCTATTGAACTAGAATAATTCTAAGGAACATAAAGTAATCTAGATAGAGCAGGATTTGAGAAAGGATTATAGAATCTGGAATTATGTCAGTATATTTATGGCCAGTTGTCAGGAGAAAAGGTGGTACATGTTGTAATATCTTAGATTTTGGATCAGTAACTTGAAAGTCTGAAGGAAGATATGACATTTCAATTATGCAAGGTAAAAGCTGTCTGTATCCTAAAATAGCTCTTTTCACCTCATAGTGAAATCATGCCAGCTCAAACTCCTCTTCCAGGTTAATATGGATTAACATGGCATCTACTAAGATACAAACAGCTTGAGCCAATTAAGGGGTCAATGCCTTACTGGTGCACTGATCAAATTATTTCTCCCCCCAACACAGAATGAAATTCATCCACTCTAAGGATAAAAACTAGGATTTTGAGAATCCTGAAAAGCAGTGGTCCTCATATTTGATCTGTCAGGCAAATTTTCCTTATTGTAAGAATGAAAAAAAATATATTTCATGATAATTAGCTATTGAGATATAAGGGGTATTTATAAAACATTACAAAATAATACATAAGTGTGATCTTGGGTCAACTAGTGGTCCGTGGTCTCTTCTCTGTCACAAACCCATTTTATAATCAAGGGCAATTCCTCTTGTGCTTATTGCATGTAATAGGAGATAAGTTAGATTGTCTTAAGATTTCTTTAGCTCAGGTTAAAAATCAAAATAATTATCATGGTAGACTCATAAAATGATACTTAAAATTATAAAACACTTCAGTAAGCCCTTCATCTCCTATCTTCTTCAGGCATTCATCAATATCATTGATTAAATAACCTCTGACTGATGATTAACTCTGCGAAGAATCTCTCATTTTATAAAACAGCTTCTTTTAAGAAAGTCCTAGACTTCACAGTTAACAGTTTGAGCTCTGGAGTCAGGTTCATCTGAGTTTGAATCCCTGTAAAATAACTGAGTGATTTTTAGGAAATTCGCTAAACCTAAGTAAATTCTGAGTTCCTACTTTGTTTAAAAGATGGCGTTATTCTTATTATTACTAATATTATTGGAAAAGCCTTTTTCCTCCAGCATACTTTAGTGACCTCTTCTGAACCCTCTTTTAATTTAAGTCTCTGTGTTGGTCTTTGCTGAGCTGAGTTTTAGCAAAACTCCTGCTAGGTTAGTTTAGTGAGAATTCTCCCCACCACTGATATCTTGTCTCTGTGGCCTGCCTTAAGTAAGAATCCTGGTATGTTGATCAGGCAACAATTCCCTTTCCCTCGATATCTCCTCTTAGTAATTTGTCATTAATTGAGCCCCTCATTCTGCCTATTAGCAGGCACATCTAGCTTTTAGATCACAAACACTGATGAGAAACTGGTTCTCTTTCACCTTGAATTGTTGCAGATCTTGAAAATAGATAATTGCAGGAATGAGTAATAGGATGGATTTATTCAGGATAAGTTTCCCCAAAAGGTACTTTCATCTTTCTGATGAAATGCCAATGGGCATGTGTCTCATGAGCTGAGGCATGAAGGAGTTGTTGGGTATTTTACAGAAAAAATGGAAGAAAGAAAGGCATGGGATAGAGATCAGCAAACAGCTTGTGAGTAATAAGAAGATAAAGAACTGAGTAATATTAAGCAAGATTTTAGCTGAAATGTTACTATTTGATAAATGTTCCTCCCGATGTCTTCCCCCAGATTGCGGGGTGGGGGTGGGGTTGTCTCCAAAAAAGCTTAGATCCTGATTATGCCAGTTTTCACAGATGCTATTGTTTGTTTTTCTGAAACCTAAAAAGATTTTATCAGAAAAATTAAAAGTGTAGGTAGATATTTGATTTTAATTATATGTATATAATATAAATATCAACACCACACACATATATCCATGGTAATATAGATAATACCCATTGTAACACAGATAATAAAGTGTTCCCTTCATCCTTTCCTACCAATTCCACTTTCCAGATATAATATCGCCATTTACTTCTCTGAGTCCATCCCCCTTTAAGGTGTCCATGGTTGTTAACCTATGACCATGTCTGTGTGAAGATAAGATGTTCTAAGTACTGAACATTTCCAGGCAACATTTCAATATGCAGTCAATATTACATGTAATATAGAAACTCTTTAATGCTCCCTTTTCTGCAGTTTCTTTTTCTGCAGTTTTGGTTATTTTCATTTTCTGCAGTTTTGGTTATCTGTGATTAATTATAGCTAAATGGAAAATTACAGATATGAACAATATTGGTAAGCTTTAAATTGCCCTTTTTTCTGAATACTGTGATGCTGCTTTCTTGCCAGAGAAAAGAATCATCCCTTTATCTGGCATATCCATACTGTATACACTCTCTTCCTAGTAGCTGTATTCTAGTAGACTGATTCTTGAAGTTTTACAGTGCTTGCATTCAAGTGACTCTTACCCAGTAGCCCAACACTATATCACAGTGCCTGCATCATTTACCTACTTCATTTCATTACATGCATATTGCGTCATCTCACATCACCTCAAAATGCTGAGAGCAGGGCAATAGTATCTTTTGTGAAAGACCACGTTCACATTATCTTTAGAATAGTATATCATAGTAAGTGCTCTATTTTGGTATTAGTTGTCACTAACCCTTACTGTGCCTAAATGATAAATTAAATTTTATCATAGATATTTATGTATAGGGAAATGTTATATACACACACACACACACACACACACACACATAGGGTTTAGTCCTATCTAACCTTCAGGCATCCACTGAGAGTCATGGAATGTGTCTTCCCATGGATGAGGCAGAGCTACTGTGATATATAAGGGTGAAAAGGGGAATTCTCCTTGGAAAAAAATGTTTTCATGATATGAGGCATACTTTATTCAGGAATACTGTGGCAGCTAGGGAGTATGGCAATGCAATTTGACAGCTGGGAAGAATCCAACAAGGAAAAATGTGCACAAGGATCAAAAGAGGGTTGTCTGTTGATGGAAAATTACTAAGTGGAAACATCAGGAGTGAGGGAGGATTTTGACTAAACCAATCTAACAAGATTCCTGCTGAAGTTAGACAAGAATTATCAGATATGATCTAGTGAATAGTGGAAGAAGATGAATTTGATCAGCTATCAGACATCAAGAGTAGAGACTATGAGTAAACCAACATACCAGAATTTTTCTTAAACTGGACTCTTGAGAAAATGTACAAGTATGAGTATAGCTGACAAAGAGCTCAAGGGAGCTTGGAGAAAGTTTGGTTGAGGGGACTCAGTGTTGTTAGGCTTTGGTGCATCTCAGCAGCATGCAACCGCACTAAAAATGAAAACTATATTTATCTATAGCAACAAACATCATCACGTAGGGTAGACAGAACAAAAGTAACCAGGGGAACAAGCTTTAGAAATAGTAAAAGCTCAGTATCTTGGCAACCTTTTTGTGTTGGGTTATTTTAAAAAAATTGGTAATATTGTGCTCTATTTCTAATTTATTCAGCTACTTGCTGAGTGATAGCAACAGTACAACTACAGAAACTCTATGTCAACTTGACTCTATATTCGTTAAATACAATAATACTTTATTTTTTTCTTATTTAGTTTTGCTGTGGTGGAGAAGAAACATTTAAAATGGTATGTAACTTGATTGCTTCAAATATGTTGTCTTAATAACATTACTGGTTTTTAATATTGAGAAACATTTCTAGTGCCTCATGTTTTGTTTTTTTGTTGTTGTTGTTTTTGAGATCGAATTGAATACATATGACTCTAGGTTCCCCTTGACAGCCAGGAATAACTTTCTAAGAGTGCTCTGTGGTTTAACACTTTAGTCTAAGAAATATGATAGTCTAATGAAATATACTTACTTTGGCACCAAGGCATAAGTAAGTAAAGGGTTAGTACAGCACGATGCATAAGAAAAAGTTATACAAACACTAAATGTCATTTCTGTAGCAGGCACTGTGCTGGGTGCTGGCTGCATATGCACACATGAATATGGAAAAGCCTCGAGCCTTGTAGTTCCTAGGCTAGTAGCATATAATTATACCTTATACTTTTCGCAACTAATATCTTTCAAATTTCTTTTATAAGTACCATGAAATGAATAAGGTTTTTCTATGTATTTTTCATAAATAATGGGCTTCTCACACATTGTTCTGAAAAGCACTAACCTTTCTTAAATTCATAGATCTCTGCTCCTCCTTCTCCACCTTGTTGCTCTTAGATGTGCAAAGCAGCTCAAAGGCAGATCAGAGCCCGTGTTAACCATGGTTCCCCTCCTACTCTTAAGTGCAATTTCTAGAGTGAGTCTGATCTGGAATCTTCTCTCAAATTTGCTTACATCCGACCAGCCATTCTTTTATTAGGCTGTACCAAACACGCAGAGCTCTAATTTTCTGTAGATTCCTATACTGCTATAATCAGCATTATGCATATTATAGTTCAATATAATGCAAACAAATGTATGTGGTGCTCTTTTACACATTGTTTAATGTGTAACTTCTTTTTACCAGTTTCTCTTTTATTAAGATAATGGCTAGCATAGTAAATCTTTTCAAATTTATAAATGGATGAAAGAATGCAAGAATACTACGTCACACTGTAGTCCCAGACGGCATTTACCACATTTGTTTGCTCTTTTTCCTGTTTTCTTTTCGGAATGATCCATAGACACTGTACTTGCAGCTGGATTCACCTCGTGTTCCTCCTCCATAGCCATGGCTCTCCACACGCCTTCTACTTTATTGCTTTGTCTCCATTTCTCATAGTTCTCATGCTTGGGCAGCGGTTTCCCTATTTGTTTTTATCTGTGAAACATTCTGTGTCACTGGGACATCTGCTAGCCAACGAGCTCATTTCTGAAACTCTCAACTTCATTTTTGTTCAGTTTAATATCAATCTTGTCTTTTTCTTTTCTTTCTGAGCATTTAGATTTTAAAATGCTACTTCTATCAAAATTACCAAAATACTTGAACGCCCATCTGTTAAGAACTTCACCTATATTAACTAATTTAATAATTGCTGTAACTGTTGGATACAGACAGGCACACACACTTTGTTTAATCCTGTTTTTACTACATGAAAAGAGAAAAGAGGTGCCAATTGGGTGAACAACTGACCCGGGGTTATGGCTGATGATTACAAAGCTCGGCAACTTCCAAAGCTCATGCTTCCCCGTGGAGTCTCAACATCTGTCCCGGTTTTTCACACTTTCTGCCCTCATACATTTAAAAGGCACACACAAGTAAAATCACTGACAAAATACCTTGGCATTGAACATTCCTGAGAAACACAGAGCCTCCTATTATGTTTTCTTGCCCCTTTTGTTCTGCAAAAACTTAAAAATGACTCATTAATGAGGGAGCTGCACACAGGTGGAGGGAGCTATAATGTGTAAATAGGAACTGGCGCTAAGTAGTGCTTAATTATATGTATCTGGATTCCTAATAATTTTCAAATCCCCTATGTTTATTTTCATCTCCTGTTCTCTGATTTTCATTGCGCTAGTGTCATTTTGCATCTTTTTCCCCTCCAAAGCAAACCAATCATTGCCAGTGGCCCAGCCTGCTCTTTGATATCTCCCATATCATTAGATCTACTTTTGTCTCACTTTATAGCATTTTGTTGTCCTGCCTCTTGCTTCAGTTTTCCTGGAATACTCTTTATAGATTTTAATTATTCTCATCTTCGGTTTGCCTGCTATTGCCAAAGTGATGTTATCTACATGAAGTACCTGAGCATATAAACCTATGATAGCATCTCTCTTTTTTAATCATTTTCATTTGTTTTCTCTCAGATTTGTTATTCATTTTCTTTGGGGAAAGTCTACACAGCAAACATGAAAATAAAGAACTGTGTGGGTAGACTTGCCTCTTTTTCCTTGTCACATTAATTTATTTCCTCCCTACCCAATGAGTGTTAGGATATGGGTCACTTTGATATATAACATCCTCATTTATTTCAGCAACTTATCTGGAAAATACTATTTTGGATGTAGATTTAAGGCAAGAAAATTATTTATGTTGAATCATCAAAACCGTCATTTGAATAAATTAATAATTTTTCTGCCTCTTCATTTTGGCCTGTTTTTGATCTCTGAAATTCACAATCAGCTATTTTTGGCTCTCTGGCATATCATTTGCCCTGTGTGTCATGCCTTCAGCTAAACTTGCCAACCTTTGCAGCGAGATGCCCGTGCAAGCCTTGTAATCAGTGTTCAGTAATATTGGTGGTCTCCAGACTCAAATGCTTTCCTTCTTTCTCATAATTATTATTAGTAATGTTCCTTGTACTGACCTTTTTACCTTTTCTCCTGATATCTTTATTCCAAAGTGTTTCATAGGATTCTATTTCAAAGGGTTGAAAGATTCAGCAGAAACCAGTTAAATATCAAACCCCCCCAAAAATAGCAAATAATATTTTAATCACCCAGCTCAATTTTTGAGTTTATATGTTTGTGCAGAATAGGTTTTAACCCCTTGATTAATCCCTTGCTATTGGCAGGTTACTTCTGTTTATATGATTGTTTCCTTTCATAAAGAACCTTTCTTTGAATTCTAATTTCTCTTTCTGTGCCATCCTGTTGTCTATTTTTAATATCTTAAGTCCACTCCTAATACAGTCTTTTCTGTGCATTCCATGTTTTCTGCTTTAGTTTTGTCTGAAAGTTTCTTTACACTTTTAACCTTGATGATATAGCAAACTCTTTCACCTCTCTTTAGATTTTTGTTATTTTGGCTTCAATTTCCTCCCCTCTGTTTTACTACTCTGCTCTCTCTACAAAATGTTTCTATGGGCTTATGGAATATTGACTTTCTTCTTGAAAGCTTTGTCTTTATTCAGTCCCTTTAAAAATCATTCTTCAAATCACTTTTAACTTTTTCAGTTACTCTGACAACTTGAAAGGGCATATGAGCTTCCCTCCCTTAATCCTTTTGTAAGTTCTTCCTGTTCTAACATCTCAGCCTCCATTTATCATTATAAGTTAATTCCTTTAGCTTTAAAATTGCCCTACAAGATTCTTCATAGACTTTATTTTTCAAAGAAGAGATTTTCCACTATTGATCATAAGGGAAAGCAAGCAGGAAAATTTTCCAGAAACCAAAGTACTGGGACAGACATGTTGGCTTCGCATTGAATTTGCCTGGCAAGTTGGAATGTCTCTGGCTGGCGAGGTAGTAGTGCCCTGGAATATTCATGCACTTTTATTAAAACGGGGCTTTGGAAGGAGAGTCAAACATCAACGCTTTGGAAAGATTTGTAAGAAAACGACTGAGTCTGCACCTCTGGCATCTTGACTCTAGAACAGTGTTTCTTGGCTCATTGAGCTCATACTCATTGTCTTTTCCATAGAAACCCAGTGGAATTGACTTCATTTTTTAAAAGGACCAGATCTTAATCTCTCTCATCATACGCAGAGCCTTTATGCTGTTTCCTCTTTCTGGAACATTTGACCTCCCATCCTTATAACCATTTAACTGCATGGTATTTGTCCATATTCAGGTTAGATGAGCTCTGTCCTGCTTTGACTTTCCATGTGTGTTCCTATAAAACCTTATGCTTATACTGGTACAACTTACGGCACATGCTATTATCTGGTTACTTATGCCAGACTGTAAGTTTTCTGAAAGCATAAGATCATCTCACAGATAGTCATGGCATGGTGGAAAATGGCACAGTCATGGCCCCTGTACCATTTACTAGTGTATGAGCATGGGGGAGATGCTGTCATTGGTCAGCATCATGAGATAGCATCATACTGAATATGGCTAGCCCACAAAAAGTTCAAAACTCAAAGTTTAATGTGACATTTCTAATGAGTAGGTATCATTTTCACCATTGTGAGTTCAAAGTTACAAAGTCAGACTGTTTTAAAAATTATTTAATTACTTGAAAGGAAGAGAGCGAGAGAGTGAGAGAGATTATCTTTCATCTACTAGTTCACTTCCCAAATACAGGTACCAGTCAGGCCAGGACCAGTCCAAAACCAGGAGCCGGGATCTCCATCCAGATCTCTCACATAGATGGCAAGAATTCAGGTAATTGAACTCTCATCTTCTGCCTTCTCAGGAACATTAGTAGGTAGCTGGAAAAGAAACTGACCAGCCAAGACTTTAACTTGAGCCCTAATATGGGAAGCAGGCAACCCAAGAAGTGACTTAACCTGCTGTGCCACAATGCCTGTAGAAAGTCTAACCATTTTAAATTTGTACTGTCTGTATTTGTCTTATGATTTTTTTGTTAGTGAAAATAAAATACTTAGAACCATCACTAATTTGATCCCAGTAAATATTCTGTAAAACAGGTTACAGATTTTATAATAATTATTACAATAATAATCATCACAATCATTAATCATGGATACAGTTCCAGAATTTCTAGCAGAAAACATCTATACAGTAGGCTCAATCAATGCTGATTGAATATATGAACTAATGAAAGGATGTCTGATGGCAATGTGCAAGAATGTTCATAAACTTGGCCGGCGCCGCGGCTCAATAGGCTAATCCTCCGCCTGCGGTGCCAGCACACCGGGTTCTAGTCCCGGTCGGGGCGCCGGATTCTGTCCCGGTTGCCCCTCTTCCAGGCCAGCTCTCTGCTGTGGCCCAGGAGTGCAGTGGAGGATGGCCCAAGTAATTGGGCCCTGCACCCCATGGGAGACCAGGATAAGTAGCTGGCTCCTGCCATTGGATCAGCGCGGTGTGCCGGCCGCAGCGCGCCAGCCACGGAGGCCATTGGAGGGTGAACCAACGGCAAAGGAAGACCTTCCTCTCAGTCTCTCCTTCTCACTGTCCACTCTGTCAAAAAATAAAATAAAAAAAATTAAAAAAATTAAAATTAAAAAAAATTAAAAAAAGAATGTTCATAAACTGGAAAGTATAAGAATCGGGACTTCCCTGAAGCTGGGTTGCTCGGCACTACTCCTTCTGATGGGCATATATGTCTAGAAACGAGTGAATTCCAGAGGAATCTGTGACTAAAAATAGTCAGGAACTGATAATTAGCGTGTGCGTTAGAGATATCCTTTGTTATCTCCAGAAATTTCCTTTTTGGACTCTTCCCAGATTGTACTTCTGCCAAATTTCTCAGCTTTTGAGAAAAAAGGTATTGCTATGACCTTTAGTTTGGATTCATAATAATTCATAATTTTTCATATTGTGCAAACTAAGTTTCTTCTTACACACAAATCCTGCCAATCCCTCTGTCGCATCTCCCCTTTTAACAAAGCTGTTGCAGTGTTACATGGGCACGCAAAGTGTTCTCCTACTTGCTGTTCTGGATCCCTTGTTGTTTCTGCTACTGTTTTTTGATCTTATTATCCTTGTGGAAAGGCAGCCCAAACTCTCCAAATTGGTTGGATGCAGGAAAAAACAGGATGTTTTTGTGCATTCCTCTTTTCCTCTTTCATTTGAAAGAAACATTATATTCTTATCATACATCAAGTGTCCCCTAAAATGACTCTATACTCAAATACTAATTTTCTGTTATAAGTTTTATTGTTTTACCCATTAATTTTATATCCCTTAAAAGCTTGCAATGTGGTGCAAAGAAGGCATAGATGATAAATTTTTCTAAGAAGCATATAGGATAGTCTTTTGTAATTCTAAATACTTTTAGTATTTTGCATGTAATAATCATATTTTTAGTAAAAATTCACACTACATTAGCACTTCTTACGTGCCAGGCATGCTTCTTCGCATTTTTATATACATCAATGTATTTAATTTTCACCATAAGCCTGGGTGTACTCTTGGTATTCCTGCTTTCCTAGAGGAAACTGCAACAAAAACCCAGAGATGAAACAACCTGCTAGCAAACATATATTTGTTGGGAAGAGGTTTGGCACAGTGTACCCCTCTGCATCCTGCATCCCTTATCAGAATACATAGCTCCAAGTCTTAGTTCCCATTCCCATTTCAGCTTGCTGCTAAACTAGAATAATGGATGCAACAGACAGGGCAAAAGGTTAACAAAAAACATTTTTGGGGTCTGGTGCTGTGGCGTAGTATGTTAAGCCTCTGCCTGTGGCACCGGCAGTCCATATAGATGCCAGTTTAAGTCCCAGCTGCTCTACATCTGATCCTGCACGCTACTAATGTGCCTGGGAAAGCAGTGGAGGGTGGCCCAACTGCTTGGGCCTCTGCCCCTATAAGGCAGACAGGGATGAAGCTCCTGGCTCCTGCCTTTAGATTGGCCCAGCTCTGATCGTTGTGGCCATCTGGGAAGTGAACCAGTGGGTGGAAGACCTCTCTCTCTGTCTCTCCCTTTCTCTGTCTGTAACTTTGCCTCTCAAATAAATAAATAAATCTTAAAAAAAAAATGGTTAAAAGTAAAGGACTTCAACCACCAGTTAGTAAAATAATTACACCAATAGGAGAATGAGCAAATGACTTGAACATACTATTGTTTGCTAACATACAAATAGGAGACAGTGTGATGGCTCAGGTCCTGGGGTCTCTGCCATTCATCTGGGAGATCTGTTGAATTTGTGGCCCCTGGCCTGACTGGACCCAATTCTTGCTGTTGTGGGTCTATGGGAAGTGAACCAACAGATATGTCTTTATGTCTTTCCTTTCTCTTTATCTCATTGCCTTGCAACTAAAATTTTTAAATAAATAATTAATTAAAAATAAGCATGTATTTCTTGAATAAAATTATGTCAATAATTAAAATTAAAAAATGAACCAAGATGTTATTATGAATCCAAAACACAAAATATCTGGTATTTCATTTAATGCCATATAAAATCCCAGGAGGAAAAGAATGCTATGGCATGCAATAGTCAGAAATAAGTTCTAAATTATGATTATGTGAGCACTGAAGTATGGATAAGGTTTGACATTGCCATTAAGAAAAAGGAATAAATAACAAAAAATAAATGACTGTGAGTTTGTATTAACCTTTTCCAAATATCTTACACTTATTATTTAAATTAAAACTCAAATTATCATTCTGTAGTAGGTCATATTATTATCCCCATTTTGGAGAAGAAAGACTGAAGCTCAGAGTGAGAAAATACATTAGTCAGTATCACAGTCCGATTATGCAGTGAGGAATATCCAAACCAGCAGCCTGCTTACAGAGTCCCACTCAACCACTGCACATGGATCCTCTCGCGGAGGAAGAATATTTCAATTGGTTGGGAGTCATAGGTAAGACAAATAGGTGTGCACGCACACACACACACACACATCATGAAAGAAAGGGAGAAACATCCTGTTCAAATAGCCCAAAATACTGAAATGTGACACCCTAAAACAATAGCAGTAACCACGTCTATTTACAATATTGTTGTCAGACTTTATAAAATAAGAAAATTTATCTTTCAAATATACCCATATAATTGTCTGTGGTTATAAGCCATCATACTAGATCCTGTTCTCAATAACTTTTGGTACACATAAATACCTGCCAGGCAGGCAGGGGATGGAGAAAGAATTTCTGGGATCAGAAATCAGCCAGTCCCTTCGAATGGCCCCAGCTGAGAGCTTTTTATCCTGCAGTGGATCCTCTGTTACACACAAGCTGGGATGTGAACTGAACTGGTTGGGACTCTGTACCCAGTTTAATTTCTTCTTCATTATACCTTACTGAATTGACAGTAATTGAACCTGTCTAATTGTTATCAACGGACATCTCAGAACCTCAAAATTCTTATTATTCTTTATTACTGAAATATCCATAACAGTGTCTCAAGGCTTTCCGGGAATACTGTGTTGCTCAGAAACTGTAAGCTATACCTGAGCCCTTTGATTGTTCTAGCTGTTATAATAAAAACTAATCTCAGTGTCACATCTACAAAAAGAAATGTCCATGGGGATTAAATGACATAGTTTCCTGCTGCTGTTGTAACAAATCAACACACACTGTAAAACTCTTTTGATTTTGTAGTGAGTCCCCTGGGTAATCCAGGAGACTCTCCCCACCTCAAAATGCTTAATTTATTCAAATTCACAAAGTTCCTTTTGCCATGAAAGGTAATGTGTTCACTGATCCATGGATTAAAATGGACGCCTTTGGGAGGCCATCACTCTGCCTAACAGAAATAATAAAAACAAAACAAGCAACAAACAAAAAGAAAATGTTCACAGAAATGTATATGTCTTGGGATAGTGAAAATACTGGATAGATGGACACAGATGAAGAAATAACAGATAAAAGGCTGACAGACTTTAAAACATTTCAAAAATCTGAACACATTGGAGAATTGCACTACATTTTAGAAAACAATGGGAAAATGAAACCTAGAGTAACTGACACAGCAGACAGGGCAAAAAGTTAATGGATAACATTTTTTACTAAAAATAAAGGAGTTCAACAATCAGTTAAAAATAATTATGCCCATAGAAGAATGAGCAAAAAAAAAAAAAAAAAACTGAACAAACTACTGTTTTTTTAAAGATTTATTGTATTTATTTGAAAGGCAGAGTTACAAAGCGAGGTGGAGACAGAAAGGTCTTCCATCTGCTGGTTCTCTACCCAGATGGTGCCAATAGCCAGAGCTGCGCTGATCGGAAGCCAGGAGCCAGGAGCTTCTTCAGGTCTCTCATGTGGGTGCAGGGCATTAAGGACTTGGGCCATCTTCTGCTTTCCCAGGCCATAGCAGAGAGCTGGATCAGAAGTGGAGCAGCCGGGACTAGCACTGGCATCCATTTGGGATACCGGCGCTTCAGGCCAGGGCTTTAACCCACTGCGCCACAGTGCTGGCCCCCAAACTACTGTTTTTAAAACAAGACAAACTCAAGAAGCCAACAATCATAAAAAAGATTCAGGCTAATTAGTTAACATACACACACACACACACACACAGGTTCAAGAAAAATGTGATTTTTCCTTATCACATTAAAGATGATAATAAAAATTAAATTGACTGAGGCTGGCATTGTGATTTAGCAGGTAAATCTACTGCTTTGATGCCCGCATCTCATATGGGTGCCTGTGATATCTGGCTGTTCAACTTCCAATCCAGCTCCCTGCTAATTGCCTAGAAAAGCAGTAGAAGATGGCCCAAGGGCTTGGTCCCCTGTACCATTGCAGAAGACCCAGAAGAAGCTCCTGACCTCCTGACTCTTGGCTCCTGCCTAGCCCAACCCTGGTCATTGGGGCCATTTGAGTGTGAACCAGCAGTTAGAAGATCTCTCTCTCTCTCTCTCTCTCTCTCTCTCTCTCTCTCGGTGTGTGTATATATAACTCTGACTTTCAAATAAATAAGTAAATAAGTCTTTAAAAAATACTATTGACTAATGATGTGAAATCATTGTAGAACACTTAAGGCCAACAAGAATTCTAAATGTTACAAATTCTATGATAAATAATTTGGAAATATATATCATGGTCTTTGAACAACATTTTATGTAAATGAATACATTTTCAGAACTCATCATAAACAAAACAGGGGCCGGTGCTTTGGCACAGCAAGTTAAAACTGCCGCCTGCAGTGCCAGCATGCCATATGAGTGATGGTTCGAGTGTCAGCTGCTCTACTTCTGATCCATCTCTCCATAACTCTTTCAAATAAATAAAATGAATCTTTTTTAAAAAGAAAATAAAACATCAATATTTTACTAATTAATGTTATTAATTCAAATTAAATGCTTGGTTATTTACATTTTAATGTGTCTCTACAATAAAAATTACATTGCCATAAAGATACTATTTTCAAAAGTGATTTAAAAAAGTTTATTTATTTTATTTGAAAGGCAGAGTTACAGAGAAAGAGAGGAGAGAGAGAGAGAGAGAGAGAATCTTCCATCCACTGATTGCCTCCCCAAATGGCTACAATGGCCAGAGCTGAGCTGATTAGAGAACAGGAGCCAGAAGCTTCTTCTGGGTCTCTCACATGGGTGTAAGAGCACAAGCACTTGGGGCATCTTCTACTGCTTTCCCAGGCACATTAGCAGGGAGTAGAATCTGAAGTGGGGCAGCTGGGACTCGAACCAGTTCCCAGAGGGGATACTTGCACTACAGGAAGCATCTTTACCCATTACACCACAGCACCAGCCACTCAAATGTGATTTTTTAAAAGGTAAAAGCCAAATGCAAACAAGATAATATTAGATTAGGCTCTGCTCAAACATCAGAAGTTCAGCACTTGGCTGGCACCATGGCTCACTATGCTAATCCTCCGCCTTGCGGCGCCGGCACACCGGGTTCTAGTCCCGGTAGGGGCACTGGATTCTGTCCCGGTTGCCCCTCTTCCAGGCCAGCTCTCTGCTGTGGCCAGGGAGTGCAGTGGAGGATGGCCCAAGTACTTGGGCCCTGCAGCCCATGGGAGACCAGGATAAGTACCTGGCTCCTGCCATCGGATCAGCGCGGTACACCGGCCACAGTGCGTGGGCCGCGGCGGCCATTGGAGGGTGAACCAACGGCAAAGGAAGACCTTTCTCTCTGTCTCTCTCACTGTTCACTGTCCACTCTGCCTATCAAAAAAAAAAAAAAAAAAAAGAAGTTCAGCACTTAACATATACAGATTCGTTTCTCATTCATGCAAAATGTATTGTGCGTTCACCAGTGTCCCATGGCAGTTGGTTGCTCAGGGCCTCAATCTGCTTCTATGTAGTGAGCCTGCCAACCAAAACTTGGGACTTGAGGGTTCATTCCACAGTGTTCAATGCCATGATCCAGCAATCTCAACTAGCTATATAGTCTGCATATCGTTGAAAGATGTAGGAAACACTTTGCTTTCATAAACCATCAGATGAGATGACAATTAGTGAGAAATAGAAGTTTCCAAAACTAGCTGTATTTTATTTGATCTGAAGTTACTGTTTTTGTCAGGGGTGGGGAATGTCCAGCCTACAGTGTGGCCAGTATAATATTTTGGTCTGGCTCTGCCTTATCAACCACAGACAGGACTCAAAATTCAATAAGTCTACAGCAGGCCAGCTTTGAAGCTGATAATTTTGTGTGGCCTGTAAATGATTTTGCAGATATACATACAGTTCCAGGCAGAAAAAAGATTCGCCACTCCTGTATGCACACATATGTATGTAGGTAAATGTAGCCATTTCTGTAGTTCTGTGTCTAAACTAGAGATCAGCTTGGTTTGACCCTACATGAATCTGGTCTGCTGCCTGTTTTTGTATAATCAGTAGTTTAAAATGGTCTCTGAAATATTTAAATGCTTTGGATTGTAGTTGCAGCTCAGTGGGTTAGCCTGCTACGTGTGGTGCCAGCATCCCCTATCAGAGTGCCAATTCGAGTCCTGGCTGCCCTACTTCTGATCCAGCTCTTTGCTAATGTGCCTGGGAAGGCAACAAATGATGGCCTAAGTAGTTGGGTCCTTGCTACCCATGTGAGAGACCCTAATGAATTTCCTAGTTCCTGGCTTGTGGCAACAATTTGGGGAATGAACCAGCAGTTGGAAGACTTCTCTCTTTCATACTCTTTCTCTCTCCTTTTCTCTCATTCTCTGTATTTCAAATTTAAAATTTTTGATGGTTGAAATATATCAGATCTATAATATTTCATGCTATATAAAGTTAAAAAAATCAAACTTAAGTACTGTAAAAGTTCTACTGGGAAAACTATCATGATTCTCCGATTACATATTATCTATGGTTGATATCAGGGTGCAACAGCAGAGCAGAGTAGTCCCAACAGACATCACATGGCCCAGATACACTGTTTACACCTTCACAGAAAGATTTTGCTAACCTCTGATCTTGGTACTTAGGAAAAATAGGCACAAGAAAAGAATTTTCAAAATTTTCACCTATAAGTTTGGAATTCTACCTTATTTTAATAATTTCTTTTATTATCTGAAATTGCCAGATTGACAGATGTTACAGTTTTATTTTTAATAAAAAATAAATCATATTAGACTTCTAAGAATATTCTTACACTATTTAGTTCAAGATAGTTGCTTTCTAGTTGAAAGTATCCAATCTAGCACAGAGACAAGGCGATTTTTTTAAAGATTTATTTCTTTGAAAGGCAGAACTATAGAGAGGCAAAGGTGGGGGAGGGGGTCTCCCATCCACTGGTTCGTTCCTCAGATGGTGCCAATAGCCAGAGCTGTGCCAATCTGAAGCCAGGAACCAGGAGCTCTTCTAGGTCTCCCATGTAGGTGTAGGGGCCCAAGGACTTGGGTCATCTTAAACTGCTTTCCCAGGCCACAGCAGAGAGCTGCATTGGAAGTGGAGCAGCTGGGACTCGAACTGGTGCCCATATGGGATGCCAGCACTACGGGTGGCAGCTTTTACCTCTACACCACAGCATCGGCCCCAAGGAAATTAGTACCTGATTTCTTTTTCAATCTCTTCTGCCAGTTCTGTCTCCCCTGTGGTAGTCCTATCCACACTCCCTTCCTCTTGGTTCTGCAAAGAAACCAAGCTTGTCTGTCATCATGGCCTCTACACTTGATTTTCCCCAGAGAGCCCTTCCTTCAGATTTTCACATAGCTGACAGGTTTGTCCTTTAGATATTAGCACAAAAGTCCCCTCGTAACCTCTGTATAATGGTGTGTGTTACTACAGTCAGTCTCTATCATATTTCTCAGATTTATTTTCTCTATTCCCTTATCACTATATGCTTTTTTTCCTTTGTTTGTCAATTTTCATACTTACTGCCTGTTGTTCCCATTAAAATTTAAGATCCTAGGGCAGGTATTGTGGCACTATGGGTTAAGCTACTGCTTGGGACATCCTCTTCACATATTTGAGCACTTCTGATCCAGCTCCCCACTAATGCACCTGAGAGCAGATTTGGGTTCCTGCCACCTACGTGGGAGACCCAGATAAAGTTCCTGTCTCCTGGCTTTGGCTATTGCAGGCATTTGTGGAGTGAACCAATGGATGCCAGATGTCTCTTTCTGTCTTTCCTTCTCTTTCTGTCATTTTGCCTCTCAAATAAATAAATAAATAAATAAACTTAAAAGTAAGAGTTATGAGCATAGACTCCTTGTCAATCTTTTATCATTGCTATATCCTAAGCAATTGGACAACAAATAGTAAATGATTTTAAAAAGCATTGGTTGATCAAAAGCAATCATCTCAAGTTAACAGTACTTACTTGTATGCATATATGTAATATAGAAACATTTATAACATGAATACAAGCATATACATGGAACTTCAAAAAGTTTATGAACAAATAAAATTAAAAGTCAGTGCCAAGAATCAGCATTTAACCTAGTGGTTAAGACCCTGATGTTTTGTACTGGAATACCTAGCTACCTTCACTTCTCAGCTCTATCTCCTGACTTCAGTTTCCCAGGAGGACGTGATAATAACTCAAGAAGTTGCATCCATGTCACTCATGTGGAAGACCTTGATTGTATTTCAGGCTCTGGACTTTGGCACTGGCCCATCCCTGGGGGAATTTGGGAAGTAAGCTTGTAGATTTCTCTCTCTCTCTCTCTCTCATCTCAAAGAATCAGATACAGTTTTTAAAGTTGACAAGTTGAATTTTCTGTGTACATTTCTTTTTAAGAATTTATTCTGAAGGTTAGAATTACAGAGAGAGAGGGAAGGACAGAGACAGAGAGACAGATCTTCCATCCACTGGTTCACTCCCTAGATAACCTCAATGGTCAGTGCTGAGCCAGGCAGAAGCCAGGAGCCAGGAGATTCATCTGGGTCTCCCACATGGGTGGCAAGGACCCAAACATTTGAGCCATCCTCTATTGCTTTTCCCAGACCGTTAGCAGGGAATTAAGTTGGAAATGGAACAGCTGGGACACAAGCTAGTGTCCATATAGAATGCTGGTACCTCAGGTACCTACTACACAACAATGTAGGCCCCATTCAAGTACTTTTTTAAAATTGCTTAGTCTATATACGTGAGCATAGGTAAGAAAGTATATCAAAACTTTGTAGTAAAATGGGATTAATAGATAAGTTTATTTTGGTGCTCATACATACTGTTTTTTATAATACACACTTTATATGAACATTTTGAGATACCCTTAGCACATTCCTAATTGCATGTTAGTTAGCTATTGATACTTAAATTTAGCTGTGAAAGTGACACTAAGATAGTGGTTCTTATATCAGACAAGATATATTGCCAATAGAAGGAAAAACTGAAGCTAAAAAAAATTAGGAAAAGTAATTAATAAAATCAAAGATTTTCTTTGAAAGTCATATTTCTTGATCCATTAATAAGGCTTTCTGGGTGTTTTTATGTACAAACACATGCATAAATAACATCAACAACACAGATATCTAATTTATGGAATGATAATTGGGAGATGTAAATATTACTGTTTTCAGTATACCTATAGAAAAATTAAGGAGAAAGACCTATGTAAAAACCTATTTTAAAGACAAAATTTATTGCTCATATAAATTTGCTTTTATAATAACCAAATTTATACAATGAAAATCATATTTCCAAGCCTTTTAAAAATATTTATTTGTTTGTTTATTTGAAAGGCAGAACAACAGAAAGAAACAGAGAGATCTTCTGTTCACTGTTTTACTTCCCAAATGACAGCAACAGCCAGAGTTGAGCCAGTCTGAAAACTGCTCTCCTACATAGGTGAACAGAAATCCAGGTATTTATGTGATTATCTGCTGCCATTGCAGGATGGCTAGCCAGAAGCTGGATTGGAAGTGGAGTAACTAGGACTCAAATCAGCACTCCAATACGGGACATGGTGATCTAAAGTGGTGGAACACAATGCCTGCTCCATATTCCCCCTTCTTAACTGTTAATTGCAGAACATTCGATATTCTTCATGATCAAAATTAATTAAGATTTTTCATATTAATATTTGACACATGAGATTGATGCATTTTTACTTTTAGTCTGAAAACAAATAAGGCTCCAAGGATTGACCAAAAAGTGTTTCCCTCGACCCACTGATTTTATGGATGAAAACCTGATTCTCCTCTTCACGTTGTATTCTTTTCAATGCTGTATCTGGATCCCTTCATTTTTTTTTAATAGAAGAAGTTTTCACATGGCATCTTTCAAGTTATCATATGAAGTCAGGTATTGGCAGGTATAATCTTGCAAATGAGCCATTCAGGAAAATAAAAGTATAAATGAAGAAGCAAACTCCGTTTAGGTGTTATGTGCCTTTTTTATAACAATTGGGATTACATCAAATTGAGAAGTTTCTGTACCGCAAAAGAAACAGTCAGGAGAGTGAAGAGGCAACCAACAGAATGGGAAAAAAAATATTTGCAAACTATGCATCCAATAAAGGTTTAATAACAAGAATCTACAAAGAGATAAAGAAACTCCACAACAACAAAACAAACAACCCACTTAAGAGATGGACTAAGGACCTCAATAAACATTTTTTAAAAGAGGAAATCCAAATGGCCAACAGGCACATGAAAAAATGTTCAACATCACTAGCAATCAGGGAAATGCAAATCAAAACCACAATGAGGTTTCACCTCACCCCGGTTATAATGGCTCACATACAGAAATCTATCCACAACAGATGCTAGCGAGGATGTGGGAGAAAAGGGACACTAACCACTGTTGGTGGGAATGCAAACTGGTAAAGACACTATGGAAGTCATTATAGAGATTCCTCAAAACCTGAATATAACCCTACGAAACAACCCAGCCATCCCACTCCTTGGAATTTACCCAAAGGAAATTAAATTGGCAAATAAAAGAACTGTCTGCACCTCAATGTTTATTGCAGCTCAATTCACAATAGCTAAGACCTGGAATCAACCTAAATGCCCATCAACAGTAGACTGAGTAAAGAAATTATGGGGTATGTATTCTATAGAATACTATAAAGCAGTAAAAAAAAAATGAAATCCGGTCATTGGCAACAAAATGGAGGAATCTGGAAAACATCATGCTGAGTGAAATAAGCCAGTCTCAAAGGGACAAATATCATATGTTCTCCCTGATCAATGACATCTAACTGAGCACCAAAGGGGAAACCTGTTGAAGTGAAATGGACACTATGAGAAACAGTGACTTGATCAGCCTTTGTCCTGACTGTCAAGGAACAACTCACGATTTTATTCCTTTTAGTATTTTTTGTTCTACTTAATACCATTGGTTGAACTCTTCAATTAACACACAATTATTCTTAGGTGTTTAAATTTAACTGAAAAGTGATCCCTGTTAAATATAAGAGTGGGAATAGAGAGGGAGGAGATGTACAGTTCAGCACATGCTCAGTCGGACTTACCCCTAATGGGAGAGTTAGAAACGTGCCAGGTGATTCAAATTCAATCCCATCAAGGTGGCATGTACCAATGCCATCTCACTAGTCCAAGTGATCAGTTTCAGTACATAATTGATCATAATGATAGGATTGAGTGTCAAAGGGATCACATAAACAAGACCAATGTCTGCTAATACTAACTGATAGAATTAAAAAGAGAGAATGGTCCAACAATGGAAGCAGGATACATAGCAGACTCATGGAATGACAGATGTCCTAAACAGCACTCTGGCCTCAGAATCAGCCCTTAAGGCATTTGGATCCAACTAAAATGCCAATTAGAGTATTTTAGGCATGGAAAGCCAAGACACTATGGCAAACAAACAAACAAACAAACCCTGAATGAAAGATCTCTGTGAGTTAGATTCCAGCAGAAAGAATGGGCCATCAAAGAAGGAGGTACCTTCCTCTGAAGGGAGGAGAGAAATTCCACTTTGACTATGGCCTTTTCTAAATATTATCGGAGTTGGGGAACTCAAGAGGCTTCCATATCGTTGGCAGCCTTGGGTGATTACTAATGTCATAAATAAGAGTGTCAATTGTTAAATCAACAACAGGAGTCACTGTGCACTTACTCCCCATGTAGGATCTCTGTCCTTCATGTGTTGTCCAGTGTAAATTGGTGTCAACTGTTGAAATCTTTAGTTAGTATATACTAAATTGATCTTCTTCTCTGTATAAAGATAATTGAAAATGAATCTTGATGTGAATGGGATGGGAGAGGGAGTTGGAGATGGGATGGCTGTGGATTAGTGGGAGGTTATGGGGGGGGGAAGCCGCTATAATTCAGAAGTTGTACTTTGGAAATTTAAATATATTAAGTAAAAGTTAAAAAAATTTGTCACAGGTCATTGAATTTCAACTTTCCTATTTTTTGCATAAATAAACTTAGATTCAACTTGAATCTTTTTAAAGGGTCCATACTTAGTATAGAAAATTTGTATTAGTTTCAGTATGAAACACACAGGATTTGTGGAGAAGTACATTGTTCCTTAAAATGCAAAGAAGGGGGGAGGAGTTGTGGCACAGCGGGTTAATGCTCTGGCCTGAAGCGCCAGCCTCCCATATGGGCATGGGTTCTAGCCCCGGCTGCTCCTCTTCCAATCCAGCTCTCTGCTATGGCCTGGGATCAGTAGAAGATGGCCCAAGTCCTTGGGCCCCTGCACCTACATGGGAGACCCGGAAGAAGTTCCTGGCTCCTGGCTTTGGATCGGCATAGCTCTGGCCAGTGCAGCCATCTGGGTAATGAACCATCGGACGAAAGACCTCTCTCTCTCTGCCTCTCCTCTCTCTGTGTAACTCTGACTTTCAAATAAGTAAATAAATCTTTAAAAAATGCAAAGAATATCTCATTTAGAGAGAGGAAGCAGCACTGACTTGCTTTCATTGGAAAGTGTTTACAAACTTAGCACAAAATGAATAACCTTTATCTGTTGTGTGGAGAAAGATAAATCTTACTATCAAAGATATATTAAACCCCAACATTGTAATCTAAGAGGGATGCTTAAAGTTTTATCATTACTGAGATTACAGATCAAACATTTCCCTCCATTATTTTTTAATTTCTCTGAAAAACAGCATTCATGGTAAAATTGACATATTTTAATAAACCAAGTACTACGGTTTCCTTGCCAATACTGTTATAGAGTTGTCTACATCCACCAAAATCGATTTCTGGTCCTTGGAAATGGAATAAACAATTGCATGGTGTTTCCTGCCTCTACTATAGTCAGATAGAACTACATGGCTCACACTTGTCAAATTGGATGTGGAAAGAAGTTGCCTGTACCATGTCAAGGCCTGGAAGGTAAATACCTACAGTTTCCCTATTTGCCAACTGAATGCTGATCCAGGTTACAGAAATTTTATCTGTCTTCAACATATAGCTGCCAGAGCCTTACACTCATGAATGATAATGTAGAACAGAGCAGCCCCCAGTACCTATGAAGTCCATTTGGCTGTAAAATATAAACTATTATTCCCTCACATCATTGACATTGCAGAAACTTTCCTTTACCATCCTAGATGACTACTGTTAATAACTCAAAAGTCTACAACAATATAACTAATAGCTCTTCTCCATAGCTGTCGTGAATTCTTTTTTAACTTCTGTTGACATTTGCCCAAATGACTCAAAAGACAGTCTTTGGAAGAATATATTCATGGGACAGTGTAATATATGAGAAAGAATATCCACTAATCTGTTCAAAAACTATTTTTTTAACACTTATGACATTCTTTATTCAATTCACATAGAAAAACATGCAGTATTAATGAAAACAATATGGTATTAATGTAAAATGTTCAGTGCACATTAGATAAACAAGTCATTAGCATACAAACCCATTTTTAAACAGACCAAACATGTTTAGAATAATACAGTTTTTCAAAGCCTAAATTAAAAATTGTGCTTAACTCTTACCTATCCTCCCCCCTATCAATTCTATTTTTTAAAAAAATATTAATACAAAGAAAACACATTTCATGTATTTCATAGATACAATTCTAAGAAGATAACCATATACACCTCCTTCACTCTCTCTCTCAATCCCCTCTCCTTCATTCTTTTGTTTTTTCTCTTAATTTTTGCAATACCATAAATTCAATTTACTTTATAAACACAGGATTAATGTGTCACTAACCATGATGCTCAACAAGTAAATAGAAGAAAGACCACTTGAACATTTATTGCACATTTCCCTCCTGATAAACACTGTGCCTACTGGACACATGAAGATAGATTGCACAAGTGCTGGTGTGCAGTTCAGCCGGGATCACGAGGTTTGCAGTCAGTAGCTTTAACATCAGTTTGGTGACTCAGCCAGACAGCGCTTCTCTGGTGTGGTAGCAGCAGCAACGTTGGGTGTCTATTTCTATAGCATCTATCAGAATAGTTTCTGTAGAAACATATATCTTTACACTCCCCAATCCTTCTGCAAACCATTCATAATACTATGTACTAAATCATTTTCTGCTTAAACAAGCTTCAGTGGAATCTGTTCCCTGAAACTAAAACCTGACCACAATTGCTCATCTTTCCAAAAATATATCCACAGATGTCTTAGTCTTTGGACTCTAGCTTGAGAAACGTGTTCAATATTAAATGAGATACTTTAGAGTCTCACTTTGGAAATAATATCTGATCACAAAACCAAATTCCAAAACAGGTACTGCAATTTATCAGTATTCAAAAACAAGGTGATCAATCAGATGATTCAGAACAGTTTCATGTTTATTAATGAAATTAAATACACAACTAAAATAACAGAAATTATTAACTTGCAGATACCAAGGGTGCTATGATTAAAAACTGATAAATACTAGTGTAATAATCTGTATCTATGTGGTTCTTGGCGTGGTCATAGAGAAAAACAACCAATTATTAAGTCATTTTAATCATTAATATTGTTATTAAAACAATGTGCTGGAACAACGTGGAAGTGCTCTGTGAAGTGATAACACTCTACACACAACGTTGATAATCTTAACTTTACAAAATCCTTATGTTTCCTAGTACAACAGAGACAATGGTCTCATGTCACCTAATTGTAGCTGAAGGACAATGCACTGTGTATCTTATTTTCTGAAGGCATAGATTGAAATTGCATTCAGGACTTCACTCTGCAGAGAAGATTCAAGTTAAATAGCATTAGTGTAAGCAAAAGAGGAATCATAGTAATTGAATGCCCATACAACTATGTCTGGGTCAGGATAGAGGCATGGGTGTGGAACACTTTAAATTACTGCTTCTCATGTTCTATTTTACTTCCAGGATCTTGAACTGCCATTGTAACACCTTTCACCAGACTGAACTTGCAATTGAAAATAAATCAATCTTGAGGTGATTGAAATTACTATTGCCTGACTTCTCTCATTTTGCCATTGCAAAGGAACATGGTATTGACAGTAAGTAAAGAATTAACTGACATTTTTTCTTTGACTTTTCTTGTATTACAAACTCCAAGCACAATTATTTATAGCATCATTTTTTATCAACAAGAACCCATGACTAATTAGCTATTTTAGTATCTGCTTCCCATATTTGCTTTGTATATATTCCCCTTATATATTTTCTGAATTCAATAGTAAAGACTCCTTTGAGTTCTCGAACATAAAATTCAGAAACATAAACAATTGATAGATTACTTATACATAATCTGAATAGTGGAAACATTCAAATAGTATGGATTTATATAGTTATAAAATAAATACAAATAAGTATTTATAATATAGATGACCAAACTGCCATAGATTATCTTCTTGACTAATTAGTTAATTACATTATTTCTTTGAATTCATTGGTTCTACTTTACCTTCATATCATCTACATATACATTCACAGAAGTTCATTTTTGCCCCACTATTTTTGAGTACTTTTTCTTTTTTTTTTTATTTGAAAGTCAGAGTTACACAGAGAGAGAAGGAGACAGAGAAAGAGAGAGAAAGAGAGGTCTTCCAACCTCTGGTTAACTCCCCAGATGGGCACAATGGCTGGAGCTGTGCCGATCTGAAGCTGGGAGCCAGGAGATTCTTACAGGTCTCCCAGATGGGTGCAGAGGCCCTGGGACCTGGGCCTTCTTCCACTGCTTTCCCATAGCAGAGAACTGGATCAGAAGTGGGGTAGGGGTCAGCACTGCTGCATAGCGGGTTAACGCCCTGGCCTGAAGCTCCAGCATCCCATATGGGCACCGGTTCTAGTCCTGGCTGCTCCTCTTCCCATCCAGCTATCTGCTATGGCCTGGGAAAGCAGTAGAAGATGGTCCAAGTCCTTGGGCCCCTGCACCCACGTGAGAGACCTGGAAGAAGCTCCTGGCTCCTGGGCTCAATTGGCACAGCTCTGGCCATTGGTGCCATCTGGGGAATGAACCAGCAGATGGAAGACCTCTCTCTCTCTCTCTCTCTCTCTCTGTCTCTGCCTCTCCACTCTCTGTGTAAATCAGACTTTCAAATAAATAAAAATCTTTTAAAAAAGGAGTGGGCAGCCAGGACTCCTAATTTTTGGGAGTTAGAGGTGGAAGTGGTTCTCTTTAGTTTTCTAAATTGTATTGTTGTTTGTTTTTATGTATGGCACTAGGATAGGTTCTCAGATACCATCTTCTATGGGATGTTTTTCTGCTATATTATTTGTTTGTATATATTTAAAGTGCCCTTCTGGCTGCTATATTGAGTAAGCCTTCTGTCAATATCCCTGGATACACTTCAAAGGGACAGCAGCAACATGCTCAGTCAACAGCTGACAGTGACAGTATGGCAACAGACACTTGGTACTCTCATGGAAAGGAACGTTATTTCTGGCAGCTTAAGTATGACTCAGAAAACAACTTGCAATAAATATTGAGAAGAGAACTAAGTCGTTTCCACAGTGGATTTTATCTGTCATTTTAAGCAGATGTATTAAAATATCAAACAGATAAAATGGAATATATTTAAGGTATACATTTTGATGTTTAAGTATGTGCAATCATTATGAAATACTCACCACAAAAAGCTAATTTACATATCTATCACCTCTACATAGCTATATTTATGTGTGTGTGTGTGTGTGTGTGTGTACATGTGTGGTGAGATAGTTAAGATCTATCCTCAACAGATTTTAAGTTTAGGGCATATTATTAACTATCATTTCTATTTTATTTTTCTATTGTTTTAAAAAAGATTTATTTATTTGACAAAAGAGAAACAGAAAGACAGGGAGGGAGAGAGATAGGGAAAGAGAAATGGGGGAGTGAGAGAGAGGAGAGACGAGAGAGAGAGAGAGAGAGAGAGAGAGAGAGAAACATTTCCATCTACTGATTCATTGTTCAAATATCTACACCAGCCAGGCTGAAGCCAGAAGCCAGAAACTCCTGGTCTCCTACATGAGTGATAGGAACACAAGTACTTGGGACATCTTCCCCTGCCTTCCTAGGTGCATTAGCAGGATACTGGATTGGAAATAGAGCACCTGGGACTCAAAAACAAGCACTCTGATATGGAATGTTGGTGCTATAAGCAGGGGCTTAACGATCTGTGTCACAACACTGGCCTCAATCTGCTTTGTTTTATGAGCAACAGTTTTCACAAATTAGGTAGCATGTAAGCATTAAGGAATTAAATTATTTAAAAATTATATTTTAAATTTTACTTAAGGCATGCAAATTTAATACATTTCATGTATACAGAATCAGGAACATAGTGATATGTTGCCCATGCTCCCACCCTTCTTCCTCCTACCCCTCCCAGCCCCACCTTTAACTCTCAAAAAGACCTATTTTCAGTTTACTTTGTATTCACTAATTTAACCTCACACTAGGTGAAGAGTTCGACAAATAATGTGAAGAAAAAACACTATTTCTCAACAGTAGAGGCAAGGGATATAAACAATCATTGGATCTCAAATTTAAACTGTATTAATCAGCATTTTCACACTGTAATGAAATACTTGAGGCAAACTACTTATGAAGTAGCAGGTTAATCTAGCTTACAGTCTTGGGAGCTCAGTGTCCAAGATCCGACAGCCTATTGGTTTGTAATTCAGTGAAATTGGCAGAAGGCAGAATATCACTGTGAAAGCGGCCTGGCCTCACTCAGGAGCAGAAGGAAAGACAGCACATAGGGTAAGCTTCCTCCTTTTTTAAACCTAAGATAATTTTACTTATTTCTATCAATTCTCATGCTAATGTGATAATAACACAAGAATAGATTCCATGTAGTTCATAGATACAATTCTAAGAAATGGTACTTCCGGGGCCGACGCTGTGGCACAGCAGGTTAATGCCCTGGCCTGAAGCGCCGGCATTCCATATGGGCACGGGTTCTAGTCCTGGCACTCCACTTCCCATGCAGCTCTCTGCTATGGCCTGGGAAAGCAGTAGAAGATAGCTGAAGTCCTTGGGCCCCTGCACCCACGTGGGAGACCTTGAACAATCTCCTGGTTCCTGGGCTCGGGTCGGCACAACTCTGGCCATTGTGGCCAACTGGGGAATGAACCAACGGATGGAAGACCTGTCTCTCTCTTTCTCTCTCTCTGCCTCTCCTCTCTCTAACTTTCAAATAAATAAATAAATATTTTAAAAAAAGAAGTGATACTTCCTTCCCTTCCTTCACTTTTCTTTCTTTTTCTTTCATTCTCTCTCCCTCTTTTTCTCTCTCTCTTCTTCCATTTTTCAGATAACATTCTTAATTCCCATTACAGTCAAAGGATTAATTCTCTACTAAGTAAAAAAAGGTGTTGAAATTTAACTTAAAAATGATCCCTGTTAAATATAAGAGTGGGAATAAGAGAGGGAGGAGATGTACAGTTCGGCACATGCTCAGTTGGACTTGCCCCAAATGGTGGAGTTAGAAATGTGCCAGGGGATTCCAAATCAATCCCATCAAGGTGGCATGTACCAATGCCATCTCACTAGTCCCAGTGATCAATTTCAGTTCACAATTGATCACACTAATAGGTCTAAGAGTCAAAGGGATCACACAAACAAGACTAGTGTCTGCTAATACTAACTGATAGAATAAAAAAAGGAGAGAACGATCCAACATGGGAAGCAGAATACACAGCAGACTCATAGTATGGCAGATGTGCTAAACAGCACTCTGGCCTCAGAATCAGCCCTTAAGGCATTTGGATATGGCTGAAGAGCCCATGAGAGTATTTTAGGCAAGGAAAGCCAAAGACACTCTGGAAAAAAAAAATCTAAATGGAAGATCTCTGCGAGGGAGATCCCAGTAGAAGGAACGGGCCATCAAAGGAGGAGGTACCTTTCTCCGAAGGGAGGAGAGAACTTTCACTTTGACTATGACCTTGTCTAAATAAGATCGAAGTCAGTGAACTCAAGAGGCTTCCATAGCCTTGGAAACTCATGACTAGAGCCTGGGGAGATTTCTGACGCCATAAACAAGAGTGTCAAATTGTTAAGTCAACAACAGGAGTCACTGTGTACTTACTCCTCATGTGGGATCTCTGTCCTTCATGTGTTGTCCAATGTGAATTAATGCTATAACTAGTACTCAAACAGTATTTTACACTTTATGTTCTGTGTGGGTGCAAACTGATGAGATCTTTCCTTAATATATACTAAATGGATCTTCTGTATATAAAGGTAATTGAAAATGAAAAAAAAAGAGAATTCAATAAGAAAAATGTATGAGGCCATTTGAGTGAGATGACAATGTTTCATTGGTTATATTTAGTAGCCCTTGCCTGTTTTCCAGATCCTCCTTCTATAACAGCCTTATCATCAGAATTCCCAGAAATGGTCACATGAGAAAAATTCCATATCCTCTCCAAGTTCTTCCTATAATCCAATTCCGAAGACACTTCAACATTTTCAGAGATAGTAAAATTATAGTCCCACCCCTCAGTATCAATTTTTGTATTAGTTAGCTTTGTGCTAATACAACAATTATTATAAAGAGAGCGAGAAAGATGTCATTTACCTCTTAGTTTTGGAGGTTCAGGGACATGATACCTGAACTGACACATTTGTAGTGAGAACTTTATGGTGAATGGCATATAGTTAAAATGGTAGGCCCATGTGTTAGGCCAAAAAGTCACAATTTCTAACCTGGAGCAGAGAGAAAGAGAGCTACATGTAGTACCACATTCCCTGCTGAAGGCACACCCAGCTGATCCTAGGACCTACCACCAGCTCCCATATCTCAAAAGTCCATGCCACTTCTCAATACTACCACTGTGGGGACCAAGGTCCCAACACAATGAATCCCTGGTGGAACACTCAAACCATACCTAAAGAGTAACAGAAATATATTAACATTCTAGCATTTGTTATTTCCAAGTGATAGAAATATGAAGAAATATTGTACCCCCTTTTTTTTGACAGGCAGAGTGGACATTGAGAGAGAGAGACAGAGAGAAAGGTCTTCCTTTGCCGTTGGTTCACCCTCCAATGGCCGCTGCGGCCGGTGTGCTGTGGCTGGCGCACTGCGCTGATCTGAAGGCAGGAGCCAGGTGCTTTTCCTGGTCTCCCATGGGGTGCAGGGCCCAAGCACTCGGGCCATCCTCCACTGCACTCCTGGGCCACAGCAGAGAGCTGGCCTGGAAGAGGGACAACTGGGAAAGAATCCGGCGCCCCGACCGGGACTAGAACCCGGTGTGCCAGCGCCGCAAGCAGAGGATTAGCCTATTGAGCTGTGGCACCAGCCAGAAATATTGTCTCCTTTAAACACATTTCTATATAGTCACATTTCATAAAAGCAGATAGTCATTCAGCCTAATTCAAACCTGTCTATGTGAAATCAACATTAATTTATGCCTTGATGTCATTTTACTTGAATCCTACATACCAACCTGTTTTAATCAATTATTTTTAGAATGAAATACTGTTTTTTTAAATTCAAAAATAATTCAGCATTCTAAATATATGAAAATAACAAAATGTTGAAAAATATGTTTAAGAATAGGAGGTTCTTGAACTTCTGTTGATGGCAGTGGCTCTTTGTTTTGATGACAATGAAGAGTTCTTTAGTGTGTTTAGAAACAAGTAGTTTAAAATGATCAGATTTAATAAGAAAAAAAAATTCTCATGGCAGCTGACCTCTCCTTTTTCCCCACAGCTACCAATGGCAGCAGAATGTTATGTCACTATGTACAACAACAAGACAATCTGAAGCAAAATGGATACCCACAGTTGTGTCACCAGCTCTAGCCTCACAGGGCACACCTGAGCTATGGCCCCTGCAAAAGCATCTTCTCTCCAGCCTCAAGGCCATGTAAGGAACATCAAGTTTGTCTCCACTGTTTTCTTCATTTATAGATGCATACAGCTGATAATTAGGCTCTCTGGCCAATAGCCATAGAGTTAACACCATCTTGCAAATGAAATATAAATGTCAGAAACATGGTAATGTCACACCAACAGGGAAGTGCACAGTCAGGAGAACACAGAATGACTTTTCATCTTAAAAACGTGTGGAAATATGTACAACATTGATATAGTTTCAGGGTGTTCCAGACATATAGTACTACTGCATGTAAGCCACTCAATTTCTAGAGCACTCTGAGACACTATAATATGACCATATCGAATTCTGTAATTAAACCTAATGAGGGCAATAGACACTTCTCAAATGAGAGATGCGCCAATCCCCACTAAGATATTCACAAGGAGACAGAGCAACAGTTTTTTATTCCTCTTTCTCCTCATCATCTTAGTCTTCCTCTTCCACCTTTTCCTAGGACACTTTGGCAGGAGCCTTTGTGCCTCAAGCTTTTGTTTAGGATTATTTTCGGCATCATCCTTCATGTACTTCTCCTTCAGCTTTGTCTTAGTGATATATGTCTGCTTTTCACTGTCACTCAGTTATTCCACATCTCCCCCAGCTTTTTAGCTACATTACCAATAGAGAAGCCAGAGTTTCTATATTTGATCTTGGGGTGCAAGGCTGAACAGAATGGGAAGAATATAGATGGTGGCCTTTTGGTGGCCCTTAGAGTCCTATTTTTTTCCTTACCTTCCTTAACTTGTCCATATTCCTTTATTTCCAGTTTGTAGTGTATCTCATCCGCTTTCATCATTAAATGTATTATTTTTTTTTATTTTAAAGACTTATTTACCTACTTATTTGAAAGTCAGATTGAGAGAGCCAAAGCATGAGCAAGAGCGAGAGTGAGAGCGATAGTGAGAGAGAGAGAGAGAGAGAGAGAGAATATCTTTCTTCTACTGGTTGACTTTCCAAATAGCCACAGTAGAAAGGGGTGGGCCAGGTCAAAACCAAGAGCTGGTAGCTTCCCACATGTGTGCAGGGGCCCACACACTTGGGCTATCTTCCACTGCTTTCCCTTGAACTTTAGCAGGGATCAGAAGTGGAGCAGCCAGGACTAGAGCTGTTGCCCATATGGGATTCTGGGACTAAAGATGGCAGCTTAACCCACTGTGCCACAGCCCTGGTCCCCATTTCATCAAATTTTGACTTCTCTTTTCCCAGACACTGTGTTCAACCTCTCAGAGCACCTCTTGGAAATTTCAACAAAATTAACAAAGACTTCAGGATCTTTCTTCTTAAGTTCATCTCTGCATTTTTGCTCAAAGAAAGCATAAGGAGACATCCTGCCCTTTGGTTTCTTGGGGTCACCTGTAACCATCTTGACTGTGTTGTTCATTTCTCTGGGGATTCCTGAACTTACTCTGGGCAAGACAGGTTATGGCACTTGTCTTGGCACTCTCCAGCCTCACATTAGTTGCCTCTACAAAAACCATCTCTTAGCAGATATTGTAATTACCTTGACTTATTGACCTTAATGTACTGCTTTGCATGAAAGTTATAGCTTTAATTATAACCAGTGCTTTTAGTATCTTGTTAAATGTATTGCTGTCTATGAACTTATGAACTCATGAGTTATATATAATACTGCTTTTTCTGAATTTGAGTGTGACATGAGTCTGCTCCAGACAGATGGATTTATACACTTAATGTACTTAAAATCATGTCAACGGTCTGAGCCTATAATGATAAGGATGGGAGTCAGATCCCAAACAAATGTTTCTTGAAGTGTGGTCAAAGGACAACTACAGCAGAATCTCTTGGCAAAGGGCTTTGCATTCAGGTCTGTGAAGGGGGATCATTGTTCATGAATTCCTGGCTTCTGCCCGCCATGCGCTCACATTGTTCCTGGACACTTGAGTTAATGCAGTATTCACATTTTTTTTGTTGTTGTAGTTCTCTAGGCATCAGGATGGAAAATCCCAATATTAGCAAATACTTTTCATTGCAACAATGAAACGTATTACCCCATGGACAAATCAGAACAAAATTTCTCACACACTTCATAATTAAATAGGAAAAATAGAAATTTTTTTCTTATTAGGAGCATAATATAAGTCATAATTCCATGGAGAATTTCCCATTCTTTACTATTATACTTATGATACAATAATATCTTTTAAATTTTCTATGCTGAGGAAAATCTAAAATCTATGATTCAATCCAACTCAATATCATTATTCTATAGAATGCATTTTAAGTAAATCATTTCACAGAAATTATGCTGAAGTTCAGTTAATATTTATTTTATTATGTCATAAAAGCAGATAATAAAAATAATATGATTAAAATAAATACACCTTTGTCTTAATGTCTTGAATTGATTCAAATTTGACTCTCATGAAAAAGAACAGGTCATCAAAAAGGAGGTACCTTTCTCTGAAGGGAGGAGAGAACTTCCACTTTTACTACAACCTTGTCTAAATATGATCAGAGTCAGTGAACTCAAAAGGCTTCCATAGCCTTGGCAGCTCATGACAAGAGCCTAGGGTGATTACTGATGCCATAAACAAGATTGTCAATTTGTTAAGTCAACAACAGGAGTCACTGTGCACTTAACTCCTCATGTAGGATCTCTGTCCTTAATGTGATGTACATTCTGATTTAATGCTATAACAAGTACTCAAACAGTATTTTTCACTTTGTGTTTCTGTGTGGGTGCAAACTGTTGAAATCTTTACTTAATGTATACTAAACTGATCTTCTGTATATATAGAAAATTGAAAATGAATCTTGATGTGAATGGAAGGGGAGAGGGTGCAGGAAAGGGGAGGGTTGTTGGTGGGAGGGAAGTCATCGGGGGGTGGGGGAAGCCATTGTAATCCATAAGCTGTACTTTGGAAATTTATATTCATTAAATAAAAGTTAAAAAAAGAAAATATATAGGCAAAAGGCAAAACAGCGAATTTCATACATATTTAGTGTTGTTTATTTGAGAGCAGAGAAACAGAAAGGCAAAGTGAGAGATGCAGACAAAGAACTTCCATCAGTTGGTTCATTCACCAAATACCCAAAGTGGACAGGGTTGGGCCAGGCTGAGTCCATCTGGGAACTCAGTCTGGGTCTCCCATGTAGGTGGCAGGGACGCAACCACTTGAGCCATCAACTACTGTGTCCCAGAGTGCATATTAATAGGAACCTGGGTCAGGAGCAGAGCCAGCCCCAAACCCGGCCACTCCTATAAGGAGTTTGGGTATCCTAACCAGTGTCTTAATCACCAGCAGAAAAATCCCACCCTTAAGTATTTTGAAGGATATTATTCAAGGTATATTCTCTGGAGAATGAGTGATCTCTCCATTCTCTGAAAGAATATTTGAGACTTCATTTTTCACTAATGCAGTAAAACCAACTAGTATTATTCTAAGTGCCTTATTCCCTACATGTTCTGTATTGGAAGGGTAGCATAAAGAAAAGCTAGGATAAAATTTGTTCTCAGAAATATTCTTCCTGTATATGTATACATATGTATACAATCCTTAATTTAAATCATTTTGAGTGGAGTAGAAATCCAAGAAGTTTGTTGTTATTAAAGTAATAAAAGAAGTAATTTTAATCAATAGAAGAATGTAGACCATGGACTCATGACTTTAGATATCTCTTTATAGAGTTATCAAACAGTGTAATCATTACATCTTCTATAAAATGCATTCTTTTGGTTCAAAATAATCTTAACTGAATACCCACAAATAGTCTGATTTTTCTATCTTGCCTTCCTCATTATAAATAATTGAATGATTTGCAATTTATGACTAAAATTATGTTGTGAGTTAAAGTATATAACTTAAATATAAATTGTTCTTTGTAATGAAATCTATATATTTTACTCTATGAGCAGTCTGTGTTTACAAGTCATCATTTTTTCTCAAAATATTGATGTCCATCATTGTTTGGAGGGAGCCGAAGAAAGATGTCTAACAACATATACAAGTAAAAAGTAAGTGCAAATGAGGTTGCAGTATCTATGCAGATTAGAGATCACAGTGTGAAGGCCATATATCACTAACTCTCATTGGCGACATAGGTAGAGAGCTACATGGGTTGATAAATAGACAAACTACATCTGCTTTATAAACACACATAGGCACCATATTTACTTGTATATAGAACATGTGATGCTCACTTTTTTCTTAGTGCCAGCAGAAAAGATTAATACGTTTTTGCTTTGGTTGTTTGCTTCTTTTCCTCACTCCATTCAGTTTCTCAGGAGCAGGAGATTAGTGTGATCATTATGCTGAGGATCTGGTACATCCTCCTTGGTTAATGTGAGGTCTCTCTTTCCTTCATTCCACCCATCACTGATGCCCATTCACTCCCATCTCTTCCTCCCCAAAGATGCAACCTATGATGGCTATGAAATACTTTCCTGAATATATAAAATATATTTAAATATATAAAAGTGATATTTATTTTCATTTTTGAAGCCCAATTTCATAAAGTTAGAAAAATGAGTGACTGTCTCACCAAGTGATTTAGCTGACAGTTTTGATGAAATGAACCTGTCATTACTATTAAATTCAGAGTTCACCAAAGCCCTATTCAAAGAAAGGTAGGAGCCGCCATGTATGAAGGACCTTTCAGGTCATGTTTTAGGCCTGAAATTTTCTCATTTAATTTTCACTACAATTACAACTCACTGTGATTATGCAAATTTTACAGGTGAGAAAACTGAAGCTCATAGTGGCTAAGTAACTTTTTATAGTTTAAAAAAAAACAAAAAGCAAAAGGCTAGAGGCCAGCGCTGTTGTGTAGCGGGTAAAGCGGTCACCTGCAATGCAGCATCCAATATGGGTCCCGGTTCAAGACCTGGGTGCTCCACTTCTGATCCAGCTCTCTGCTATGGCCTGGGAAAACAGTGGAAGATGGCCCAAGTCTTGGGCCCCTGCACCCACATGGGAGACCTGGAAGAAACTCCTGGTTACAGACGTGTGCAACTCCCCGCCATTGAGGCCACTTTGGGGAGTGAACCAGTGGATGGAAGAACTCTCTCTCTCTCTGTCTTTCCTTTTCTCTCTGTGTAACTCTAACTTTAAGTAAATAAATAAATATTTGAAAAAAAAAAAAAAGAAAAAGGCTGTAGTAGTGCTGATTAGTTAATTTCATGTTATTAAATGAAAGAAATAATGCCTGAGTGCATGGATAAAAGTATATTTGTAACACACTTGAACTTAACAAGTTTATATTTAACATCAGGTCAATATTTGCTCTCTGAGGAAAGAAGAACAATTGTGAAACAGTGGAAAAATTCAAGTCAGATAAAGAGCCAAGGTCAAATATATTATTAGATGAATAGGGATATATGCGTCGGTAGACAAGATATTGATGTAGACCAGAGTTTTTAGGTTGCAAACACACATGCAGTTACATGTTTGTGATCGAAGCCTTTGAGGCTAGGTTTGAAGCATGCAGACAATATTAGAGAATAATGCTTCTTGTTTGTTTCCTTTTTGCTTTGTTCAATATGCACAAAGTGAGTATCTGTTGATTGATGCTTGTTTGTGCCTAAGTCAATAAAATGGATGGCAGGACAGCAAGCAAAACCTTTATGCTTCACAATGCCAATTTCACGGTCAATACTAGTAGCAAAAGCTACAGTGACTGGCACAAAAATGAACCAGAGAGGGCTGTTTTCTATACAAATGTGCTTTTTCTCTTCCACACATAGTCATGTAATGAAGTGGGTTCATTTTATTGATCTCACTGGTCGTAACCTTTACTAAGTGTCCAATTTAAGAAAAAAATTCTATGAAGAGATTTACAAAAAAAATTTATGTGCTCGGCTCTCTTAATGGGAAAAATTGATTTAAATACTTTCCAACAAGCTTCCTATATGACTTCTGTACATAACTATGTTTGTATGAACTTTTGTGTAAAAAATGACTAATACTGGTATGCTACATGAAGATTTGGGTGAATTTATCTATGTAATTGAAAATTTATATGAAGTGGGAACTTTTAGTGAGTATATTGGACATATTTAAATATATGATTATTTATACTTCAAAATTTACATACTTGCTTGAAATCTTCATTTAATTCTTTTCACTTGAATTTTAATCATTATCACTGAATCCATGACTTTTTCAAACAGAAAGAAACTTTTTCTGAAAACATTAAATAGCGTACTAGTTTAAAGTTGGAATTTGTCATTAGAAAAATGTTGCACTAATTTCTGATTATATCATTTTCTAGTTTTGTGGAATATTTTATTTGTTTATTTAACAGTCAAAAAATAATAATAGTATGCAGTTCATTTTTTTTTCTTTTGGGTTGTAGAGAAACTTCATGTAAAGTCACATCATAGTACCTGGAATAAGAAAACATTAAAAATGAAATATTAAAACTGTCCTTATTTTTAAACCCTGGTTTATTCATAACTAATAAGTATAATGTAACTTAGAGTGTTTAAAATGAAAATAAAAGTATCTGGACAATTCATATCTCACAAATTAGATATGAAATAAAATAAAATTGAAGTACAGATAAAAAATCAATTGTTGATTTAAATACTTACTGAGATAAGATCTAACTTAGTTTAGTAGCCAGACAGACAAAATACATGTGCTTATAAAGTAATTATCACCTTGGTTTTGTATTATTCATTCTACCTCATTTGTTCTCCAGCATTAGACATAGTTTTAATGCATTTTGAGTTGGGCATTTTATTAATTTAAATTTCAATTAATCTAAAGTTATCCAGGAAGATTGGAAGCTGCCAATTTTTTTCTTTAAAAACTACATTGTGCAGTAATATTCATAGCTACACCCACTCTTTGGCAATTTTGAGTTGTGTGGAATGAGTCATACAGACATATGCATGTGTATTTTTATCTGGTTAGAAAATGTCATGCCCATGGAATTCTCAGTGTTCCAAATACATGCAATCCTGGGCCTGAGTCCTTTTTCTGACATGTATGGAATACAAGATAGAGAATGCTACCCTGTAATATATGTAAGCTATTTTTTAAACCATCAATAAAAACCATTTGGTGTTTTGAAAAATGTTCTTTTAATGAAACCTACCACTGTGTTTGTAATTCTTAAAATATTATTTTTATAAAACCTAAAATAAAAAATCATGGTACATTATCTAGAATGCCCAATGTGAAGCTGATTATTGATTGCCATATTTTGATATTTATGTTTGATTTCACATCCTCTATAATAATAAAAATGTACAAAAAGAAATGGCATATATCTGGATTCTCTGAGAAAGTTAAGCAAAAAAAATCATGTTGATAAAAAATGTTTTTAAATAATAAGAAATTTTTAAGTTAAAGTTCCAAACTGGCTAACATAATATCTGGTAATCATGCACTATCATATTGTATGTCCTATAACAGATGGTTTGATTATTGTATTTCACCAAAACAACTACTTATAGGTCAGTTTTTATTATTTTAATCTTCTGAAAATACTTCTTCTGATTAGATTTCTTGTAAAATTATTTTAGCAGTTTTCCCACCTTGATTTTTAAAATATTGAGAAAATCAAATATTTTGCTCTATTATTATCTCACAGTCCTCATTAATAATTGAATTATTTGAAATAAACTACATTCAGATACAGAGAATAGAGACTGTATGCCCCAGAGAGAGACACCTCTCCTACCTTCCCTTACCAGGCTAAAAGTCAAATTCATTCACCCATCATTCAAGTTCTTTTTGGGATCTGGCCATAACCTCCTTTCCAGTCTAGTACTTACTGCCTTGCAGGCATAACTCACTGTCAAACATTCAATGCTTCCCAGTTTGCTCACATGCACAATTCTCTAAGGAAAAGCAGATTGTTAATTTAGCTGGAGCATCAGCTGAATGACTGTCTGGAAATGGGGGGGAAAAGGTGGGAAAGGTGAAAAGGATCCAAGCTATGAAAGTTTCAGCCCTTTAGCTACTGCAATTATTGTTTTTTTTTTTTTTTTGAACAATACACGATAGCTACTTGTGTAGCATTTGTATTGTATTAAGTACTAAAAATCATCAAAGAGATGTGTTACAGCATAGTATGCAGGTTATAAGCAAGCACACCATTTATGTAAAGGGCCTCAGCACTTGTGGATTTTAGTACTCACAGGGAGTTCTGGAACCCATCACCCATGAATTCTAGGAAAGTATTTATGATACTTTAAAGGAAGTGACTCTAGTATATGAGAAAGCTCAGAGAGAATAAAAATGATTAAATGCTGAATGAGAATAATATATCTGAGTGTAAAGGAAGAGACGGGAAACAGTATTGAGGAAACAGTATAAATTCATATCTCAATTTCCCTGCTTATTAGCTGCATGGATTTAAACTAGTTACTTAATTGCTCTAAGCTTTTCATTCCTCATTGGTTAAATGAGAATAACAAAATTACTACCTATGGATTGTATGAGAATTAGGATTTAAAAAATAAAAACTCTACAAAGTATTTAGAGCCTAGCTCACAGTAAGTGTTCAAGGAATATTGTCTAATTCATTAATGTTATTGTAATATCATATGAATTTGGCATAACATTGGCTATGCTTAGGACAGAAGACTAGAAAACTGTCCTAAGATTTCTATGTTGAATGCCTGAAATAAGAATGACAAGGACATAATTTAAGACTATAGTAGGTGAGAAAAGATAATAAACTAATTATTTGTTACACATTTTATTTGAAAAGCTGGTGCAATGACCAGGTAGGATTTACTCAGTAGGCAGTTGGAACTGTGAATCTAGTATTTAGTAGTGAGTCACCAACTCACTGTGATATTAATACACTGTAACAAGATCTGATTAGGGAACTGTGTTTTTTATTCTGCTTTTGCTTTTCATCCAGTGGATAGTTTTCATTAAAATGATCATCATGATCATGTAGGACTCTAAGTCTGTGTTTAACAAAATCATATAAAAAATCAACTATTTCACAGCCAAGGCTTGTAGTTTCATAAATTGACTGTGAGTCATTTCCTACCTTATATAATCACATTGTATGATTATTTGAAGAGTAATGCAAACACAATTATTTTTCATTTTCATCAGTAGAAAACTGTTTCTATCACCTAGGAACACCAAAATGACTCAGGGAATCTCCCTGTAAACATTGCAGGGCATTTTCTCAAAGTTGATGAATCCAGGAATTAAACCATAATGTTTACATTTAACTGGTTTTCAATGAAAATATCATTTATGCGCCGGCGCCGTGGCTCAACAGGCTAATCCTCCACCTTGCGGTGCTGGCACCCTGGGTTCTAGTCCCAGTCGGGGCACTGGATTCTGTCCCGGTTGCCCCTCTTCCAGGCCAGCTCTCTGCTATGACCCAGGAGTGCAGTGGAGGATGGCCCAGGTGCTTGGGCCCTCCACCCCACGGGAGACCAGGATAAGTACCTAGCTCCTGCCATCAGATCGACGCGGTGCGCCGGCAGCAATGTGCTGGCCGCAGCGCGCCGGCCAGGGCAGCCATTGGAGGGTGAACCAACGGCAAAAGGAAGACCTTTCTCTCTGTCTCTCTCACTGTCCACTCTGCCTGTCAAAAAAAAAAAAAAAAAAAAAAAAAAAAGAAAAAAGAAAAAAAAAAAAGTAAAGAAAATATCATTTAGAACTCGGTGTTTTGCCAGTATGTTAACTGTGTCAACTAATCTGAAATTCCACTACTTTCCACAACCTCCCCGTCTTGATCATTCACTTGTCCCTTTCAAATTACTACATTTCCCTTATGAAAATTAAGTACAGTTTCTCAATCTTGCCTATTTTATGTAGGAAAAATGATACGATTTCTCTTATCTTCATCTTCATGTGCTTTAGCATTACTCACTTTAATTTTCTCTTCTGCCTATATATAAGGTATAGTTATCTCTTCATTGGTGTTATAGTTTCTGAATCGTTGTACAATGAATATGTATCTGATAATAAAAGTAATTTAAAAATCATTTCCTCTCCAAAATATTAAAATGCATGTGATAACAAAAATGGGAAAAGTATAAAAGTTATTAACATTAATTTTCATCTCTACCCTTAGAAAAATGTTTTTTTCCTTTTTCTTAATGTATTTAGTTCTTATTGTCTAAATGCATCCAAGGACGTTCATCCTATAATACCTTATATTGGTACAATTTTATGTTCTCTGACTTGTTACCAAGTACGTACCTTGAAGTCTGACTTTAGTTTTGTTATTGTTGTATAGATGTCGATCATATCATTAGAATTTAATGAAATGCCTTTAAAGCGTATTTGCATTAAGATCCCTAGTTTTTAAAAAAACACAAGAATAAAAGCTGTAAAAATAAATAAGTAAACGCTGTATGCAGCATATTAACTGATCTTTCATATAGAAAAACAAAACAAAACCAAAATCCCAGAAACTCCCATTGTCATTAAGACTTTCTGGCATGATAGAGGAAGGGAAATGAAATAGCTAATATTGAGTTCATTGCTCTTGTTTAAGTCCTGTCACCCAACAATGCATGTCATCTGATTCATTCAGCCCATAAACACAGTAAGAAGCAGTTGAGAATTTGCTCCTCCTTCCAATCACCTTTATAAATTGAATTTTACCATTAAAAGCAATCTCTCTCTGAGAGAATGATGTTCAGTGAGTGTAGAGTTTCAGCTGTCTAAGATGGAAAAGTTCTAAATCTGTACAACACTCTGCTTACAGGAAATACTGTTCTCTATACCTCACGTTGTGGTGCAAGGTAGACATGTTAAGTTTATTTTAGTACAAGAAAATTACTTTATTTGAAATATATTGACCCTCTAGCTTTCTCAATTTTCTTGTAAAGTGCAAAGGTCCCTCAAAGGTGTACATTGTATCTCCAGTGTTCTCTACTACTGCTGATCAAAGTATGGGTCAAAGAATGGTGCTGGTGTGTGAGCTAATATTTACTGGTTTGTTACAAGGACAATACTAAGAAGCGTGCTTAGCCATTTACAGAAATATGACCTTGCCATATTTAATTTTTTCATTTTATGACAGTATCATTCTGCCATAGGTTAAAGGGACAAAGAAAAAATATGGTTTCTTTTCACAGATAGTTTGAAAAATAACACCTTACAGTACTTCTCATTGGAAATTTGTTTCCAAGTTCCTGTAATGCCAGAACTTGTGGGTATAACCTGACACTGGGAGGACTTTCAGTAAAGAAAATGGAAGCAACAACTTGCCATATTGAGCAGTATCTCTGTGAAATACAGTGCTCCATAAAATATAATTTGGAAACCTCAAAAAGCATAAAAGATATGTAAATCATGTTAAAATTGGTAAAACATGATGAAGCATGATCCAGGATTATCAATCACTTCAGAGAAAATTTGGGGGCATCATAGACCCTTTTGAGAATCTGATGAAAATACTGATTTTTGTTATTTACAAAAAATGTTAAAAGGTGCATTGTGAACAATATCTGCATATAACTTGGGGACGTATACTGTTTGAATTGTATGTGTGCGTAGGGAGAATTCAGGTTAACAGTAACTCATGGGAAGATTTTTGGCATTCTAGTTCCTACTCAATGGAGATTTTTCTTTTTTAATCTTGTATCAGAACCATTTTCTCACTGTTCAGTGAACATGATGAAACATGTTTTCTGTTGTCACAATGTGATTAGACACGGAGGTTGCTGCTTGGAACAGAAATACAGGCTGCATGGAATAGGAAACATAAAGATAAGGGAGGGGAAAGCAGTAAACCCTTGCAAACAGAGAAAATGCTGGTCAGTAAGAATTCATTATCTGCAGACAACTTGAAAACACTGCCCTTACTCCAGAGGCTCTGCTCTTAATTTCCTCAGTCCCCATCCATCAGTTCGACTCTCTGCATGAAATTCCCTCCCTTCCTTATCACCTCATTCACATAGGTGATCTTTACTGATTTTGCATGACTCAGAGTGATGATGAAGAGGATGAAGACGTAGTACTGATAATAATTGCTAACATTTATTGAGTGGTTAGTTTATTAGTTAGCAGTCATTATTCTCTCTCTCTCTCTCTGTCTCACAAACACACACACACACACACACACTTTACTCTTTACAACAGCCACACGAAAGTGGTAGCATTTTGCATATAAAAATTCATTGCATTTACAGAAAGGTAGTTTATTTTCACAATGTTGCATAATTACTAAGTAGCAATAGCTGAACAGAGAAATTATCTTTGCTGAGAAGCCTTCCAGAAAAGGTCAGTTTGTTCTACTGTGTGCTCCCAAAGAAATCTAGATCATTTGCATCATAAATCTTACCATGATGTAGGTTTTAGTAGACTATAGGTATTGGTGGTATCCTTTTATAGTGAGATCATGAACTCCAGTGAGAAAAACTATGTTGTTCATGTTTTTTAATATCTCTAATGATTACAAGCATCCAACAGTGAGTACACAAGAGGACTTAAATATATGTTGATTACAAGTATAAACAAATGAGTAAATGCTTAGATGAAAAAATGAATGTCATAATTAAAGATTATATAAATAATTTCTGCATAAATGTATTTCAAAATTAAATACCATAAATCCTAGCAAAAATACTATTAACAATAAGTGACATCTTTTTTTCTAACTTGTTTCATGAGGATTATACCTGTTGTGTGTGGAACAGTGAAATAGAAGGACTATCTATTTTGGATACTCGAGAAGATCCAACTACCATGAATTAACAGAAAAATCAACTAAAATGGAAAAAAAATCTGAACGTAAGACCTGAAACTTTCAAAATCCTAGCAGAAATACTACATGAAAAACTACATGATGTTCATTTGGATGACGATTTTTGGGAGGATATCATACAAATCTCAGGCCATAAAATGAAAAAGATGGTATCAAATTAAAAATCTGCACAGAAAAGAAAGTAGTCAACCAAGTGAAAAGGCAGCCTATAGATAAGGGAAATATATTTAAAGTCATTTATCTGATGAGATATTTATACCTAAAATACAGGAAAAAATTCACATAATTCAATAACAAAAATACCAGACCAATTTAAAAAGTGGATAAATTATCTGAATTAGCATTTCTCCAACGAAGGTATAAAAATACCTAATTAGCACATTAAATGTGCCAACAACACTAACAATCAGGGAAATACAAATCAAAACCACTATGAGATATCAACTCAAAAGTATTAAGATGGCTTTTCCAAAAAGTTAAGTAGTAAGTGTTGGCAAAATTTGGAGAATAGGAAATTCTGATATACTGTTGCTGGGAATGTATATTTGATATAACCAGTATGAAAACTATGGAGTTCTTAAAGAAATTTAAAAAAATAGACCTACCTTATATGACTCAGCAATCTCTTTCTGAGTATATAACCAAAGTATATGGAATAACTTCTTAATGATATCTGCACCCCATGTTCATTGTAGCATATCCACAATAGCCAAGATGTGGAAACAAAATAAGTGTCCATGTACAGATGAATGGATGAAGAAACTGTGTATACACACACACATACACACACACATACACACATATTTCAAAATGTTTCTGAAAAATAGAAGTGAAAGTGAAAGATAAGTTCATTTTGGTGCAAATTTTTAAAATAATGAATATTATGATTTTAGTGCAAAATTATTCACTCTTAGAAGGAGATTCTGGCATTTGACAAAACACTGAGGAAACTGAGAGAGACTGTGCTAAGTGAAACATGTCAGACTAAGCGTGAAAACATTGCATTATCTCACGTAGGTGTGGAGTCCAAGAAAGAAATGAATACATTAATAAAATAAATAAAACAGCCGGTGCCGCAGCTCACTAGGCTAATCCTCCGCCTAGCGGCGCCGGCACACAGGGTTCTAGTCCCGGTTGGGGCGCCGGATTCTGTCCCGGTTGCCCCTCTTCCAGGCCAGCTCTCTGCTGTGGCCAGGGAGTGCAGTGGAGGATGGCCCAGGTGCTTGGGCCCTGCACCCCATGGGAGACCAGGTAAAATCACCTGGCTCCTGGCTCCTGCCATCGGATCAGCGCGGTGTGCCGGCCGCGGCGGCCATTGGAGGGTGAACCAACAGCAAAAGGAAAACCTTTCTCTCTGTCTCTCTCTCTCACTGTCCACTCTGCCTGTCAAAAAAATTAAAAAAAAATAAATAAAATAAATAAAACAAAGAATGGGGAAAGTCAGAGGAAGTGGGGAGATGTAACTCAAGGCATTTTAAAATTGCAGACATATAGTCTAAATGAGTAAAGGTAGAATGATGACTATAGTTAATAATATTGTTTTGGACTAAGGATTTTTGTAGAAAAAGCAGACTGTAGGTGCTCTTGCCACACCCACAACTATATGCAAAAAGAATTACTGTTTGATGATGGATGTGTTGATTGCTTGATGATAAAAATTACTTCATTGTGTATAAATATGTCAAAACAGTGTGTTGGAGGCAGGCACGTGGCTCAGCACTCAAGATGCCTTTTGGTTTGCTCACATCCCACGTCAGAGTGCCTCACCTGAATCTCAGTTCTGAATCCAGCTGCCTAATAATACATGCTGCTAGAGGCAGCTGGTGATGGCGCAAATGCCTGGGTCCTTGCCATCTATGTGGGAGGCCTGGATTAAATTCCTTGTTCCTGGGTGTTTGAGAAGTGAACCAGCAAATGCTCTGTTTCTTTCTGTCTCTCTGCTTCTTGAATAAAACAAATAAGTAAAAGCTTTTAAAACACTCTCATCAAAAAATGTCCAGGAATTATGTTGTGCTCTTTAAATACATATAAAGAAATGGAATGAGAGACCAATATACATATACCCTTGATCCTTATTTTTCTCTTTGTACTAGCTGGGATCTTCTATATTGATATCAAGCCCTATCACAATGATGATCACTTCCAAAAAGATAAAATTTTTGAATACTTTATTTATTAATCTACATAGTATCAAGTGCTTTGCACTGCATTTTATTCTTTTACTAGATTCTCAATTTCATTCCACTTAATTTAGTTCTACTTATGAGGACCTGGTTTAATGGCCTGAATTTTGAATATTTGCTTCTCAGAACAGTAGGTTCTTTAAATGCCCTATCAACTGGCTTCCTGCTTCCAATCCCTCCCTTCCATACCCATGCACAGTTACCAAATTTCTTCTTCAATAAGATTGCTTTCATCATTGTAGTTCCCTGTTCAAAACCTCCAATGACATTCTTACCAACAGGATCAAGTTCAGATTTCTAAGCTTGATGTTCAAAGTTTTCCATAATCAGTACAAACTTGCATGCTTCCCTTATCTCTGATTCTTGCCTTGCAGCATCCTTCTATTTTATGTTCTCTGCACATTCCTTACCCAATCCAGCATGTTACTTTGTAGAGTTAAGGAAAAACTCTTAAAGAAAATCCTTATTCCTCCTTTCTGAATCACCTTATTCAACTTATCTAATAATCCTAATATAAATGCCATCATTTATAATGAGTGCTCTAGGATATGTTGTTTTTTCTCCCATTCTAGTTAATGAAATTCATTTTTAAAAGATTCACTCATTCATTCATCCATTCATTTACTTGAAAGGCAAAACAAGAGAGAGAGAGGCATAGAGAGTGAGAGCTCCCATTTGGTTTACTTCTCAAATGCCTGCAACAGCTGGTGTTGATCCATGTCAAAGACAGGGTCCTGGAACCCAATCCAGTTCTCCTATGTGGGTAACAGAGACCCAAGTACTTGAGCCAACATCTTCTGCCTACCAGGTACATTAACTCAAAGGTGGATCAGGAATAGAGTAGCTGGGACCTGAACCAGGCTCTCCAATGTGATGTAGGCATTCCAAGCAGGAGATTAACTTGTTGCACCACAACCCCATCCCAGAATTTATTTTTACACCATGTATTTAGCCTTTGGATTTTATTGTAATTATTTTTTTATATTTATCATATACTATTTTATAGTACTCTTTAAATTTTTTCTTTTTCATTTATTCCTGCTTTCTCTTTGCTTGATGGTCAGGATTAGGAAGGCACAGATCATGTTTCAGAATTTTGCTATCTTCCTTGTAATCTAGCTTCACAGATGTATGTCTAATAAATATCTGTTGAATGCATACATTCACACTCCTGCAGAAATGTTCGATGAGAGGTGCTCAGAGTAGCACATAATTCCAGACAGAAAACTTACCAGGCTGAGTCATTTAGCAGCTGCAAGATGTTTTCAGTGTATCTCCTTATCTGGGTGTGAGAATTAGGGATAAAGAAATCTCAGTTTGCAGTATGGTAGATAAACTTTGGTGTTGTACCTTTTTTAATTCAATAATGCATTTTTTAGATTTATTTATTTATTTATTTGGAAGGCAGAGTTACAGAGAGGCAGAGACAGAAGCAGGAGAAAGAGAGAGAGAGAGAGAGAGAGAGAGAGGGCTTCCATCCGCTGGTTCACTCCCCAGATGGCCACAAAGACAGAGCTGGGCTGATCTGAAGTCAGAAGCCGGGAGCTTCCTCTGGGTCTCCCACATTGGCGCAGGGACCCAAGGACTTGGGCCATCTTCTACTCCTTTCCAGGCCATAGCAGAGAGCGTGATCAGAAGTGGAGCAGCTGGGACTCAAACCAGCGCCCATATAGGATGCCTGCGCTGCAGGCTGGGCTTTAACTCCCTGTGCCAGCACTGCAGGAGGCGGCTTTACCCACTATGCCACAGTGCTGGACCCTCAATAATGCATTTTTAAAACTATTACCTATACCCCATTCAAATACGAAGTAGATACCTTGATTTTGGTTGCAAGTAACAGAGAAAGCTTCAATAATAAGGAAATAGTATATATTTAAATTTTTTGTTTATTTGAGAGACAAAGAGGCAGACAGAGCCCATTTGCCCCATCTGCTGGTTCACTCCCCATATATGCTACAAAAGCCAGGGCAGAGCTGGGGCCAAAGCACAGAGTGGGGAACTCAATTCAGGTCTTCCCATGGGTTCACATCAGTAGGAAGATGAAGTGAGGAGCCAGAGACAGAAATTGAACCCAGCTGCTCTGATGTGGGACACAGGGGTCTTAACTGGTAGATGAAGCACTTATCCCAGGAAAGAATCTTCCCAAAAGAAAAAGACAAAAGGAGTCCAGAGACAGAGTAGATTCATCTTTAGTTAACTGGGTAAACTGATGATCTCATCTGGGACAAGCTTTCTTCTATTGTTCTGTTCTCATGCCTCCTATTGTGTCATTTCTGCAGGCTTAGTCTTTTTTTAATTGCAAAATGTCTGTTACAGATCCATCTCTTTGTTGAAAATACCATGGTGTCCAGTGGAAGAAACAAAATTGTTTTTTCCTTTGAGGTCTCTATTTAGGAGTTAATAGCCTTTTCCAGGAATCCCCACAGAGTTCTCACGTCTTATTAGCTGAAGTTGGGTTATGTTCTCACCCCTAAACCAATAGATGGAAGAAAGCAAGAGCTCTCTAGAGATCTCATGTACAGCAGGGTGACTACAGTTAGCAACACGTTATTGTACACTTGGAACTTGAAAAGAGATAGGTTTTAAGTGTTCTAATAATGACGAAAATAAAAGGTAGCTAGAATAATAGATATACTAATTAACTAATTATGGTTATTATTACACAGTAGATACACATATTAAATCAGCAAGTTGCACGCCTTAATATATACATTTTAATTCTCAAATGCACCTTAATAAAAGATTGTAGAAACCCTCCTGACCACCTGAGAGATAAGGACAGACATCAGAATCGGATGGAGATGCTTCAGCGTATTGGAAGTACAAACGGCTGCCAGGGAAATAACCCACCCGAAATGAGCCAGCGCCCCCTCAGAAAGGCAGGCAGTGCTCTTTCCATTTGTCCTCAAAGAACTGCAGACACCTAAGCATTTCCTGTCTCCGGGGGGATAGAAGAGTGGTTGGAATGCTCTGCTAGAACATTTCCACTGTCATAATGGCCATATGTGATGTAGATTGTTTGAATTAAAATATTGGTGATAACTAAGCACGGAGATTTCTCTAGGGCACCTTTGTGAAATAATACATTTTGTCTGGATATTTTCTTAAGCCAATATGTAAAGCAGATAAATTAATTTTCCCACTCTTCTTTTCTGCTCAATTCTTTCATCTAATCTGATCAAAGTAGTTTGCAAGGGCCAGTGTTGTGGCACGGCAGGTTAAGCTGCCACGTGGGATGTCAGGCGTCCCAAATCAGAGCACCAGTTTGAGTCCCATTTGCTCTGCTTCTAATCCAAGCTTCCTGATAATGTGCTTAGAAAACAGCTGAAGATGGCCCAAATATATGGGCCACTGCCACCCGTGAGGGAGAACAGAATGGAGTCTCTCCCTCCTGGCTTTGGCCTGGTTCAGACCTAGCTATTGTAGCCATTTGGCAGTGAACCAGCCGATGGAAGAATTCTCTCTCTCTCTCTCTCTCTCTCTCTCTCTCTCTCATCTATCTTCCCCTCTACCTCTATGCCTTTTCAAATAAATAAGTAAATAAATGAATCTTTTAAAAAATAAAAACTTTTTAGCAGGGGCACAGAGCTGTGTCACGCTTGCTTTTGGAAGTGTTCTATGCCAGTCAGTTAAACTGGAAGGGATTTGTTCACTTGTTACCATTACTTTATGTATACAGATTAAAAATTATTGATGGGGAGGACTTTTGGCACAAGACCCTGCTGGGGATACCCACACCACCCCCTATTGAAGTGTCTGGTTTCCTCAGGCTCTACTTCCAATTCCAGTTTCTTGTTAATGTGCACCCTGGGAGGCCTCAGGAGATGGCTCAGAGGAATTGGGTTCAACCACCTCTGTGCAAGACCCAGTTGAAATTACAGGCTCCTGACGTCAGTCTGGCCCCACTCGCTGTTGTGGGCATTTTTTGGGATTGAGTAGCTCTCTCAGTGGATGGAGTAGCTCTCTCTTGTTCTCAGAGGGATAAAAGGATGTTTTACATGTCAAAATGTAGGTATCAGGTAAGATAGTATGTAATTACTAATTAGGGATTCTAGGTGCTTTCTGGTACTGTAAGCTATTCAACATAAATTCAAAGCTGCTTAAAACATATTTCAATTCAGCAGGTAATTATAATTTACAAATATTTTGAAAGTAATTACAATAGATGCCTTCTTATTTGATCTCAACAACTGGCTGATAATATTTTCTTTTTTTTAAAGGTTCTTTTTTTTTTTTTTAAAGAATTACTTATTTCATTTGAAAGTCAGAGTTACATAGTGAGAGAAGGAGAGGCAGAGAGGTCTTCCATCTGCTGGTTCACTCCCCAATTGGCCACAATGGCCGGAAGTGTGCTGATCGGAAGCCAAGAGCCTGGAGCTTCTTCCAGGTCTCCCACGTGGGTGCAGGGCCCAAGGACTTGGGCCATCTTCTACTGCTTTACCAAGCTATAGCACAGCGCTGAATAGGAAGTGGTGCAGCCAGGACTCAAAATGGTGCCCATATGGGATGCTGAAACTGCAGGCAGCGGCTTTACCCACTATGCCACAGTGCTGGACCCAGTATTTTCTTCTTTTAAAAGAATTATTTTATTTATTAGAAATACAGAGTTACAGAGAGAGGTAGAGCTAGAGAGAAAGAGAGGTTTTCTATTCCGCTGGTTCACTCCCCAGATGACCACAATGGCCAGACCTGAGCTGATCCGAAACCAGGAGCCAAGAGCTTCTTTTGGGTCTCCCACACAGGTGCAGGGGCTCAAGGAGTTGGGCCATTCTCCACTCATCTCCCAGGTCACAGCAGAGAGCTGGATCAGAAGAAAAGCAGCTGAGACCCGAACCAGCGACCATATAGGATGCTGGTGCTGCAGGCTGAGCTTTAACCCCCTGTGCCACAGCGCTGATCATCTAATGATTTTTTCCATTCTTTTCTTGAAATATAGTGACTGATGCCCATAGTTACCCATTGCTCTCAGTTTTAGGTTTCTCTCCCTCTTTGATAAGGATGTTACTCAACACTACATTTGCTCTACACATTTGTGTCAGCTGTACATATTAGGGCAATACTAAACTTGATGGAGGATTTGTAAACTGCTAATATATGAAAACCAAAAGGTACTGCCTTGCTAATTGTTCATGCATTGAATCACTAAAGTAATTTTGATGATTTAGAGTTAGAGAAAGCTAAAAACTAAGGTAAACTTATAACAATTAATGAAGGAGTTGTAACCAAGTTCTCAATCTAGGCTTCACCTGCCTCTTCAAGATCTCATTATATGGGAGAGATGGGAGGAATAGGAGAAGGAGGGAGGGCGGGAGGGAGGGACAGAGGGAGGGGAGGTAGGAGGGTGGATGGAAAACAGAAGAGAAGAAATTCAGAGAAACAAACTGGAAGTGTAAGATGATGCATTTGGTTGTAATTCATGTAACAGAGACCATGTAAAATTTCAATTGAACCCAAAGAATATGGCACATTTCTGCATTTCTATACCAAATATTAGCAAATAGATGCAAATGTATATTTTAATTTAAAATACCAATGTATATAAGGATGTATGTATATATCATTTTTATTGGAAGCATTGTAAAACTAGCTTTTTGTTGTTGTTGACAGGAAGAGTGGACAGTGAGATAGAGAGAGACAGAGAGAAAGGTCTTCCTTTGCCATTGGTTCACCCTCCAATGGCCCCCACGGCTGGCGTGCTGTGGCCGGTGCATCGCGCTGATCAGAAGCCGGGAGCCAGGTGCTTCTCCTGGTCTCTCATGCGGGTGCAGGGCCCAAGTACTTGGGCCATCCTCCACTCCACTCCCTGGCCACAGCAGAGAGCTGGCCTGGAAGAGGGGCAACTGGGACAGAATCTGGCGCCCTGACCGGGACTAGAACCTGGTGTGCCGGCGCTGCAGGCGGAGGATTAGCCTATGAGCTGTGGTGCCGGCCAAAACTAGCTTTGACATCTATTAAATATGTGTTTATTTGTGGCTCAGAAGAACTGATTAGTTTTATTTTAAAAGGGTAGAAGCTGCCACAAACAGCCCAAGTGTGTGCTTCTCTCTTTTCAAAGTAGGTTATTATGAAAAGAAAATATAAGATTAAGTTGTTCGTGGCAGGCGCTGTGGCTCACTTGGTTAATCCTCTGCCTGCTGTGCTGGTATCCCATATGGGCGCCGGGCTCTAGTCCTGGTTGCTCCTCTTCCAGTCCAGCTCTCTGCTGTGGCCTGGGAGGGCAGTGTAGGATGGCCCAAGTGCTTGGGCACCTGCACCCGCATGGGAGAACAGGAGGAAGCACCTGGCTCCTGGCTTCAGATCAGCACAGCGCCAGCTGCAGCAGCCATTTGGGGAGTGAACCAACAGAAGGAAGACCTTTCTCTCTATCTCTCTCTCTCTCTCACTGTCTGTAACTCTACCTGTCAAAAAAAATTTAAAAAAGACTAAGTTGTTCTGTATCATTTAAAATCTTACCTCTTATTTTTATTATATTTTATTTAAATAACATTTAAAATCCATACAAATATACATGACACATTTTACAAATTTGACTTTAACAATGTAAAAATCAACATTTATCAGTTTCCCATTAGTTAACTTTGAAAAAAATATATTAAATGGCATATTTTAAATGTTTATTAGAAAAACAAAATGAAATACCTGAGTCTTCCAATGAAAGGAAAATTGATTTAAAAGAAAAAAAAAGTAGCAGAAACAACTATAAAGGAGAAAAAATGTTTCCTGTGCCTTTTTCAGATTGTCAGAATGAAAAGGATTTGTGTCTGCTCACATACAGAATTATATAACTAATTAAATTTTCTATTTTAATTTGAAAACCTGTAGTAATTGACCTCTATATGATTTAATGAAAAGAGAATAGCTCAGTTTTGTGTCCACATAAGCCCCCATTAGATAGTTAGTTTTCATGCATTTACTCTAAACTGGGGACTATCTGTATTTAGTCTTCCTAATAACCTTTCAAGTTAAGTAAGATCATGCCCATATTTACCTGAAAACACAAGCTCAGGAAGGGGCTAAGCATACAATCAATGGTGGGACAGGGCACAGGTGAGCCTCTGCCTGTTGATAAAGGTTGTACTTAATCCCATTCCAAAATGTTCTTCCTCATCTAGTCATGTTTCCATTTTTCTGTAGATTGGAGGTAAAGTCATCTGCCTTCCCCAGAGTGTGTTAGATAAAATGAAAACTTTTAAAGTGCCTGATGCTATGTAAATCCACGCTGTGTTTATTGTTATAAACATCTCTCAAAGAAAGCTGGAAAACATTTGGAGAAAAACTAGGTAGAACATCTTGTCCTAGAGAAATGGAAACATATTCAGCCCTCAAGCTAGCCCTGTATTGGTTAGACCATGCTTTCTCCCTGGCTCCATTGGGCTGGACAAGTCATCCTGCCTTATTCCTCTTATCAGTGGGTCAGTGAAATCAGGGGGTTGACTTTGCAAACATCTTCCTTTTGAAAAAATAAATAAAAATAAAAAGTTTTAAAACATAAAACCTTTTTTATTTTCAATTATATTTATATACAGAAGATCAATTTAGTATATATTAAGTATATATTTCAACAGTTGCACCCACACAGAAACACAAAGTGTAAAGTATTGTTTGAATACTAGTTATACCATTAATTCACATAGTAGAACACATTAAGGACAGAGATCCTACATGGGGAGGAAGTGCACAATGACCCCTGTTGTTGACCTAACAATTGACACTCTTGTTTATGGCATCAGTAATCACCCTAGGCTCTTGTCATGAGTTGCCAAGGCTATGGAAGCCTCTTGAGTTCGCCAACTCCGATCTCCTTCAGACAAGGTCATAGTCAAAGTGGAATTTCTCTCCTCCCTTCAGAGAAAGTTACCTCCTTCTTTGATTCTTTGTTGGCCCATTCTTTCCACTGGGATATCACTCGCAGAGATCTTTCATTTAATTAATTAATTCATTTATTTATTTTTGCCATAGTGTCTTGGCTTTCCATGCCTAAAATACTCTCATGGGCTCTTTAGCCAGATCCGAATGCCTTAAGGACTGATTCTGAGGCCAGAGTGCTGTTTAGGACATCTGCCATTCTATGAGTCTGCTGTGTATCCTGCTTCTCATGATGAATCATTCTCTCATTTTTAATTCTATCAGTTAGTATTAGCAGACACTAGTCTTGTTTATCTGATCCCTTTGACTCTTAATCCTATCATTATGATCAATTGTTAACTGAAACTGATCACTTGGACTAGTGAGATGGCATTGGTACATGCCACCTTGATGGGATTGAATTGGAATCCCCTGGCACGTTTCTAACTCTTCCATTAGGGGTAAGTCCGATTGCTCATGTCCCAAATTGTACATCTCCTCCCTCTCTTATTCCCACTCTTATATTTAACAGGGATCACTTTTCGGTTAAATTTAAACATCTAAGAATAATTGTGTATTAGTTGAAGAGTTCAACCAATGGTATTAAATAGAACAAGAAAAATGCTAAAAGGGATAAAGTATTAAGTTGTTCATCAACAGTCACGACAAGGGCTGATCAAGTCACCGTTTCTCATAGTGTCCATTTCACTTAAACAGGTTTCCTTTTTGGTGCTCAGTTAGTTATCTCTGATCAGGGAGAAAAAACATAAAAACTTTTAAAAAAAGAGGTAATGGTTACATAATGGTTATACAATTTCCAAATTTAACTTTATCTGGAATCATAGGACTGTTGGCCAATGTCAAGTTATCAGCAAGAATTGATGCTCCATATTTTTCCTCCACTCTGAAGAAGTTTCTGATGAATGAAAAGGATATAACAAACATTGTAGAGAGCAATATCTTTGTTTATTGCATCAAAGGCAGAAAGCATACTCTGAGAATACACCTTGAACACATGCCGATTTTACTGAATTGTGGCCTCAAGGATGAGGCACGTATATTTCTTAAAAAAAAACCTTGAATATATTTGGGGAAAATTCTGAGTGGTAGATTAAAAAATGCAGTATCTCTTTCAATGAATTTAATAAATCTGCTTTTAAAATTAGTGCTGAACTAAATAGTTCTTGATTATATCAGAGATTAGAAGTTAAAATGAGTGTCTTTTTTAAAAGATTTATTTATTTATTTGAAAGGCAGAGTTACAGAAAGGCAGAGGCAGAGAGGGAGAGACAGCAAGATAGGTCTTCCATTCGCTGGTTCACTCCCCAGATGATCTCAATGGCTGGAGCTGGGCCAATCTGATCGAAGAGCCAGGAGCTTATTCCAGTTCTCCCATGCCAGTGCAGGGGCCCAAGGACTTGGGCCATCTCCAACTGCTGTCCCAGGCATAGAAGAGAGCTGGATTGGAAGTGGAGCTGGAATGGGCACCCATATGGAATACCAGCATGGCAAGCAGCAATTTTACCCACTATGCAACAGCACTGGCCCTAGTAAGTGTCCTAAGGGTGATCATTAATCGATATTGTACTGAACAGTATTGAAGATCATGTACCCCAGGAGTGAGTTTTAGGACAGTCTGTGTGAACAATAATGGTATGTAAGTAATTCCTAGGAAGGCACATAAAACATTTATTAGGAGTTTGTTTCCCAGAAAAATAAGCAAGAGAGTAAATCTATGCCCTGTAACTTTTCTTTCCAAACATAATGTGTTGGGTTTGACTTGATCTCTCAGTGAGTAGAGGGACTAGAGAAAAGTAGAAAAGATATCAGAAATGTATTAAATAAATAATAAAGAAAGAAGGTTATGTTCCAATCTGCAGCCTGGGGGTGCCTGATTCCACAGTGTCAACAGATGGTGTTTTCTTTGGTTCCCCACAGCGTCCTAAATGAAAATGCGTTCTAAGATAGTTGAAAATCAGGTCTTTTAAGTCTAAAAGTCAAATCAAATCACAAAAAGAAAAAAAAAAACACAATATTTAGGGGTGAAAATGTTGTTATGTTTCTGACTCATGGAACTGCTGTGATAAACTGAAAGAAGATGCTGTAGGCATGAGGTTCTTACATGGTGATCATCTACAAGGCTTAGCAGATTTGCTGTCATTGGGAGATAAGTTTAGATTTATTTTTTCATTTGAAAAATAGAGCAAGAGAGCTTGATCGAAAGAGCTTGATCGAGAGAGAGAGAGAGAGAGAGAGAGAGCGCATCTGCTGGTTTACTCCACAAATGACCATAACAGCCTGGAGTTTGGGACTAGATTGAGGTCAGGAGACAGGAACTGTACCCTGCACCTCCCACACAGTGGCAGTACTTTGGTCATCTTCTGTAGCCTTCCAGGTGCACTACAAGGAAGCTGGATTGGAAGCAGAGCTGCCAGGAATGAAACATGCATTCTGAAGTGGGATGCCCAGCATTGGAAGGGTTGGCTTAACCTGTTGTGCTACAATGCCAGCCCCTAGAAATATGCATTTTTTTATTTTCTTTTGGACATTACAATGTATTCAAAATCATGCTATAAATAAATATATCTAGCTTTGTTTGGCTCAGTGTTTCCTCTATATTTCCACCTCTAAAGTAGGCTTTTGTAAGTTTATTTTATTTTTCCAGTGGAAACTAGGAAATAGCTTCCTAAATACTTAGAGACGCAATCACAAAGCTTTAAGCCTAATTGTTTTATCTCTCACTGTGTTCTTGCATATGGGCACTGCATGGGCAGGTAGCAGTATGTTTGCCACCTAGCAGAGTGCCTGGCATACGACAGATGCTCAGTTCATGACTGCTGAATAGAATTGAATGAGGAAAGTTATTCTTTGATTGATATTAAGTCAGACACGTGATCCTAATAGTGAAATTAATTACACTTAATAGGAACACACACACACGCACAAAAACACATGCATACTCACACATGGAGATGACATTTTAATTGTAATTTAGAATTTGTAAAATAATTTTAGGTGCATAATAAGACTTTACCCCCCAAAATATCTGTTAAATAGCTGGCCAACAAAATTTAGATTCCCTCACTTGTAAAATGAATAGTTATTGGAAAGTGACTGGGTACAAACAATTTTTCATTCTCCTATTTCTTTTGTCTAGGTGTGACTATTTTTCATTGATGTAATTTGAGTGGAAGTGAGACCTATCACTTCTAGGCCAAGGCTTTTAAGCACTGTGTACCTTTCTTTTGGCTTCTAATTCCCTTCTGCTATTGCATAAAATAGAGACACAACAGGGGAAAATCCTGGGTCCACATGTTGCACAAAGAATTGACATGAATCTGGAGCAATCATACTAGGAGTAATAATACTAGGCTGTTAAAAACATTTGAAAAAAAGGATACAGTAAAAAAGAAAGAATTATTGTGGAAAACTATTGCTAATGGATTCGTTATAACAAGTAGTATTGCCTTGGCTAATTAGAAACAATGAGTGCAGAACAGGAATTTGGGGCCACTTGGGATACCTGCTTCTGATATCAGAGTCCCTGGATTTGATTCCTGGTTCTGATCCAAATTCCAACTTCCTGTTATGGTACATTATAGGATGAATTAAGAGATGGTTCAAGCTGTGGGTCCCTATCACCCACATGAGAGACCTGGATTATTTCTGGTCTTCTGATCTTCTGTCTTTAGCCTGACCCAGTTCTGACTGTTGCTTGCATTTGGTGGGGGGTGTGTAAATCAGCATATTGAAGCTCTCTGTCTCCCAAACTCCCTTTCTCTGTCTCTCTGCATTTCAAATCAAAAAGAAAAATGTTAAAAAATTAAAAATAGCGAGTCCTATTATAGTATATTATAGAAATTGACCTGTAGAGAAACTGAGTTAACCAATGTCAATTAGTGAAAATTCCAAGTTTTGAATTCACATCTTTCATTATGAAGGCCCTGCTCCTTTGAACACCCGATGCTGCTTCACAGGCAGGCACTCATCTAGGTTGGCTGACGGATTTCCCGGTGCAGTAGGTTCTCCTTTCTAAGTTCATACATCTACTATCTTGTCTTTATTAAGTGAATTTGATGATTCAACATCAGAATGGTAATTTTAATAATGATGCTGGGGCCGGCGCTTTGGTGTAGTGGGTAAAGCCACCACCTGCAGTGCCAGCATTGCATATGGGCGCCGGTTCGAGTCCTGGCTGCTCCATTTTCAATCCAGCTCTCTGCTATGGCCTGGGAAAGCAGTAGAAGATGGCCCAAGTCCTTGGGCCCGTGCACCCATGTGGGAGACCTGGAAGAAGCTCCTGGCTCCTGGTTTCGGATCAGTGCAGCTCCAGCTGTTGTGGCCATCTGGGGAGTGAACCAGCGGATTGAACACCTCTCTCTCTCTCTCTCTCTCTCTCTGATGGAACACCTCTCTCTGCCTCTTCTTCTCTCTCTGTGTAACTCTGACTTTCAAGTAAATAAATAAATCTTAAAAAAAAAGAAATCCTCTTAAAAAATAATTATGCTAATCACTATACCATCATGCATTTTCGACACTTTTTAGATGACTTTTTTTTCTATGCCTCATTTGTTTCTCATAAAAACTATGAACAGTGTTCAGAATATTGGTCCTATTTTCACTATATACATGAATAAACTGAACCTAAGATACGTATTTTTGTCCAAAATCACATCCTTCAGTCTAGGATCAGAGACTAAGGACTCATGAAGGAAGGTCTTCGGAGAGAAACAAAGAGATAAAGAAAGAATTTTAAACAGAATTTCTGATATTGTAAAAATATTTGAGTATATAGTCAAGAAAATGAGAAATTATAAAACTTTATGGGAAACAAAAATACCTTGAAAGGAAGAAAATACCTAAGAATAATAATCCTGCTTGGCTTGCTAGTACAAAATATTTACCTAGCCATAATTATATATGTACTATTTGTTCAATCAACTGGAAATTGTGAGAAAATTAGAGCTAATGATTCTTGGCTATCTCTTAGGATTGAGTTATAATGCACTGAAATCCTCATCCAAGTAGCAAGTATTTTGTGGATAATATTCAAAACAAAATAATCAGGAAACATCAATCTATGTGTGTTGTTTGCACACAGACATGAAGCTGCTAGAGAAAATTCTTAGAAGGGTTAAAAGTATTGCTTCTGAGATGATGCAACTCAGGTGTGAGAAGCTGGGTATGAGGTTTATGTGTAGCTCTCTACAATATTTGGAGTTTTGCCACATATACATACTATTATGACTAGAAATGACATTTGCTTTAACTATTCATAAGAAATTCAAGCTTAATTTTGATCAGAACGACATATATACCTGATCTCCACTCTCTATGCCCTAAGTGAAGGCTCAACAGCTAGCCCCACTCCCTGATGGCTAACCAAGGAAGTGGAAGCTTCTGCACAGAGGTATGTGTGTAGGGAATGGATTGTAAGGAGGTCAAAAATAGAAGCAGAGAAAACATATATGGGAAATTAAAGTACAACTAAGAGAATTTAGATTTGAAGAAAGGTAGTTGTGATAGAGTCAATAAGCATGAGAGTTCTAGACATATTTTTAAGTAAAAAAAATGATGTGTACTGGTTTAGATCTGTAATTGATGCACAGTTATTCTTAAGTGTTGAAAATTAACTGAAATGTGATCCCTGTTGAACATGGTGGTGGGAATGGGAGAGGGAAGAGATGTATAATTTGGGACATGCTCAGGCTGACTTGCCCCAAGTGGTGGAGTTGGAAGCATACCAGGGGATTCCAATTCAATCCCATCGAGGTGGCATGTACCAATGCCATCTCACTGTTCCAGGTGATCAGTTTCAGTTCACAGTTGGTCATGGTGAAGGGACTGGGAGTCAAAGGGAGCACATAGACAAGTCTAGTACCTGCTAACGCTAACTGATGGAGTAAATAAAGGGGAGAGTGATCCAACATGGGAAGTGAGATACTCAGCAGACTCATAGAATGGCAGATGTCCTAAATAGCACTCTGGCCTCAGAATCAGCCCTAAAGGCATTCGGAGCTGGCTGAAAAGCTCATGAGAGTATTTCAGGCATGGAAAGCCAAGACACTCTGGCAAAAGATCTCTGCGAGTGAGATCCCAGTGGAAAGAACAGGTCATCAAAGAAGGAGGTACCTTTCTCTGAAGGGAGGAGAGAACCTCCACTTTGACTATGACCTTGTCTAAACAAGATAAGAGTCGGAGAACTCAGAGGGCTTCCATAGCCTTGGAAACTCATGACTGGAGCATAGGGAGATTACTGATGCCATAGACAGGAGTGTCAATTGGTAAAGTCAACAACAGGAGTCACTGTGCACTTACTCCTCATGTAGGATCTCTATCCTTAATGTGCTGTACATTGAGATTTAATGCTATAAAGAGTACTCAAACAATATATTTCACTTTGTGTTTCTATGGGGGTGCAAACTGTTGAAATCCTTACTTAATGCATACTAAACTGATCCTCTGTAAAAAAAAAAAAAAGAAAAAAAAAAGAAATTATCAATTCCTAACTTGACTCTCACTGGGATTAAACATGACAATAGGTCTGAAAAACAAAAAAACAAAAAAACAAACAAAAAAAATTTTCTCCTAGTAATTAAAATATTGTACTTTCAGATATGTCTCTCCATACACCAATGTGACACTCTCATGATTACTGCAATTTTATTATAAGACTTTAAATCAAGTAATATAAAGCCTTCAATTTTACATTTCTCCATTTTAAGTCCTCCCGGATTCCATATAAATTTTAGAATTTGGTTATCAATTTCTATAAAACACCCTCCAGGTATTTTGATTGGGATTTCATTGAATCTATATTAATTTGGGATGAAGTGCCCTCAATAACACTGGGTCTTTGAATATATGCACGTAGATATTTTTTTTTTAATTTTTGTACTTTTTTTTTACCATTGTTTTCTTGTTCTCAGTGTGCAGGTCTTATATATCCTTGGCTAACTTAATCTTTAAAAATTTCACAGTTTTTAACACTATGGTAAATTATATTGGTCTTGGTTATCAGTTATTTGTTGCTAATACGTGGACATATAATTGATTTTGTACAATAACTAGATATTCTGCAAACTTGCTAAACTCTTGTAATTCTAGTAGCTATTTTGGTATATTCTGCAAGATTTTCTGCACATAAGATTACCTCTTCTAAAAGTTTGGGTAATTTTATTTCTTCCTTTTTATATTATATTATCTGTTATCTTTACTTGCTGCATTGTCTAGAACTCCCAGTACAATGTTGAATAAAAGTGGAAAGAACAGATATCCTTGCTTTAGCAGTTCTACTCTTTAGAAAAGGGCATTAGATATTTCACCTTTAAATATGGTATGCTACTACTCTGGCCTCAGAATCAGCCCTAAAGGCACTCGGATCTGGCTGAAAAGCCCATGAGAGTATTTCAGGCATGGAAAGCCAAGACACTCTGGCAAAAAGATCTCTGTGAGTGAGATCCCAGTGGAAAGAACAGGTCTTCAAAGAGGGAGGTGCCTTTCTCTGAAGGGAGGAGAGAACCTCCACTTTGACTATGACCTTGTCTAAACAAGATAAGAGTCGGAGAACTCAAGGGGCTTCCATAGCCTTGGAAACTCATGACTGGTGCATAGGGAGATTACTGATGCCATAAACAGGAGTGTCAATTGGTAAAGTCAACAACAGGAGTCACTGTGCACTTACTCCTCATGTAGGATCTCTGTCCTTAATGTGCTGTACACTGAGGCTTAATGCTATAACGAGTACTCAAACAGTATATTTCACTTTGTGTTTCTATGGGGGTGCAAACTGTTGAAATCTTTACTTAATGTACACTAAACTGATCTTCTGTTAAAAAAAAAAAAAAAAAAAAGAAACTATCAATTCCCAACTTGACTCTCACTGGGATTAAACATGACAATAGGTCTGATCTGATTTCATCATTATTTAAAAAAAAATCATCTATTATTTTTCACTTTATGTTTCTGTGTGGGAGCAAACTGTTGAAATCCTTACTTAATGTATACTAAGCTGATCTTCTGTATACTAAGATAATCGAAAATGAATCTTGATGTGAATGGAAGGGGAGAGGGAGTGGGAAAGGGGAGGGTGGTGGGTGGGAGGGACGGTATGGGGGGGAAAGCCATTGTAACCCATGAGACGTACTTTGGAAATTTATATTCATTAAATAAAAGATAAAAAAAAAATAAAAAAAAAAATAAAAAAAATATGGTATGCTACTGACTACAGATTATCTTAGATGTTATGTATGTGCTTGAAATTTTATCGTAAAGAGATTCTAAATTTTTTCAAATAGTATTATGCATCTATTGAGATGATCATGTAGTTCTTTTTCTCTTTGTGTCTGTTATTATTGTGAATGACATTAATTTTTTAATATTAAATAATTTTTAATCATTGAAATTAGCCTATGTGATTGTGGTATATTAACCACTTTATATATTGCTGATGGGATTTGTTAAGGTTTTGTTAAGAATTGTTGAATCATGATCTTCTGTATATAAAGAGAATCGAAAAATAATCTTGATGTGAATGGAAGGGGAGAGGGAGTGGGAAAGAGGAAGGTAGCGGGTGGGAGGGGCGTTATGGGGGGGGAAGCCATTGTAATCCATAAGCTGTACTTTGGAAATTTATATTCATAAAATAAAAGTTTAAAAAAAATGATGTGTAAATATATTAGAAACTGATTATAAGAGGGAAAAAAGGATCAACAAGCAGGTCTTTAAAGTTTGGACCCGAAGAATGTGAATAATGCAATTCCCATTATATGGAGATTAATGACTGTTGAAGAAAGAAACTTGGGGGGCCCGAAACCAGGAATTCAGTATTAGGCATGATAAATGTGCTGTCTATTAAACTTGCAAGCAGAAATGTCAAGTAAGCACTTGGAAATATATGAGGCTGTAATTCAGGAATATTTCTAAGTTGTAGAGTGGAGAACTGGTGTTTAGGTGGTGTTTAAGGCTGTGAATGGATAAGAACATCTAAGAATTATAGACAGTGAAGAAATATAATCTGAGGGTTGAGTTCTTGTTACTCTCAAGGTTAGAAGTAGAGAAAATTAGGACATCCAGTAAAGGAGACAACGAAGAAATGGCCAGGGAAGTAGGACAGCTATACAAGGAGATATCCACAAGGCTAAGTAGTGATGGTATTTCAAGGACATGAGAATGAGCAACTTTTTCAAACACTCTTGATGAATTAAGGGGAAGCTAGGAATTAAATTATATTTGCATGTAAAAACATTGTGGTTAAATTTGGTAGTGGGAGCCTCCTCCTCTCTTCTCCTCTCCTCTCCTCTCCTCTCCTCTCCTCTCCTCTCCTCTCCTCTCCTCTCCTCTCCTCTCCTCTCCTCTCCTCTCTTCTCCTCTCCTCTTCTCCTTCTCCTTCTCCTTCTCCTTCTCCTTCTCCTTCTCCTCTTCCTCCTCCTCCTCCTCTTCTTCTTTTCTCTCTCTCCCATCTTTTTTGCTTTTATTTCCCCTGCAGAATAAGAAGTAAATGATGAACAGAAAGTGAGGTAAGGAGAATTTGTGGATGTCTAAGAAAGACAAGAAATTAGGAAACAACCATCTAGCAGAGTGTGAGAGAGAAAACTGCCTGTAGAAGTACGGTATGATTGCCTGGTGAGGGTCCCCTTGAGGTTTTGGTTATGACATTGTGTGTATCTCTCTAGTTACATGAAGTGTCCCAGGTAGTGGCACTGCATAGGGAGAGAGTTGAGTTCTATGAAGATTGCACTTTTGTGAAGTAAGTTAAATCAAGCAAGAGAGGAGTAATGGAGAAGGGGTCTACATAGAGGAATGCTTATGATGGTGTCCCGTGGAGTCTGAGTCAAGGGAGAAAGACAAACTTTGTCAATAATGGTGAGGCTAATAGACCTCACATATTTGCAGATGTATAGGAATTGAGGCACCAGAATAAAGGAGTAAAAATAGAATCAAGCAGAAGGGATAAGAGGTGGTGTACTCAATCCATTAATTTCAAAGATGGTATATATTTAAACAGAATTAAGGGCAATGGTCTGTGTGTTGCATAGTGTGGCAAAAAGGAAAGCTGTCCACCTCTTCTCCAATAGTCACAGCATCTAGTAACTTTATTTAAAGTTTCATTTTATTTGAAAAACTAGAAGCCAAGAACTCCCTCTAGGTCTCTCACATACCTGAGACATAACCTGCTACCTCCCAGGGTGCACATTAGCAAGAAGCTTTATCAGAAGTAAAGCCTGGACTTAAACTAGACACTCTGATATGGTATGCGGGCATCCCTGGGAACATTTTTAACAGCTGCACCAAATGTCTTCCCTTCCATAGATTTCAAATTTTTTTGCACCAAAATAGATTTATAATTAAATTCAATTTCCATGAGCTTTTTGAAGTAATCTTATATCTGTGGATTTGTTCTCTTCTATTATTTTATACAGAATATAATAAAAAGAAAACAAAATGGATCTCATGAAACATTAATATTAAGCATACTGTTACTTCTTTTCATGACTACTTTTCTCTGGAATTCTTTGTTTAACTTAAATCTTTTCCAGCAGTGCAAGTTTAACATATTCCTTTTGTCACTTAAATATTCACCACTCAGCATTTTGCAAATAACTTCATAGTATTTTGTTAGCAATAACTTCCTTTGGCTCTTTTGCCAAGTAGTTGATATCCAGATGCTCGTAAGCACAATAATGTGTTAGCATAAACTAATTATTTGCCATGTGCAACTATTTATATGTCCTCACTACATTAGTAAGATATGAAAGCCATTTACAATTTCCTTTAAATAGCCACTTGCACCTGCAGGCAGTTTGGCTCAATAACACAGAAATGAATGATAAAGATAGGTTAGACATCTTTGTTCTTTATGGCTTTAAGAGTTCAAACAACTATGAATAAAACACTTTCTTTCCTATTGCAGCACTGATAATACTGTGACAATTTTCTTTGTGAATTTCTGAATTGATTCTTAATCATTATATTCTGGAAGTAAAGAATTTAGAGTTCAACAAACTTGTAGAATTTAGGTTGATCAGACTATTCTTACTGATTTATTTATTTATTTTGGACAGGCTGAGTGGACAGTGAGAGAGAGACAGAGAGAAAGGTCTTCCTTTGGCCATTGGTTCACCCTCCAGTGGCCACCGCGGCCGGTGCGCTGCGGCCAGCGCACCGCGCTGATTCGATGGCAGGAGCCAGGTGCTTCTGCCTGGTCTCCATGCGGGTGCAGGGTCCAAGAACTTGGGCCATCCTCCACTGCACTCCCTGGCCACAGCAGAGAGCTGGCCTGGAAGAGGGGCAACCGGGACAGAATCCGGCGCCCCAACCGGGACTAGAACCCGGTGTGCCGGCGCCGCTAGGCGGAGGATTAGCCTAGTGAGCCGCGGTGCCGGCCACTGATTTATTTTAAATCCATTTGAGGGAAGTGAAAAAAGTGTGACATTTGTGATGTGACAGTGCCCCAGATGAGGGGAAGGTATGGAAAATATATCTTTTGGACTCACTCCATCAATCTAAGTGCAAATCTGTGTAGCCACTGCAATTTTAGGCACAGTAGGCATGATACCTAACCTATGATTTGTTTTAGGATTTCATAAAAATACTTTAATTCTATTTTTTAATTGAAAGTACACAATCAAGTATAATAACATTGATCATGTAGTAGTGATTTCAGGCTGGATTACAGTCTTATTTATATTTATTTAGTTATATTTTAATGGAGGAGTGGGTTCATAAAGGCAAAAGTGCTTAGAACTCTGGAACATCGTAGTGAAGCTATAAGTATCCCCAGATTCCTTTAAAGAATAAGTTAGAACTACTTAACCGGTTGAATCATATTGTTCCAATCATTAAACCAGAGAGACTATGTGAGGTTATTACAAGAAACTGTCGCTCCCCCTCTTCGTGGAGGAACGACACTAAGCCCTGCCTAGGCTTCATATCCGAGTCACGGCACCATTATGTCGCTCCCCCTCTTCGTGGAGGAACGACACAGGACCCTGCGCTGTTCTTTCGTCTGCTCGGCCCTCCCCGGGTTTGCTGCTGGTTCTTCCCGGGTTGGCTACTATCCCTTCCACCTCCGTGGAAGGGCAGTTCCCCCTGGCCGCATTCCCCACTTCCGCAGGGGAGCGGCACACCGCTGGCCGGCTTTCTCGGGGGCTGCACGGGTGTTCCTTCAGCTAGATGTTGCCCATAGATGTTCCCCATAGATGTTCCTCGTGCATGCCGTCTCTCTCCTCCTTTATAGTCCTCCTCCGCCAATCCCAACTCGGCTGCCCACACGCCGAGTACGCTGCTCTCCAATCAGGAGCAAGTCCTACAGTTAATTGGTTGAACTGGAGGCAGCTGTGCGGAAGCTGTTTACTTCTCTCCCAGCGCCATATTGTGGGAGAGCAGATGCATAGAATAAGTCTTAATTCCAGTAACTCAGTCTAGTCCGGTTTGCTCCCCACAGAAACCCATTAGAAACTACATATAAAGTTCACTGTACAGTGTTGTGTACAAACAAGGGCTCAATCTGAATTATTATCAAGTTTTGCTACAAATAGAAGATTTGACTCCATTACCACAGCCAAAATAGATATTATTATTATTATTATGATTATTTTAAATGAATGGGGGCATTCATGCATTGTTACATTACTACAAGGTTAACTTGATTGAGACATTCAGCAAATTCATTCAGGAACTCTCCTTTTAGAAACAACTGATCTCTTTACATATTGACCACTTATTTTAACAACTCAGGCCTTAAACTGAAATATTGTGGGCTACACAATCAGATTCTTCAGATTATGTAGAGTCATGCATTATACAGACTTCAGGTCAATTTACAGTTGCTTTTATTTGTAGATTTTATAAACAAAAGGAAAGGAGTTTTTTGGCCAAATTTATAAAAAGATGATAACAGCATATTTTACTTTTTAAAAAAATGTTTTTTAAAAGTGTTTTTGCATGATACATCTGAAAAGAATGCACATGCAGAGTAATGACATTAGAAAACATTGGTTCAATGCTGATGAATGTACCAGAATTAGGATTTGGGGAAGGTGGAAAACATTACCTAAACAAACCAAAATAAAACATTTAGGGTATTCATGAGATTATTTCCATAACTTTTATTAAACTAGAGAGCTTCAACTGGGGTTCCTCTTAAGCAAACTCAAAATAAGAGAATTCCCTTGACAAGTTTCCATGAAAAAAAATCATGCTTATAAACACCTCCCTTCTATGTGAATTGTGATAGAATTCATAAGAAAGGTAAGTGAAAGAAGAAAACAAATTCCTGATATCTCTCTTTTCCTAGACACCCAGAGATAGCAGCCAAAATTTCAGTCAAATAAAAAGAAACAGAATCATTTCCAATTTTATCTACTGCTTTTGGAGGGACAGAAGATGGAAAGTGAAGAAAGAGTGGGGCCTGAACAGGAATCTTTTCAAATAAAGTCCAATAGGAATGTAAATCTTTAAGCAAGGAATACGTAGAACTTTCCAAGGCCAGCTGGTTTAATGATCTCCTTAGTTTTCTATTCTTGCAATGTTCTAGCCTTCTCAACCCTGGTTATTAACTCATTAATCATGCCCTGCCCCCAGTAGAGAATCTAATAGGGTCTAATGATTCCTTGGCCAATAGTTTAGACTTGCTAACCTGTTAGCTTTCTCTCAAGCTCTGATCCAAGGCTATACGTCTGTGATCCCAGTCTTTATCATGTAATCATATGCCATGATAGTGTCTTTGGGGGAGGTTGCTAAAACCTCAAATATCTCTGGTTCTGTCTTATGTGTACCAACAGCCACATTCAAGAATTCTTTCCGAACAGGTCATCAAAGAAGGAGGTACCTTTCTCTGAAGGGAGGAGAGAACTTCCACTTTAACTATGGCCTTGTCTAAATAAGATTGGAGTTGGTGAACTCAAGAGGCTTCCATAGCCTTGGCAGCTTATGACAAGATCCTCGGGTGATTACTGATGCCATAAACAAGAGTGTCAATTTGTTAAGTCAACAACAGGAGTCACTGTGCACTTACTCCTCATGTAGGATCTCTGTTCTTAATGTGCTGTACATTGAGATTTAATGCTATAACTAGTACTCAAACAGTATTTTTCACTTTATGTTTCTGTGTGGCAGCAAACTGTTGAAATCTTTACTTAATATATACTAAACTGATCTTCTGTATATAAAGAGAATGGAAAATGAATCTTGATGTGAATGGAAGGGGAGAGGGAGCAGGAAAGGGGCGGGTTGTGGGTGGGAGGGAAGTTATGGGGGGCATTATAATCCATAAGCTGTACTTTGGAAATTTATTTTCATTAAATAAAAGTTCAAAAAAAGAAAGAAAAAAAAGAGTTCTTTCCATATTACCTACAAGTTCTCTAAAAATAAATCCATTGTCTGCTTCAAGCTCTGTATTTGTAATATAAGCATTTTTTTTCCCTTCCAGGAAGATGCTGTCCAAATTAAAGAGCCTAGACTCAGGTGTGAGTAAGTCTTCCCTTTCCATAACTTGGCTTCAGCCAAGGTATGTCACAATTCTACCTTCAGCCCTAATACAACTGTAAAGCTCTGGCAATGTTTCCTTAAATACCAGATGCTCATTCCTTGCTCTCTCATTTTCAAACTCTACATTTCCTGAAAATAGTACCAGATCATCCAAGTATGCCAAAACCAATTTATTCATTTAGTGAGTGTCATGTTCTTTTGATAAACATCAGTAACCACTTGTAGTTAGAGGAGGTTATCATCATATCTGTTAATTCACTGTGAAAGGTGATCTTGGGCCAAAATCTGTCATGCAGAGGACATTTAATAAGAGGCAGGAATATTCAGGGAACATTTTAACTTGACAGAGGTTCATTCTTTTTCTCATAAGTCAGTGGAACAGCACCTTCCATGAAGCATTCACTCTGAGTACACAAAAGGTCCTCATGATATGATCTTCTAGTCTTTAATTGGTTCTAGCAACAATATGTTCCCTGTCTAAGGCCCTGGGGGCGGCCTGCTGCTCCTGGGGCACTGCAGAACTTGCTCTCATAAGCTTAATTCATGCAAGAACTTTGGATCCTCTTAAATTCATTTTAACTATTGACATATCTCAAATGCCATTAGAATCAACAACAACAAAAAATATCCTCATAGGTCTTATGCTGATTAACAAAAAGGAATTGATTCATACTTAGACATTTCTTAAGCTAATGAACTCTTTCTAAGGTGTTAGTTAAATATAACTTATCCACATACATATATTGTACTACTTATGCAGAAACAATTAAATTAATTACACCCAGAAAGTAAACAAATCACCTTGTGACAGCGATAGTGGGCAGGGCATGTTTATGAGAGGATTCTTCAATGAGTCCCTAGCTGATTTAATGGATAAAACCAACAGTGTCATGAAGTTAGCAGGCTTTGTAGTTCAGACAGGGTCCTAGGTAGAAATGGATGGCAGGACAGGTTTAATTGGCATTTAAGATCCATTGTGATGTTTCAGTCTGTGATTCTCAAAAATCAGCTCTCTTCTTTATCCATTAAACTTTGCAATTTAATGGACTGCATTCTTCTCTGAAGTCAGAGAAAAATCAAAGGCTTACACAAAAGAAGGGAATAAACAAGGAAATGAGAGAAGAGCTGGAAAGACTGAAGAGTTTAAGCTTACGATTTGTGGTCCTGAGAGGAAAATGAAGAAGGAAACAGTAACCAATTCTCAAGAGAGGGGATATTAAAGAGGGAACTAAAGTAAGACTCAGGAGTGGGAGAATAAGATTGAGGACTACTTCCCAGAACCAAGTATCGATTGGGACTTAATCCCAACCACAAAATTTTGTTGGTATACCTATAATGTCAGACCAGAGAAGAAGCACAGCAAGATGACTCAAGATTTGGTCACCAAATTCTATTTCTAGAAAACTCTACAATATTCTGCTCTATTTATTTTAAGAGTCTAGTGTGGGATCCATTCTTGGGAGTAGTTAAATTATATACAACCAATATTACAGGATCAAAATGGTCACAGCCCTGCTTTATTGGCTCCAAAGTTTTGTCTATTCTTAACTACTCTTACAAATAGGCCATTGGCTACACTAGTATTTAATTTAAAGTAATGTTTCTACTTTACATTTAAAGGATTTCTATTTCTTTCTGTTATCTCTCCATAGCCGCATCAATGTTCTATACAGATAACTCATGTCTTATTTTTTTTTGAGATTTTATTTATTTATTTTAAAGACAGAGTACAGACAGAAAGAGGGGAAAGAGGGACAAACAGAGAGAAGTCTTCCATCCACTGGTTCATGCTCCAAATGTCATCAGTGGCTGGAGCTGGACTGATCCAAAACCAGGAGCTAGGAGCCAGGAGCTTCTTCCTGGTCTCCCATGCAGGTGCAGGGGCCCAAGCATTTGGACCATCTTCCAGTGCTTTCCCAGGCCATAGGCAGAGAGCTGGATTGGAAGAGGAGCAACAGGGATATGAACTGGTGCCCATATAGGATGCCAGTGAAAAAGTTTAACCTACTGCACCACAGCACCAGCTCCCTACTTTCTTGGAAATAATGTAGAAAAATCAAAGTTGGAGAGTTCTGTAGAGAGATAAATATATTAGATTTTAATTTTTTAAAATTTATTTTTTATTTATTTGAAAGGTAGAGTTACAGAGAGAGTAGAGACAAGGAGAAAGAGGTTTTCCATCTGCTGATTCACTCCCCAGAGGGCCCCAATGGCTGGGGCAGCTCCGGGTGGAAACCAAGAGCCTAAAGCTTCTTCCAGATCTCCCTGGTGGATGCAAGAACCCAACCACCTGGGCCATCTTCTACTACCTCTCCAGGCCATTAGGAGGAGAGCTTAATTGGAAGTGGAGCAGCTAGGATTGAGGATTGGAACTGGCGCCCATATAGGGTGCCGGCACTGCAGGCCGCGCTTACCCTGCTGTCCGCACTGCCAGACCAGCCCCTAGATTTTGATTTTCTCAATTTCTGATAATTGCCAGACAATGATACCTGAAAAATTAAAGCATTATTCTCTTGATTAGGTGATTTTCACTTAATCAGGTTTTTTCAGACATTTTGTTAAAAACCTCAACTGTTAAGAATTGTTTTTGTTTACTTCAGTACACTTTGTGAGTAAAATAGAAATATTTTAGGACAACCTGATAATGATGGATGGACAGTAACCTCAAACACCAGGAAACTCCTCTGCTAAGGATAGGTAACAATGGACAGGTAAACCAACATGGATGTTCATAGAGTTATTAGCTAGGAAAGCCTGTATCTCCACCAACAAAAATTTTCACCTTCCAGGGCCAATTTATTTCAATATCTTAAAACCATGGCAAATATAATCTTACTCATTTCCAGTGTTAAGTTTGTCTAGTCATCCATCCATATTTCTAATTATATATTCTTTCAACAAAATTTTATTGAGAACCGATAACTTGGCTAAACAGAAGGGGATACAGGAATAGTTAGCTCTTCTCCTCAAGGAGCTCACAATCCACTTGGGGGAAAAGCTGAACATATTATTCCGATTGAGTGTGAGGAAGCAGGAAGAGAATAGTATGGGAACACAGGGGAAAGGCACCCATTCCTGTGGAAATTATGTGCCAGACCTTTGATTTTAGTTTTTTAGTCCTGATAGCGTATTCCACTAAACAGTTTCTAATTTAAAATGTCAAGAACACTGTTTTACATTTCATAAATTTTATATGAATATTTTAAGTCTTTTGTCAACTATTAACTAATTTACTAAGACATTTTATATACTAATTATGTAATACTCTTCATAAGCTCTAAAGTAGCCTGCCAAATAGCAATTGTTAAGATGGTATAAAATGCCGGTGCCGTGGCTCACTAGACTAATCCTCCGCCTTGCGGTGCCGGCACACCGGGTTCTAGTCCCGGTCAGGGCGCCGGATTCTGTCCCGGTTGCCCCTCTTCCAGGCCAGCTCTCTGCTGTGGCCAGGGAGTGCAGTGGAGGATGGCCCAAGTGCTTGGGCCCTGCACCCCATGGGAGACCAGGAGAAGCTGCGGCAGCCATTGGAGGGTGAACCAAAGGCAAAGGAAGACCTTTCTCTCTGTCTCTTTCTCTCACTGTCCACTCTGACTGCAGAAAGAAAGAAAGAAAGAAAGAAAGAAAGAAAGAAAGAAAGAAAGAAAGAAAGAAAGAAAGAAACCAAAGAAAGAAAAGAACCATCCTGGTATCCTGTGCAGTTGTGTTAAGCTGCTACTCAGTGTATATGTGCTACTCTTTCAACTTGTACAGAGGTGGGCAACTTTTTGTCTTAAGCCAGAGGGAAATGTTTTAGGATTTCTGTACCATCTGGTCTCTGTCACAGATATTCAGCTCTGCCATTGTAGCATGAAAACAGATATTAGACAATATGTAAAATTTGAGCTTGTGTGTGATCTAATAAACCTTTATATACAGAAACAAGTGTCAGGGCAAATTTGTCCATTGTGTAATTTATTGGGCCTTCAATCTTAATTCATTAGTTCTTATAATGATATCAATATATATGTACATATTATAAATATATATGTAAATATTGTTATATATTTATATGATATGAAGTGCATTCCTCTGAGAATATACTTGGATATATCGGGAGATGTAACACAAAAAAAGAGTTATGACTCAGCATCTTTAAGGAGTATAATTTAAGGAATAACTAAAGCAAAATAAACAACATTTATAATAAAATTCTTAGCAAAATTAAATAAGGAGAATTAGTGTTAATCAGGAATATATAAAAATAGAAAGCATGCTATATTTCATTCACTGCAACTCCTTCATTGCAAGGATCCTTTTAGGATACATTCATATGAGTTCCTATTGGCAGCTAATTATTTCTACATTCCAGATGATTAAGGCCAGATCACCCCATTAGAGGCATAGAACACTAAGCAAGACTTGTTGAGATGGTCAATTCTTGTATATGAGAAAAGGAATACATCTGACTTTATCTTTTGTGGCAAAGAGTCCATTGACTTCCACCATTACCAACCTCAGAATGAATCTTCCTCATTGAGAACCAAAGAAATCATTTCTGGGATAGACCTGGTGGTATGGTGGGTTAAGTTCTGGTTTGAGTCCAAGCTACTCAGCTTTTGATGCTGCCAATGCACTGGGAGGTAGCAGATGATGACTACAGCATTTGAGCCTCTGCCACCCAGGTGAGATATCTGGATGGAGTTCTTGGCTCCTGACTTTGACTTGGCTCAGCCCTGGCTGTTGCAGACATTTGGGAAATGAAAAAATGGATAGACTATTTCTCTCTCTACCTCACTTTCACATAAATAAATTTTTAATAATAATAAAAAACCACCATTTTCTCTTACTGCCTTACCTTGGCTGAATCCTCGTCCTCCTCTACCCCCAGATACCAGCACAAAGTGCAGCTTCCTATCACTTATCATAAGTGCAGATCTTTAGCATGTAGTTTTCCTTAGATTCTTTGTGATTGGGACAACAATCCAAGCTTGGGCAGTAGATTTAATTTTAGGGAGAGAAGATATTAGCTTTGAAAGTAACATTATGTACCAAATCCTGTGTATATGTTACACATTAATTTCTTCTTTCATTTATTTCAACAACTTTGGGTTTTTACTCTGAATGTGGTGATGTATTAATTCAAAGAGGTGCAATATTACATAAAAACAACCATGGTATTGAATTCATACAGTACACAGCACAGTTAGTAAACAGATGCTAATCAAATAATCACACACGGATAAAGAACTGAGACGAGTTGTCTAAGAGAAAGCACATCTAACACAGAATGTAACAGACGGGTCAAGTGGAGACAGGGAATTGGGTTCCGTGTCACGGAAAGCTTTTTGAGGAAATTCTTCCTAACTTTTGCTATGAAAGAGCAATACATACAAATCAGGTGAGTGGAGGGGGTAGGAGATTCCCAGCAGCGAGAACATGTGGCAGGAAGAGAGATGGCACAAGGGATCCTGCCATATTCCAGGAGTTGAAGGAAGGCTGGTGTTGATGGACCAAGAGGAACAATAGTTCAAGGCCAGGCAGGAGTCAAGGCATAGAGAACACTGGGCATAATAAAGACTTTGTGTAAAGATCACTCATACGTGTAGATGTGGCAGAGGCTGCTGAGTCAAAAGATGTCAGAGAGAACATGTGAGTTACAGTGAACATGTAAGCACTGTTTGTTTTTTCATAGTCTTGCGTTCATTTATTCATTTACTTGTGTATTTCTTCACTCATGTAACCTCCTTTCTATTAACATTTATGTGAGCAGCACTCTCAAGGGCAGAGAGATGAGTTTGAGTTTCTGCTTCCTCAAGAGCTTACTAAAGAGCACTAAATTTTTCTTCTCACAATCTGAATGTGAATGTGTTGCAATGGTTTGTACATGAGTGATGGCTGAGTGACTAACTAAAGCAGTTTAAACCTAAAAACTTTTGCTCCAGCGAATTGTGTGAATATAATAGAATTCATATGAAAATCTGAGACTAACTGGTCTTTTCCTGCCTTGTCAAAAATCTCTGAAAATCAGTTCTCTGACTTAAAGTTATCACTATGTGTTTTCAGAGTCTGTTTCTTTCATTTTTCTTGATGTAGTAGGGCTATTCCGAATCTAAACTCCTAGGTAGAGCCAGTATTCTTATCCACCTCTCTTTTACCTTCTCATCTAGCGGCTGCTGTCATCATTGGGCCTCTTTTCCTAATTCCTTCTTTTTATCATTTTTTAATCCTATTCCTGATACTATCAGATGGTCAAGAAATCAGATATCCTTTTGGAACTTAAAGAATATCTCCCACCCACTTGAAATCTGTGGAATCAGGCAGAGTTCAGAAGAAGCATTTGCCAAGAACATCTTCAGACTCTGTCTCAACTTCTCTGGCTGTTTAGTTGCAGCAAGAAAAAGAACAGTTAAGAGATGGAAACAAACCACAAATGTTACCAAAGACCAAGGAAATCAATTGGTTCAGACTTCAGCAAGCAGCTATTTCTGTGCTGCGCTGTGATATCTGGATCTTGAAGAAAGTCTCCTCTGCCAGAAAATATTTTATATGCTACTCCATCACTCAGTAATTCCTTTAAAAACAAAACCAGAAAAAAAATCTCTAAACCTTTCATTTCTATTAATTCTCTAATGATTGCGATAGATCAAGTATTCTGTAGTTCAAAATGACACCAATTTCTAGAGTCTTCAGACAACAAATACATATTTCTAGTCTATGCTACATATCCAGTGAAGATGAGCTAGGAGTTCTGATCTTATATCCTACTCATTCAAAGACTCACTGAGCTATCAACATTTGGGTTGACAGTGCATGGTGAGCCTGAAATTCACCCAACCTTCATGTAGAAATGACCTATGTTTCTTTTGCTATCATTCACCATTACAATAAGTCCCATTCATACCTCTAACTTTAAGGAGAGTAGGGGACAATTTACTGTTCATACACATAGGCTGCTGCTGATATTTTCCATACAGTACTAATGTCTGTTATTACTTTCTTAAAATTTCTCCCATCCCCCCTCCTAAATCCTTTAAGAGTAGTTTGTTAATTCCTAATTTGGAGAGTTCTCCTATTTTTCCCTTCCAACTGAGTTCCATGAAGGTTCTGGATACTTTGGAAGTCACAGAAAAAGGAAGGGCAAGTTCTAACCATATTTCACTGTAGGCTATGCCTAAGAGGGGGAAGCTGGAAGCCTGTATGTTGACAATTGACTTTGACTCTGAATGCTGTAGAACAGACATCAGTTCAACAAAAGACATGTTAAAATTTTATTTCAATTAAATTGGTAGCTAATTATACAGAGAAATTTGCTTGATTTTTCAATTCAACTAATATAATGGGTAGATATGAACACTTGACTGAATTTAATAACACTGTTCACACAGCGACACATGGGCAGGGATACACATGCATGTATAGCCCAGGCACGCCATTTCCTTGTTGTCTCAACAGATACTTTCTTATGTATATGCAGTCACAATAACATGCACCCTTCCATACACAAGACAAGTGCTTAGGCATGTGTAGACTTATGCTGCATATGAATTCTAACAAGAAAGAAGGAGAACTAAGAAAAATAAAATAAAGACCTGGCTGGGAGAAAAGGGAGGGGATGGTATATTATAGGAGGAGAGGAGAAAGAAACAAGCAGGAACAAATGAGAAAATGAAGGAAACAATGTATTCAAGAAAAAGAAGCAGCAAGGCAGCATAAGAATATATGGACATTCATATAAGACTCTGACAGTTTATTCTGTGAAGGTGGGAGCTTGGTCATAAATGAGAAGTGGACTGGAACACACACATAGGGAAAGATAATAGTGCATTCCAAGGGCTATGAGTGCACCAAATCTCATCTTCTGAATGTAGAGACAGTGGTCTAATAGCTTTCAAACACTGGCAAACTGTCAACAAACACTACAGTGACCGTCCTGGTGTTCTGTGCATATGCATCAACAATGATCATATGAAGTGAATGCTACAGTTACTTTTATGGTATAACAAATAAGAAAACTAAGACAAGATGAGGCAAAGGAATTTGCCCAAAGTTGCATAGACTCAGTATTAGAACCAGAGTCTAAGCTCTTAACCACAATACGATGAAGACACAGTTGCTTAAGTCTTTTCCAATTCATTCATTGGAGTGTTCCATCATTGACAGATTTATTATTTCATATATTCCTCAAGGATTACCTAAACAATTACACTAACGTGTGCCTTGTTCTGTCTGTCTCTGAGGAAGGTAATGGTTGAAACTCCAGCCCTCAAAGAGAATGCAGTCTAATAGAGTGAATTGCATGATCTGAATCTTTATGTATCATTAAAATTTATGTGTTGAAATCTAGATTCTAGAGATATTGGGAGGTGTGTCTTTTTGAATGTTGTTAGGTCATGAGAATAGAGCTTTAATGGATGGGGTTAGAGTTTTTATAAAAGGTTCAGAGGGCTTACTCTAACTCTTTTTCATTGTAAGGATGCAGTTAAAAAGTGCCACCACTGAGCCTGAAAGAGGGCTCTCACCAGTCAAGCAACTTGCCAGTGTCTTGAACTTGGGCACCCCAGCCTCTAAAACTTTGAAAAATACTCTTGTATTGCTTATATAAAGTTCCGCAGGTTTTGGAATTTGATTACAATGTCTCTAAAATGTCTGATATAGTGAGATTAAAGAGTTGGTAAGTTCAACTGAACATTCTAGATAAAATATCAAATGCCTGTGCTAAGTTCAGCAGTGGTGCAAAGAAAAGTATGGCCGATTTTATCTACAAAAGTAAAAAGTAGCACATGAAGCCAAATCTTCAAGTGTACACCAGGTGGCTGTAGGGAAAGTTGCATTCTGATTGCAAGAGATAGTGAGAATCCAAAGGCTAGAACTCACTGGCTGTTGAGAGGAATATGATGAGTTTTGTAGGGAACATAGAGAATAACATTCTTGAGACAGGAATCCTAGGTATGGAATGTTTGTGTACACACACACACACACACACACGTGTGTGAGAAAAGCAGAGTTGAAGATGGAGATAAGAGGTGGCATTAGGTGTGATATGCAAAAGAGTTACACCTTATATTAGTAACAAAAGTTATTTTTAAAAATTGAGGAACATCATTAAAATTGGTTTTATTGGCTCTGTGAAGTTGAACTGGAGAAGATCTGAGATGGAGAAACTAGCTACTAGGATACCGCTCAACGGTGACTTTGGTGTTGGTAGTAGAATCAATCGGACAATGGATGGATAGGAGGTATTTTCTCAGGAATAGTAAATGCATTCACATGGTTCTGGTGGGGTGCTGAGAAAAAAAAGAGTTTAGGAGGAATCCTAGTTTTCAGAATTTTGGTGAAGGAAGGTGATAAGATAGATAACAGAAAACACCACAAAAGATACCTTTTGAAGAAAGGAGGTATATACAAAGCAGTGATGGAGAGTGAGTTATTAAGAGATAGACCTTTGGGAGTTACTAGCACAGATTACAGTTGAGACTGCCTAAGGTCAATCCATTTTCAATTCTGGAAACAAGACTCTCAATTTGTATTCCAAAGTGCTTAACTCTACAAAGACCAGCAATTACTTATTGAGCATCCATGAATAAGCCTCTCTGACAAATAGCATCTTTACCAAGGAGAAATCATCTACATTTAAAATAATTTGATATCCATAATTAATTTGCCATGGCATTATTCACTTTTTCTTAGAAATAATTGGTTTATATTTTCTCTTTCATGTTTCTGACTGACCATGAAATACTCCATAGCTTGATCATATTTTTCATTTATTTCTTCTCAATATGTACACCCTCTCTTCCTCTCAAGATGAAATAGTTTTCATGCCACAAAGAATGAAACCAAATAAACCTTCAGTTGAGTCCAATCCTATTCTACCTGAGATGTTTGTAAATGGACTGAAATTAGGTACTCGATTCCTTCTAACCTTTAATTTTGTGGTTGTTATTGTAGTTGGCTTCCTCTGTATATTTTTTCTTGATGATTTACAAATAGCATAGCAGTTAAAAATGGAAACTCTGGGGACTATTGCTTGAGTTCTACTCCTGACTCCACCACTGTGAGACTTAGAGCCAGCTTAATTTTTTTCATGCTTCAACTTTCTCATGGCACATGTGAATAATAGTACAAAATATTTAGGATGGGTTTTAAGTAATTATACAAATGAAGACCTTGTAGATGGACTTTTATTACTTTCATTATGATGGTTATAATTTATAGAACATGCCTCACAGGCAAAACATGCTGATAATGGAGCTGCTTATCTTTCTGTAATGTGCACAGTATATTTTTTTCACGTGGGGAGCTTGGGTTCAAGTTATTGGAGTTTTATCTTTGCTTCATGGAGCTGTTGAATAACCTGAGGGCAAATTCTACCTACAATTTCACAAAGGGAACCTACTGTTTATTTGTGTGATGATATAAACAGATTTTACAATATCAGAAATGCCAGGGTATCCCAAATACTTGATAAATTCGATTTGCAAATTGGATAAGGATTTGTAGAATTACTTTACAGAGAGTTGCTAACTCTATTGGAAGAAAGCAATGTTCATAGTTTATCCAAGCTAGTATACATGATCTATTTAGCTCTAATGATCCATTAATGTAAGAGAGTAGTTTTGGAATTATTTGTTTATAAGACTAATAACTCCCACTTTCCATCTGTTTCTTCTTTCAGCATTTTACAAACTAACCATCCATCCAGATTTAACTTAGAGGAAAAATGGAGCTTGACCAAAGCCTGGTTTTTGCCAGATGGGTGTATGTGAGAACAAACTTATATTCCAAGTTGTTTTGAAATTGCTAAGGCATCCAGGAGGCAACATATGAGCTAGTATTCAGTTCTGTGAACACAGAGTAGTCTATACTTCTGTTTCTAATTTTCTCATAAAATCATTTGAATGAATGAACCAAATAAGAATGTATGTAAAGTGTATACAAATTTGTTATACAGGGGGCTGGCACCGTGGTACACTAGGTTAATCCTCTGCCTGTGGTGCCGGCATCCCATATGGGTGAAGTTTCTAGCCTGGTTGCTCCTCTTCTGGACCAGCTCTTTGCTGTAGCCCGGGAGGGCAGTGGAGGATGGCCCAAGTGCTTGGGCCCCTGCACCTGCATGGGAGACCAGGAGGAGGCTCCTGGCTCCTGGCTTCAGATTAGCACAGCTCTGGCTGTTATGGCGATTTGGGGAGTGAACCAGTGGACTGGAGACCTTTTTCTTTCTCTCTCTCTCCCTCTCTCTCTCTTTCACTGTCTGTAACTCTACCTGTCAAATAAATAAATAAAATGTTAAAAAAAAGAATTTGTTTTACATAACACACACTGACATCTAAAATGTGTTAAATGTAGTGAGATAACTGTAATTGGTGAAGTTACTCTGATGTGCCTCTCTGAAGTACATAAAAACCACCATGATCAAATCATGCAGTAGTAATACTAAATTTTGTGTTTTGTAGAGCTGTGTTGTTTTGTTGTTTAAATGCTATTCTTATAGAATTTTCATTTCTATTTCTATTAGTTTAGATGCTCATCATCTATCTATATATCTATCTATACATCCATCCACAGATCTGCATATCTATATATTTGTATGTGTGTATACACACATATTATAAAGCTTAAAGATTGATAGAGCTCCTTATGGCATATAGGAATAGTAGTTATCCAGAACAGCAGTGCCAAATTGGGCTCCAAAATAAGATCTACAAATTATCTGTTCAAAAACATGTATAGTTTTTGTAACAAATTTTAAAAGTTTACATTCTGGTGGTATTTCAAGCAAGGAAAAAAAAATAAGACAAAGGCAAGATATCTCAGTTACTTGTTTTTCCTTTATTCTCAGTCTTTAGGTGGAAATATCCTTAGGGGCATGGGTGTTGAGGACAGGGACTATATAAGTGACCCCCATATCTAATTTATGGGAGAATAACTCAAAGAGATTAAAACAGAAGCTTTGGCTCTGCCCAGGCCAGAATGGAAATGGATTTACTGGCAACCAATTAGTTGCCAGTTCTTCTCCAGTGTTGGTTGCCTTAGAACACTCTCCAAAAAGGGTGGGTAGGAAGAGCTTAGTCACGATCCACACATGCTGGCTCTGCTCTGCAATCTCAGACAGTTAACCTGCACTCTATCACAGAGAGCTGAAAAGAAAACCAGCCTGGATTTGTCTGATCTTTGGGGAAATTGGACAATCCTCCAAAATTCTCAAAGCAATTTGGACTAGTAATACAGTGAAACATCACTGGAAATACAGCTATAAAGTAGAGGTCCTCTGCCTGCAATCAGGTTTTCTGGTTTCCATTTCTTTAATGTGCTTTGAAGTTTAAATCACAGTTATTCAACATCAATACAACTGCAAGACATAATGTAGAGAAGAAGTAAAATCATGATTTTATAATGAATTTCTTAAAAATCCAGTTTGTATTCTGAGTCTTTCTCCTGTGGGTGTATATCAGATTGTGTGGACTGTTTCAACATACACTTAAAAACAACAACAAAAATGGTGAAAATCATCCAAAAACAAATTAAACTTTGTAAAGTTCCAAATAAGCAGGTTCTATATCAATGAGGTTACAAATTGAGTAAGAATGTTAACAGGAAAAGCTGATTTTTAAAAGCAAATCAATCCAATTGCTAGAAAATTTTAAATAAAGCAAATAAAAAGAAAATCTATAACTTGATATTAAAATTCAGGGGAAAAACCATAGTGAAGAGTATGAGAATAATATGTGCAGAGATTTGCAAATATGTGGCATTCATGAAAGAAAAATTAGCATGAATTTTGGAGCATTAACAATTAAGGCTGGGAAGAAAACATGCATTGCTCAACTTCCATTATCAAAATACAAACAATTTAGTAGTAATATAAATGATGAAATGATAGTTATCCTAATGAAGATTGACTCGTGGGAACAGAAAATAGGAAAATACAGTAGGAAGTGAGGTGTTCATGCCAAGTATAAGACGTTTAGATCCCTGGTTGCAAGGTTTTAAATGGCATGCCTTTTATCTTTGTGAATTTCAATTAGACTCTGCAATGGGCAAGTCAGGAAAGGAATATTAATGATGGAGGAGAAAGCTGGGTGGTGTTCCATTCTTCACAGAGCCAGCTAAACAACAGAGCAAATGTTTGTTTAGGTTGTAGCATATTAAATGCTCATTCAGAAAGTGATGGTTAATAGGCTAAAAAGGGAGGTTTGAAATACCTACAATATAAAGGTTTCACCCTGCTCACATAATCCTCAAAGCAAAGCTAAAATTTATTGTAGATCAGCAGTGTCTCTTATGAAAAACTGCACCATCTAGGAAAAACATCTGAATTTTTAGTGCATAACTAATAAACACAGAAGTGTTTGGCACATATTGAGTCTGAATGTAGAACGACAGAAACATATCTGTATGCTTACCCCCCCCCCCGTAAAAATGTCTTAACATTTGTAACAACTTCAGCAAGAGGTAAACAGTGGTTCTGCTTTGCTATAGCAGAGTGTGCACAACACTCTATCTGTGTGCAGTACCAAAAAGGAAAATGTCTCTTTTATTGTTCAAGTTGCAGGCTTGGATTTTTATCACCTCTGATAAAGCAGAAAGAAATGAGAGATCAAACACACTATGCTCTAAGTGTACAATGGGCTGGAATTATAAGTCCTTTTGCCTGACAGAGGTGGTGGGGAGGACCTCCAACCTTGCTACACTCCCCGCAGGGAGTGAATTGCAGAGATAGCAAACACAGCAGGTCCCTTTTTTGCTCCAGGTCGAGTAAACTTTTTAGAGCAGTAGATAGAGTGTGATCACCTGGTAGGGACGACGCCAGAGGCTGGGGAAAGGGATTGCTTGAAAGTGACAGGGAGCTTTCCCAGCGGGCATCACCTGCAAACGGACTTTACTGGCCAGTTCTTGGGGAGTCTCCAGCCCTCAGAGCTTTGAGGGGAAACCGATCCTGCTTGCAACGGTGTGGAGGAATCAGTGATACATCACGAGGGCTCAGGAAATCAAAGAAACTTCCTGTTGTCTGATTCCACGCATCACGCCTTTAACTTGGTCCTGCGTGGACACGCTGATGACTAAGTAAAGACGTGATTAGCCCCCCGGCCCTCCAGTGGGAGCGGTACCTCTTCACTTCTCAGCAGCCACGTCGCTCCCAGCCTGGGGATGCCGGAGGACTGGCGGCAGGACGCAGCCTCGAGGAGCCAGGGCCTCACAGACTCCCTGCATTCCTGACTTCGCGCCGACACCCACTAGCGGCCCCCCAGGAACCTCTGGGCCTCACGGGAGCCCCGGCAGGCGGCCGCGGGGAGCAGCCCCCGGCAGCGCCTGAGCTCCGCTCTTCAGGCGCGCGTGGGCGCGGGGAGCGGCGCTCGGGGCGCACCCCGGCGCCCTAAGCCTCCCGGGGCTGCGCCGCTGCAGGTGCCGGGAGGGCGGCGGTCTGTTCCCCCGGAGTGGGGCGGGGGAGGGGGGGTCCCTGCGTTCCGGGGAACCTCATTAGCCCTCCTTCGCGGCCTGGCTCCTCCTCCTCCTCCTCCAGGCGCGGGGCTCGTGCCCGCCACCGGCGCGCACCGCGCCTCCGCCCGCGCCCCCACCCCCAGCTCCTGCCGTCGCTTCCCCCTCCTCCTCTTCCTCCTCCTCCTTCTCCGCCCGTCACCGCCACTACCGACGCCTTCGCCTCCTTCTACTCCTTGCGCCGCGGCCGCCGCTCCTCGCTCCGAGCAGACCATCGCTGCCCGCTCGCTCGGCCGCAGCAGCCTGCCTCTCTCCGCGTCTGTCTGTCTGTCTGTCTCTTCTCCCTTTCTCCACCTCCAGACCCCCGCCCGCCTCCGCTCCCCGCCTTTCTCTCTCAAGTTTCCTATCTCCTAAAGATCAGGGCAAAGAGAGGAAAGCGTCGCATTCCGCTGGCTGTTTCAGGTAGGGTGGCCCACGTTGCTCCCCGCGGGGACCTTTGCCCATCCGCCCGCCTCGCGTGCACGCCTCCTCGCCCCCCACACCACTCCGGGATGCCCCGTGCTCCAGTCCTCCCTCCTCCCCAGCCCTTTCAAAAGATAATTTCCATACTCTCCAGAAGCATCTTTGCAACTACAGTGAGATGCGAGAGCCTGCCTGGCCGCGCGTTCCGTTGGCTCTTTTATGGTCTTCAACTTTGCACACTATGCTGGCTGCTGCCAGCCTGGCTGGGGTTTGATCCCGAAGCCTCACGCTCCTTGGCTCATGGTGCTCGCCTTTCCCGAGCGCGGTCAGACGCGGCATTTCGCAGCTCGGGATCCGAACCCGGCTGCCCCCAAGACATGGACTCGGGTACCCGTGGATGGGCAAGCAGGGAGGCTTTTGTTTTATTTGATTTCATTCCATGGATGTTAGGAGAGGGGCGTGAAGCAGTGAAGACCTGAAGATCACCATTCACTGTAAAGGAAAATAATTGCAGAAGTGGGTTGGCTACCCCTCGCTTCTCCCGCGGTGGTTGCGGGGGTGGTCTTGGTTCAGGGGGTTGGGGCATAAAGTACACATCTCTCCTCCCCTCTTCCATTCTTCCTTCCAGCAGACCCTATTCTCCAGCCAATTCTCAGTTTGGAGTCTGGGGTATTATTATTCCATGTGTGCACTACACGGTGCTTGCTGACCATGGGGCTGGGGGAAGTTCCTGGCAGAGCGAAGTGTGATTACCTGGTTATCCTGATGTCAAAAAAGAAAAAAAAAAAAAAATCCTAACCCGTTTTGATCAGACCCTACCCCTGAAGTAATCCCCAAAGCTTTAACTTCGATTTCCTAATTCAATGACATTATTTTGAAACTGAAGGAAATGTTAAATGTATTTTGTTTTTCTTCCCTTTCCTTGGCTTTACAAAGAGCAGCTATGAAGACGAAATTGAACATCTACAACATGCAGTGGCTGCTGCTTGTTCTCTTGATATGGGACCCAACCAGGTGAGACCGTTACTGTATTTCCTTCCTTAAAACTCAGGGTAAAGGTGCATCTCTGAGTGCCATCAGTGCAAGGGTTAATCTGGGGTAGTAATTGAAGATTTATTTCTGATGAAAAGGGGTTGTACCAGGAATGTGAACCACAAAGTGCCAGACGCTATAGAAAGTTCCCTGCTCTCTGTTTTTAGTGAAAATATACAAAAGTGAACAGAAATATTTTGTATACAAGATTCACTGAGGAAAATAATAGCCTTTGACACATTCTTACAAGGAATTGACATGGTAATAACTGCTTGTAATACCGTCCACACTTAGTAATGAAGCCAGGTTTTCCTTCAACCTAGACAGAAAGATCCTAATCTGAATGATAACTTATTTATTTATTTTTTCTTTTCTTTCTTAATGGTCTTGCCTCCTTCAGTCAACATAGCAAACCCAAATGATGTGTGAGTCTCAACCTCTAGGTGGAGATAGTATACAACTTCACAGTCAAACAATTAAACAAAAGCTTGATTTATTAATTAACTTTTCATGTTATTAATTTAAAGATCCTTTAATCCTCAAATGATTCCTGTCATAAGATGTACTTATTTCAAATATGTAATTTATTTTCTTTTGCCTGTGCTGTACAAAAATGAAATTTTTGATTTCAACAACTTCATCTTAGATGTAGGCTTTTCTGATTTTTATCACCAGAGAGCACCTTTTACTTAATATCCTTAAAACACTATTTTCAAATTGCCAAAGAATTCAAATTACAACTTTTTGTAAAGTGCTCCTGTAACTATCTGCTTTTGAAAATTCTCTATTACATGTTTAATTCCTTTTTTTTTTCTGAGTTCTGTCCAAGTAATGGTCAAGGTATAGAAATCTTTTCTAGAATTGAGAAGATATCTATTTATGAAGCGTTACGTTTAATTAGAAAATATCTACTCATTTAACATCTGAATATTGACTTTAGAAAGAAAATATGAAATGTGATTAAAAGTGCTTTTAAGTGAAAATTTCTGTAGAATATTACTACCATATTACTGATAGGTTTTTAAATTAGCTTAAGTAGATAATGTAGAAACTTTCTATACTGGAGGATATGAACTAATTTACTTACGTAATTTCTAAATGTTAATCTTCATTTTAGTGTTTTACTATTTATGCTGCTATAAAAGCAATATTTGTTTGAAGTTGGTTTACAATTTTTGATGTATTGTGAGTCTTTTTAGCTACAAGTCTTGTAATTTTTAAATACCGATGGACTCTGTCAATGGTTTTTACACAGTACACCTTGATCAGAATCTGATTGCATATGGTCATTGATTTTGATCTGCCTATGACCAATCAATAATCATTGAAAATCCTCAGTCCTTAAACAATTTATCTCTACTAGTTTTCTGTTCTATATTTGACCAGTAATGCTCATGCCAGTATTTTTATTCTATTATATAAATGATTCTTTTTTTGGGGCCAGTAATTTAAATCTCTGAATCATTCTGAGGGGGAAAAAAGGGAGTGAAAAAGGACATTCTGTTTAGATAGTTGTTTCTGCACCAAATTGCTGGATGTCACAGAATCAATCAGCTCTCTGGCAGGCTTTTTGATGGAGAAATAATGGAGAAAAACTATTGTTTGTAAAGCTTTTCTGGTAATGTTTTAAAACCATTTGTTCTTTAGATAAATTTATTTGCGGAAAAAAAAAAGAAAAAAGAAAAGAAATAGCTGCTGGCCCTTTAATCTTTATGTAGGCACTTTTCAGTCTTCTGTGAGACCAGTGAGGAGGGACTGGCCTCCAAGGTTCTAGCAGCTGTGCATGTTGCTGGGGCTTTTAGAGCCCACCTCCACCTCCTGGTTACAGTGCAGCCTGGCACAAGGCCAGTGGAGTTTCCCTGATGTCTATATTGCACTTGGCCATTGGGTGGAGGTAGATCCAAAGTAAGGAAATATTCTCTGTTTAAAAGAGAGGAAGACAAGGGAAAGACATTTATGAAAGAGATGGAGAAATTTTGTTTCTCCAAGGAGGCAATTAATCTTCCAATTAATATTCAAAAAGCTGAAGAATGATTTTAGAAGTCTGATTATTCTATCTTTCTAACTGTAAAAAGAGCATTCTTCATAGTGTCTGCATTTGATAATCTACAATCACAATATATTCTAGGGACTGGATTTTAGGAAAACAGCCCAGGAAGAATGCTAAATGGAAAGAATATCAAATAGTTTTAACATCAAGCGTGTGATAATTTACTGTTTAATATCCATTGTCAGCAGCATGTTTACCTTCCCCATAGAGATACTGATATTTGTAAAAGTGTAAAAATAAAGAGGAATCCCAATGGCACTAATAGCTTAGAAAGCCCTAAATTTCGAATTAAGGAAGAAGAGTGTGTTGGCAGTTGCTAAACATACGTATCTATACATATCAGCTTGTAAAATTATCTGTTTAGGTTGGTGCTGGCAAACATCCAAGAAGATGAAGCTAAAAATAACATTACCATCTTTACAAGAATTCTAGACAGACTTCTGGATGGTTATGATAATCGGCTTAGACCAGGACTGGGAGGTAAAAATGGTTTTTCTTTTTTTAAAACTTGTGAAAAATAATGGCTTTGAAAGTTAAGGATCATATTTCTATTTTAATAGATTTTACATATGAATACACTGGTATGTATTAAAATCATAGATAATAAAAATATATATGAATTAAATATCTGTGATTCCTTTCCTACACACATAATGTATGTAGCATACCTTTAAAGAGTGCCTAATGTCATATGGTGCCCAGACTTTCTGCATGAGTAATTTTCAAATTAATTTCTTCTAATTTTTTCACACCTAGAGTCTGTTAAAGTATATCATTATTGAACAGATATGCATGTGTAGTATCTTTGGTTATTTTTATATTTTACAGATACTTAGTTTCATATCATTACAAATATGTAAAAATGAAGAACATAAACAAGTGAAAGAATACTATGCTGTATATCCAATAAATACACTTTTTTAAGATTTTTATAATGATACTTTTTACACCTGCATGTGATATTTCTGAAATATAGTGCAAGTTGACATTCTTGAAACTTTCAAAGATATGTTAGATATGTGTTGAGTATAAGCCTAAATGCTCGGTTGATGGCGGAGTTTGATTTCAATTTTGAATATTAATCTTCAGCTCAGAAAATAAATCTATTTTACCTGTGAAGATTAAAAAGTTAGGCTTGGTTAATATGTTATATTTTAATTGTTATTTAGTATAAGGAGATGATACAGGAGTGTAGGTGAATGTAGGGTAGATATATAAATCCTGAAAGTATTCTTAGTCAAAATATTGTGTTCTTCCATTCTAACGTGGTTACATGTACACACACACATACTCACACTTAATATATGTGACTGTGCATCTTAATAATTATTAAATGTTCATGTTATCATTTACTATGTATAGCTTCATAATTATTAAGATGTTTAGTTTAACAGTTAATTTAAAATCAAAGCAAATTACTTGAACATTTCACACTAATCAAGATTTATACAATTACCCTGGTTATTTCCAGGTTTGGGAACTTTCAGTATCAATTTTCTTAAAAGTTTTATATTAACTAAATGCCTAAATATTTATGTAAATCATGCTTTTGAGAAAATATAAAAATTCACTTTATATAGTTAGTTTTGGCAGTTGCATGGTTTGGATTGTTCATAGGATAAGAAAAAAAGAAGAGACCCAACCTGATGTTAGGTAATATGCTATTTAATTACTATTAACTTTTTGGCTTTGATCCTGAATGGTATCTTGCATTTCAAGAGAAGTCTCAAGTGGAACTATGTTCACAGCTGTGACATGTTTTGCCCCTAAGGGAGAATTCAGTTTTTTAATATACACTTACTTCCTAAGAGGAAGAATAAAAAGGAAAGCATATCTTATCAGTTTTATTTGTCTGGTGAGCAAGAACGAAAGGCTGTGCTGACCCTGTTAGCTTCTGTGTGGCAATGAGCTATTGTCAAACTCATATGAGAGAAATTTGCCAGGCATAAGCCTCTTGTAATTCATGAATGTGATCATAGAGGTAGACTGCACTAAGGCTACAGATTTTATTATTTTAAGTAAATTACATGCTGTCAAAAAATCTTTAAGTACTCAACCTAGACCTGGGATTTAGTTTTCTTTGAATTTTTAGGGATATTATATAGTGGAAACTACCTGTTTCAGGATTTGTATATTGCCATTGAACTCTTCGGTATCTTGTACAAACTCTATTTCCCTTGTTCACATTCAAACATCCATCCATCCATCCATCCATACATACATGCATGCATTTATTGATTTATTTATTTTAAAGTCAGAGTTACACAGAGAAAAAAGAAGAGGCAGAGAGAGAGAGAGAGAGAGAGAGAGAGAAAGAGAGAGAGAGAGAAAGAGAGAGAGAGGTCTTTCATCCACAGTTTTACTCCCCAGTTGGCTGCAATGGCCAGAGCTGCGCCCATCCAAAGCCAGGAGCCAGGACCTTCTTCCTGGTCTCCCATGCAGGTGTAGGGAGCCAAGCACTTGGGCCATTTTCTATTGCTTTCCCAGGCCATAGCAGAGAGCTGGATTCGAAGTGGAGCAGCTGGGACTGGAACCGGTGCCCACATGGGATGCCAGTACTGCAGGCAGTGGCCTTACCCACTATGCCTCTGCTCCGGCTGCCAAACATAGATTCTTAATTTTTGTTATTTGGGATATTGCAGTATACTAAATGGTCTTTCTAACCTTCTTTTCTTCCTTTCCGGTCCTCTAATAGTAAATATATGCTGATATCTCACAAGAAGATTCATCTTCCTTTAGTCTCACACAGCTTTTCACACGCTGCTCCGTTTTGTTGATCTGATGCCTTCAGTGGTTTCCCACTGCCTTTGGCAGACCATGGTGAGGAGGCATGGCAGGAACATAAGCCGTGGTCGCCAATAGATCTAGACTGGAGTTCTGCTCCAGCCACGCACACAAAACTCAGCCTGTGACAGATAATTTATGATTCCTTTCATTTCAGATGGACATGATAGATCTACTTTTTTAGCTTAGAGGGTTTTGAGAAGATCACAAGACAAAAAGCACACAAAACATGCACAATTACCAATTCCTGCCCACTTCCCTTAGATTCCTCATACATTAAGGTTTTCTGCATTCTACTTCTCCTATTTCCTTTTCGTATTTGCCTCACCTCTGCTCCATCCTGTACTTCAAACACATCTATCCATCTGCTCTGGGTAATTTATTCCCATCTACTCTCTTGACCTTTGGTTACATTATCTTCTGTGACTGGAATGAGTTTTTCCTCATCCTTTCTTCTGTTCTAAGCCATATTTTCCAGTAAAAATACTCTTAACACCAGTCCTCCATAGTGAAAAGCTTTCTTAACTAAACGGAAACACCCAGATTCAGTTTTCTCTCTGTTGAATTTCTTTAGCAGTTGTTGGCTCTGTATCTCATTTGGGACTTATTATGTGCCATCTTGTGTTATTTATTACATTTTTATGTGTCTCTCGTTAGCTTAATAAGATGGTAAGCTCATTGAGGCAAGATATTGTATCATAAATCTTCTGTGCTTTCAACGACTAAATATTGATTTGCATATTGTGGCCATAAAATAAATGTGATTGTTTGATTAACTTTTCTATGACCAATTAATCATCTGGAAAGTGGGACCACTCATGCTAGCTGACCTTTTAGTTAGGAATGTTAAGGTTTTGTGCTGAGTATCGTTCTACAGGAGGTCATTATGGCTTAGTGAACAGAGCCTAGGTTTATATTCTGAAGATTTAGATATGATCTTAGCTCTGGTACCTATAAGTTATATGATTTTACTATAACCTCTCTGAATCTATATTTGCCATCTGTACAATGGGCTTCTAATGTCATTCATAGAATTTTGATAAGTGTTAAATATGATGATATATGCAATAAATTTAGCACATTGACTGACATGTAGTGAATATGTCAGAAAATAATATAACTAAAAGATTTGAAAAATTCTAAGCATACTGCAAATGTAATTCATTATTATGATTAATTTTTAATCTAAAATAAGCTAAATATACATGTATCAGTTAAAATAGAGTTTGAGGAAATTACCTGGATAATTATATCCCAGAAATTAATAATATGGGAAAAACTGGCTCAGGTTTTATTAAATTTTACTGCATGAAAATAAGCATTTCTATTGATGGATTACTATGTTAATTAATCTCAATTATTGTTGCCTTTCTTTTGTAGTTTTAATATGAATGTATTCTTAGGAAAGAATAATCAGTTTTGAACTATAAATTAGAAAAAAAAATTCTTTTCCCCTTGCTCTACTACCACTTCCTATATCTTACCCTCAACAAGTCACATAGACTTTCTGAGCCTTGATATTTTGTTTGGAAAAGGGGAAATCATATATTATTCTGAGCAAAGGATAGTATATTGGAATTCATATATACAACAGAGATTATAGAATATATTAAGTGATAAACTTTTAAGGTATTAAAGATTACTAATAGATTATTTAAATTTTAAGTCAGATCATGCTACTCAGATGCCCTACACCATGTAGGGGTGCCCTGTTCATTCACAATCACAGTCAGATCTCATGTGATAGTTTCCAAGGTCCTGTAAGATATATCTTCTCATACTTTATAAAATCTATTTTTATTAATTGAAATTAAGAGGGACAGATGAACCAACAAACAAAACTCTTTATGCTGCTGTACTCCTCAAATATCCCTAACAAACTTGGCTATGCCAGGGCCAAAGCCAGGAGCTCAGAACTCAGTTCAGGTATTGCACATGGGTTGCAGGGTCTCAACTACTTGAGCCATAACCTGCTACGTCCCAGGGTCCTCGTTAACAGGAAGCTGGAATTTGGAGCTGGAGCCATGTATTGAATCCATGTACTCTGATGTTGCATGTGGGTGTCTCAGCTGCTTTGTTTCTTTGACCTCACTTCACATAATTCTTTGCTAACACTGCCTTAGTCACACTGGCTTCCTTCTTATTTCTTGAACACACCGGGATATTCTGTGGAACTTTTTCTTTGGATGTCCCCTCCGTGGGCCATCCATTGATCTTACCTACTCAGTGAAGCCTACTCTAATCATCCTGTGTTCCACAACCTGGCCTCCCCCCAGAAAACCTGATTTCTGACCAAGCTTAATTTTTTCCTTTATCATTCTTTAGTACTTATCTGTTTCCCCCAAAGATTTACTTAATTTGTTTTAAAGGCAGAGTCTCTCTCTCTCTCTCTCTCTCTCTCTGTCTCTCTCTCTCTCACACACACACGGGGTGGGGTGGGGAGAGACAGAGACAGAGACAGAGACAGAGACAGAGAGACAGAGAGAGAGAGAGATTCCATCTGTTGGTTAACTCCCTAAGTGGCCACCATGACCCTGCCAGGCCAAAAACAGGAACCTGGTACTCCATCCAAGTCTCCCATGTGGATTGCAGGGGCCCAAACACTTGATCAATCTTCTGCCACCTTCCCAGGTACACTAACAGGATTCTGGACTGGATGTGGAACAACTAAGACTCCAAGCATGTGAATATGAAATGCCTGTGTTGCTGGTGGTGGCTTAACCTGCTATGACAGGATGCTAGCCCCAGTACTTATCTTTTAATATGCAAAGTTATTATTACCATTGTGTTAATTGCTTACCTTCGTCTTGTGTGGTAGAATGTAGGATCTAGGAGGTCATGGATTTTTGTTTTTTTGTTGTTGTTGTTGTTGCTTGGTTCAATGATACATCCATCCCAAACATCTAGAACAGTGACTGGCATGTAGTAAGTAGGCAATTAAGTACTTCTTGAGTGAATTTTAATTTTATGAATTAAATTTAATATTTAAGTGTGCTGCCATGAAATGAATAAACTGTATAACTTACCTGATCCTTAAACTTAATGTAACAATTATCATTTAATTACTACACTAACCTTTCACACTTAATACCAGCATATTTTAAATAGAGTTCTGAGTGAATTGAAACAATTATTATATCAATTACTGAAATTCTTGACTTACATTAGCTGTGATTCTATGATAAGTTAACTGTGTGATTTGGGGTAATTCATTGTCCCATCTGTGAATTAACTTACTTATCTGTAAAATGAGAGGAAATACTCTACTTATACTGTTTCTGTCTCCTAGAGATACTTTGTGGTTCAAGTAAATTAAAAATATTATAGAGGCATAATGTAATATACAATTGATAGATTTTACTGTTATAAGGAGTACATCAAGTGTTCTTTCAGGTGAATGTCATCTTAAAGGTAGTATTATTTAAAAACATATCAAGAAAATGTTGGAAGGATGATAGGATGCATTTGGTAGGATTTTTTCTTTGTGATATTGGAAACTGAAGCTAGGACTGCCTTGAAATTTTCTCTACTAAAATGATACATTTATCTCACCTAGAACTAATAATTGAATCAAGTTTTCCTTTTGTCTTCATTTTATTCACTGGGGCTAAAAGCTCGGGTTGCTACTCATGATTTTTTATGTTCCATCAGAGGCATTTAATTTGTTAATTGGCTAAAAGAAGGCACACTTTGTTTTTGGATCAATTGTATAGCACCATTGGAAAAGTGAATGTGTACATAGGCATCATATATTTATGATGCTAACATCTACAGTGCTCAAAATTGACAACTATTAGAAATGACAAGCCTTGGTATCTAAATTATAGATTCAGCCTGGAAAATAAAGATTGACTAACATGTTTAACTGTGTTTTGAAAAGCTGTTTCAAGGATGTTGTCAAGAAAAATGTTTTCTCTAGTGCTCTTGTTTTATATTCTGAAGTATTGAAGAGCTTTATGCATAAAGACATGAAAAATATGAGGTCAGATCATAGACTTAGGGTTGGAGGATAAGTATCCAATATCATATTCGGATATTTACCCTCAAGCTGTAAAGAGAGTTTGATAATATGTGTCTAGGAATTTTATTACCCAAGTTTATAAAAGTAATATATAGGCTATTCAGTGGGCAAGATTAATACAGAAAAATCTGATCTCACTGAAACTTAAGAGTAAGGGAGTACTGCCTTGAAAGAGGATTGGGTTGCTTTATAAAGTAATGGTTAAGATAATTGTGTGTTTTGGTTTTGAATTATTTTACCCTCATTTATGAACTGCATACTTTTTAGTATACTAGTCAACCAATCCTTGCTTCAGTTTCTTTCTTTGTAAAGTGGAGCTAAAATCATGTGACTTACTGGTTTGTTAGGAATTTATCTTATTTTTTATGTCTAAATTGGTTGGATAGTGCTAGGCAGAGAAGGAAATTAATGAACGAATATATTATTATCATTATTTTTGGCTGTATAACTTCTTCTATCTTTAATGCAATAGAAGACCTAACCCAGTATTATATTTTATTTATAACACTGTGATTTCTAAAAAATGGTATGTTGAGAGTACACACAATGCTGTTTGAAAGAAAAGGGATGTTACTGTGATTTTTGTTCTTTCAGTTCATTTTGTGGACTCTTATATATGTGTAGAATCTGAAAACATGCCAATCACAAAAAAGATGACATATTTATTGTCTTTCATAATTATTATCATGACATGTAACAATTTGGCATCACAGTCCATGACAATGAATGTGCCTATAGGAGCAAAGCTGTATTTACAGAGTAAAAGCTCACTATGTGACATTGACAGTGATTTTAGGAGCATAAAATTGAAATCATGACCAGCTACCTAATTTGGGTTGTAAGAAACTTGAAAAGCAAAACCTCTGGGTCTTGTAACTGTAGAGTATATTCCTGACACTTGATGGCATCCCATTTATTTTTAAGGGAAGAGTAGAGATATTAAGGAGATAACACAGTGAGAATGGTTTGAAATATCAGTACACAGAATTGAAGAGGCCAGGGGAAAATAAAAGAAATGGGTTTGCAAAATGAATAGAAAGAGTGAGGTCAAGCTGAGATGTTTAGTAGTTAGGGCTCAGAAAGAGCCAGGGTAAAATCCAGATGCTGGGCTTCTGCTTTGAAAGCTGGGATGTTTGACGTCCTTTTCCTCATTCAAGCAGTCAAATTGGGCTGATGCTCCTGCAGTCATGAGATGGCTGAGAATCGCATCTCCCTTCTGACTCAGACTCCTGGGGTCTACTAAGTACTTAGAGAAGGATAACCTTCAGAATAAGCCTGAGACATAAGAAGATTTCAGAGCCTTTTTCTTGCTCTGCACCAGATCCACCCACTTGAGTCTACCTAAAGGTCACAGGGAACATTGCATTTGATGATTTCATGAGAGAGTAAGTGGAAATAAATTGGGGTCATTTCCCATCGATGTGTAAATAGTTGTTGATAAAAGTATAAATGGTTGATACCATTTGTCCTTTCTTATTTATTCAAAAATTATGTTGTGGGCAGCATAAAACATAGAAAGCAGAAAGGTACTGGCTGCCTGAAGTGGGATGCCACTGGGGAGCCTTGCGGCCCTGGTCACAGCTTTCAAAGTCAGTTCCTTCAGTTTTGTTCAGGGCCCTCCTATGTCTGTCCATCTGCTGTGGGAATAGAATACTGATGGGCTACATCACAGCTCAAGCTAGGCTGAACTAGAAACAAGGTCATGCTATGCACAGGTTTTTGGGTTCTTTTTAACATTTCCAGGCATGACTAACAAGCGTCTTAGCGTTTCTGAGCACCCTTACCAACATTCTGTGCTGCTTTCCCGTTGCCAGTTGCAGCATGATTCTAAGGCAGGCTTCTCTAGAAATGCTGAGAGTAAGATAGTTCTACAGAACTTTTTCTTAGTTTGTTGTTTTAACTAGATATGTAAATCAGGCTAAAACGTTGACAGCACTGGTATACATCAGATCCAATGGATTTTGCAAAATTCAAAGTAATGCCACTGAAGTGTGTGCAGCAGAAAACACTACTCATCTTTTAATGAACAAACAATAGGGCTTTGCTTTTGCTTTAAGAAATTTTTGGTTAATATCAGCTTGTTCTTTCAGCCATCATTGCTAAATAGGTGCTGCCCTCAGTCATAATTTTGAGATTAAAAAAAAAAAATCTTCTCAGACACAGGCATGCATCACAGTATTATTTCCCCTGTAACACTTAAGCTCAGGTGCAAAGTTTTTTTCCCCTTATCTTCTTGTACAGTGGATAAATTGGACCATAGGCATGACTGATGCATTTGTTTTACTGTTATTTATTTTTTGATGGCTGGAGCTCAGTCGTATTATAGGAATCTATATTGATAGTGGAGATAGCCAAATGAACAGCTTGGCCACTCAGCAATTCATTACTTTTCAATGTGTTAACACGGAGAGTCAAATGAAATTATTACAGCATTTTGTTCCTTAACACATATGTATTTGAAGGCATATCATGTGCCAGGCACTCTGAAGGATATAAAGTTGCAGAAGGTATAGTGTTGGTCTTCCAGGGGCTGAAGTCCCTGGAGGACAGATATGGCATATATATTGTCATTCTAAAAAGAACTCAAAGTAGTACAGCACATGTTCCATTACAAAAGCATGCTATTTCTTGAAATTTAGAGAAGAAATCACTTTTGCTTGCACCATAAAACTGCAGTTAAAACAAGTTCTACAGCTGTAAGTATAGTTCATTCATTCAACTCTTTTTTACTAGGGCTAAGAATTTGCTGAGTGTTACTTTAAATGCTAGAAATACCATGATGAACAAATCCCAGTCTTCACGGAAATTCATATCATTCCATATTTTGGCAGTCTTGTGTGTTCTACATATTAGTTTCTTCTTTTCCTCTTTACTCAAAAATAATGCAGAATCTCCTAAAATTTCTTTAATTTAATTGTAAGTCTTCTCTCAGGAAAAGAAGAGTGATTTCTGGTATATTTACTTTCATTGAGAATAATATCTCCAGGACAATGTAACACCCAGAGAGGTGTACCTTTCTGTGTTGCAGCAGGGAGTTGAGGGTACTTATGTTAAAAGCAGTCTTCATAAAGGTGCTGCACCAAAAAGGAGATGTCAACAGTGTAGAGACAACCTACAAATGGAAGGGGGGAGTATTTGCAAGCTATTCATCTGACAGTGCATTAATATCCAGAAAATATAAATTAACCTAGCAGCCAACTGTGTCTCAAAAAACTAGAAATGGAAATGCATATGACCCAGCAGTCCCACTTTGAACATATATCCAGAAGAAAGCAAATCTGTATGTCAAAGAGATACTATACTCCCATGCTTATCACAATAGCCATGATATGGAGTCAACCGAGGTATTCCATTGATGGGTGAATGGGTAAAGAAAATGTGGTTGGCTGGCGCCGTGGCTCACTTGGTTAATCCTCTGCCTGTGGCGCCGGCATCCCATATGAGTACCAGGTTCTAGTTCCGGTTGCTCCTCTTCCAGTCCAGCTCTCTGCTGTGGCGTGGGAGGGCAGTGGAGGATGGCCCAAGTGCATGGGCCCCTGCACCTGCATGGGAGACCAGGAGAAAGCACCCAGCTCCTGGGTTCCGATGGGCATAACGCCAGCCATAGTGGCCATTTGGGGAGTGAACCAACAGAAGGAAGACATTTCTCTCTGTCTCTCTCTCTCACTGTCTATAACTCTACCAGTCAAATAAAAAAAAAAAAAAGAAAATGTGGTTACATATACATAATGGGGATAATATTCAGCCATAAACAGTAATAAAATTCTGTCATTTGCAGCAACATGTAAGGAGCCTAGCAGACATTATGCTAAGTGAAATAAGTCAGGCACAGAAAGACTATCACCTTATGTTCCCACTTAAATGTGAATGCTGAAAAAGTTGATTTCATGAAGTGGAGAGTAGACTAGTGCTTATTAGAGGCTGAAAAGATGGGGAGGCAATGGAGAGAGTATTGTTAATGTGTACAGAATGTAGTTGGATAGAAAAAATTACTTCTAATGTTCCATAGCATATTAGGATAAGTGATCGAAAAGAATTAATTATGTATGTTAAAATAGCTAATAGAGAGGATTCTCAATGTTCTGAAACTAAGAAATCGTGAATGTATGAGGTGATAGATATAGTAATTACTTTACTCATAGTGTTACACATTGTATATTTATACTGAAATATCACATTATAATCCATAAATATGTTCAATTATGTCTCTATTAAGAATAGAAAAGCATATATTAAGATAATTCTATTTTAAATTGTCTTGTGGACAAGATTAGAAAAGCCAAATAGTATTCATGAATATTTCAGGAAAATGGTGTCATCAGTAGAACAATTGAATTTTACCTATGAGCAAAGTGCATCACAAGAATAAGGGAGGTTGAAGAAAGGATAAACACTATAAATAACCCATAATTCCATTTCAAAATCCATTATTTAGTTTTTTGTTGTTGTGATATCTAAAGTATTTTAGTAAGTATAAGGTGGGGTAGATTACTTCCATTAAGAAGGTAAAAGGATCTGATGCTTTTACAGTGATGTGTATTAAAAGCTTACTAGGGCAGAAGAGAACTGCAGGCTTGAATTGGAGGAATAGCTTAGAGAAGGGGGACAGATATCGTAGGAGAATTTTAGAAAAAGAAAATCTTCCTGTTTGCTCTTAATTACTCATGAGAAGACGTTAGATTATGAAGCAAAATATGCTGAGTTACTACACATATCTTTGGGTTGGAAATCCCAAGTATTTTTAGTTATATGTTTTTTTAAGAAGTTGTTGTGTTAGAATTAAGCAAGTTATCAGAGAATTAGAGTTAATGGAACGAATTCATTTTTACCATGACTATATAAAGAAACTGTTCAAATTCTTAAGAATAAAAATAGTAAAGTATCAGCCAAGTTTACAAGGAAAATTAAAATCTGGATAGCAAGAAAGAGGAAGTCTTAATTAACAGAAAATGGAATTTCAAGGCTAGTGTTCAGGCTGGATAGTAGGAAATATGGAGAATATATTTAATTTGTTATGTAAGGCAGGTAAGTGCAATCATTGAAGCAAAACTTGTGGAAGTGATGATTGTACTTGAGAGAATAGCAAAAGAATTGTCCAGTAGTTGTTAGAATAGGAGAAACTTCAGAATTGTAATAGAATAAATGGAGTGCGCCCAGGTGGTGAGAATGTTATAAAAGGATGGAAGTGAGTGAACAGCTACTGCTAAGGTATAGTCATTTAGGTATTACAAGAGAATAATAAAGTCCATAACAATTAAAACCAACTTTTCTTTTTTCAAAAATACTAAAGAGAACAGATTTCATACATCTCATGGATACAGCTCTAAAAAGATTACCATACTTTCCTCCCCTTCTCTCTCCCTCAAAACCCCCACAATTTTTATTTCATATAAACAGTTTTATATCTTCTGCTTCCTTTATTATTTTTTTTGTTTTTTACAATGACATACTTTCAGTTTTCTTCTTAATAACAAGTTTAACCTGACACTAAATAAAGAATTTAACAAGTATTAAATAGAAAAACCACTGTTCCTCAAGAGTATGGATGAGGACTAGAATAATAATCAAATCTCAAAATGTCAATTTTGCTCATATACATTGCTTTTTAAACTGTGTATATTTGTTTTAGCAAATCAGGGAAAACATATTTATGTCTTGGGCATTGGCTTATTTCAACAAACATGATGGTCTCCAGTTGCATCCATTTTGTTGCACATAACAGGATTTCATTCTTTTTTATGGTTAATAGTATTCCATTGTGTATATATACCACAATTCCTTTATCCTACCGTGAGTTGAGCTGCTGTAAACAAGAGTGTCATGATTTCATTTCCTTTGGGTAAATTCCAAAGAGTGGAATGGCTGGGTCATATGGTTGATCTAGTTTTAGATTTCTGAGGAACTGCTCTACTGTCTTCCATAATGGTCGTACTAGTTTACATTCCCACCAGCAGGGTATCAGAGTACCTATTTCCCCACATCCTCACCAGCAATTGTAATTTTTTGATTTTTGGGTGACAGTCATTCTAACTGGGGTGAGGTGAAACCTCATTGTGGTTTTGATTTTCATTTTCCTGATGGGTAGTGATACTGAGGATATTTTCATGTCTGTTGGCCATTTGTTTTTCATCCTTTGAAAAATGCCTGCTCATATCCCTATCCCATTTCTTAACTGGATTGCTTGTTTCGTTGTTGAGTTTCTTGACTCCTTATATATCCTGGATATTAATCTTTTATCAGATGTACGCTTTCCAAATATTTTCTCCTGTCAGTTGCCTCTTTCTTAAGTTTTTCTTTTGCTGTGCAGAAGCTTCTTACATTGATTTAATCCCATTTGTCTATTTTTGCCTTTATTGCTTGTTTCTATGGTCTTATCTAAGAAGCCCTCGCCTATGCCAGTGTCTTGCAGTATTTCCCGTATGTTTTCCTCTAGTATTCTTTATCATTCCTAGCAGCCTTTGCTTTATTAGCAGTCACAGAATTACGTGATCCAAGATAGCTAATAAGAGAACTGTATCTAGAATTATATTAATGTATGCTTATGTTAATTTGTGTCACCATTTAAAATAGATTACATATCAATATTGATCTGTTATTCTTTAACATATAATGATGTTTAAGAATAATGATGTCTTATGAGTTAAAGGAAAGAGTGACACCGATGCAGTAGTGAGGAAAATGTTGCTTGAGCAGAGTGATTTCTTAACTTTCATTCCTTCAAGCTTCTCAGATGATATGGAGGACTCTTTGGGATATTTTTGGTTGCCAGCAAACCAATGACATTGCTCACAGTTTTATCAAGGGGGAGTCATTTAGGGTTTACATTAGGACCTATGAATATAGGGGTGGTGAAAAGTCTCTTAGGGTTCAGTTGCTGACTCAGTGTAGACGTTTACATTTAGCTACTTGTTGAACCAGTGCTGCCTGCCTTTGCCATTCTCCTTTAGCTGCCACAACACCCAATTTGGTGGTTGTCAGTTTGGGTGATGGTTTCTAATATGGGCATCTTACTGGTAGACATCTGACTGCCACAGGTTGCAGAGGACAGCTGCAATTTCTTCCGTTGTCACTGTTTTGGAACAGCTGGGATATTAAGCAAAACTTGTCAGCAGATAAGGAAAGTAGGAAGGTGTGTGTTTTAGTGAGTGAATATGAAAGTTAGTGGGGTGGAAAGCAGATGTCTCTGCATCAAATTCTCTCCTTTTAGGGAACCGTTTTGTGGTCTTCTAGCTCTGTAATTTCCCCCCACCCACTTAGAGAAGGTGGAGTGACACTTACACACTACTGAGACAGGAAAAGAAGATACACTAATCTCAAGTGTCTTTTTATACTTCATACTTAATGTCAATTAGAAACAAAGGAAATTTTGTTCCATGGCATTGAAATAAGAGAATCAAACACAGATGGAAGAAGACGACCAGGGAAGCCTGCAGCAGCAGGCGATGTGTTTGCCTGCATCAGAAAACTGAAGCAACAGTCTTCAGTAGGGTCAGTGTTTTTCTCAAACGAGAAATCTAGAAGTAGAGGGATCTTGCATTGAGTCCTTAAATGGCAGCATAAAGGACACAGATGATTTTACTCTCCTATCCTCTTCTTTAGTGTTTTCCTCTGTCATTATGAGTGTCACCTCTTAATCTCAAGATGACTGCTGTGGTTCCAGCTGTTACCATCCATGCTTATGGCTGGAGTGACAGGAAGGAATGTTGTCAACTCTGTCTGGGACTTTCATGAGAGAAATAAACCTCCCCATCACATGCAGATGACTCAGATTTTTCCAACCCAGAGGGCACCTGGGAAAATGAGCATTGTATCAGGGTTTGGGTGCATGTCTACATTAAATGGAACTGAGGTTTTTATGGAAAGAAGGAGGATGTTGACCATTCAGTGGGCTACTGGTAATGTCAGCTGCATTGACTGACTCTCTAGGAGAAAGAACGAACCTTCATGTTCCTGTGCCTCAATTCCTTGTTGTGGAAAATGTGCATATGAATCACTGGAATGGTGATTATTAAAATGCATGACTTAGATCCATTATGACCATATGAGACTCAAGATGCTGCCTTTCTCACAGAGCCTAAAATTCTGCCAATGCTCCCAGTCCTGATTACTTCCTTGAGTAGCAAGGAAGTGCTCAGCAAAGAATACTGTGTTGCACAAGGGCTGTTCATTAAGAACATAATACTGTGAAGGGAACACACTAAATACCCAGAGCTAGTTAAATATTACCACTTTTATTATATCAAGTTTTTTTAGAAACTAGAAACTCATAATTTATGTTTCATAATTTATGTATGGGTTATAAACCATATTTTAAGCAATATAACCACAGGCAAATTTATATTTATGGTATTTTTGTAAAATTGCTAATTATTAGATTTATAATTATAATTACTAATTATTGATAATTATTAGATTGACTATTATGTTAAATAATGGCTATTAAATACAATTTCTCTACCTGGCCATGAGTACACTTTGATTATATCATATTATCTGAATAAAAACATCCACATATGCATATGTTGAAAAAATGAAAACTAGTCTGTGATAATGTTTTGGTGATGTTTGAACTTTGTTTTGCAAAAATGTGTTGGTATTACAGTTATCTAGTTATGAAAAAAAAGGCTGACATGAAAGTTTTGAACTAATCATGTATAAATATTTATAAAGATTAATCCAGTTCTGAATGTGATATGGTAAATAAGATTTTACTGCATATAGAAAAATGAAAGAGCACAGTCTTTATTTTATGTTATTTTAAAGATGTTTTAATTTTTATAGAAGACTTACAGGAGCATAATTTCCTTTAAAACTGTATTATGTACAGTTTGCATTAGGATTTCTGGCAGAGGGCAGGTTATAAACCTGGAGAATCCTAAGTTGATAATTGGTTGTATTTTAATTTTCAAATTTTGATAAGAGGAAAAAGGGCCTTTCATTTGCTCAGAGGAAGTTGTGATGGCAAAGTGATGTACAAGATCATGAAAAACTCTAGTTTATTTGTCAAAAACTTCTTTCTTTTTATAATAGCTGTGTGACTTTGGATAAGCTAATTATTATCTCCAAGCCTCAGTTTCCAAAATATGAAGATGAGGAGACTGTTGCCAATGGCCTGCAATGTCTCTTCCATTTAAAATTTCCTTTGTCTTTTCATGGTTTGTTTCAAAGCAAATAGAGTAGAAAATCAGGTTCTTGGAACAGAAATCTAGAACCGATTTTTCCTTCATTGTAGAGAAATAGACAGCCAGATTAGGGGCTGAATACCAGCTAACAAAATAGAGCTGCTCAGTCTCTGAAGTCTATCCAGCCTTCAAGAGCACCAAGTAGCTTTAGTTTTGTGACTCCTAGCAATAACAAGTTTGATTGAAATTAGCTACCTATAGTTCCATTGCATGAAAGTTCCAACTCAACATTTCTTTTAAACTTTTGTATAGTTTGATTAGGAAGTGATTCAAACGAGTGAAGTGGTGATGAAATACATCATTATATTTACCCATATTTATGTTTTTACACCTTGCCCTGCACTCTTTATACTGTGTATGTTATGTGGGTGCCCTGTTTAACATCCTAGAACTGTTATGTTTCTCTGCCCTGTTTGTTATCTTAGAACTACTTCCTTTTGACACCAGCTCCTCTTCCCTGGTTCTTTGTCTCTGTATGCTTTATCAGTTTCCACTCTGGTTTTTCTTTATCTTTTCTCCTCTTAAGTGTAAGTGATTGACACTGAGAAGCAGAAGACTGATGAGGATGACTAGACAGCTAAAAAAGGAAATTTTAAACACTAAAAACAAAACAAAACAAAACGAAAACCACTGCAATGACCTATTCACTCTTCACATCCCATCCTGAATCTAGATGTGGCCACCTTGCAGTAGGGAACCTGCCTTCCACATGTGCTCTCCACTACCCAACCCAAATCACAACATGAATTTCCAATAAGGGCAGAAAAACAAACCAGAACTTCCAGGCCCTTCTTTTTTTACTTAAAAGAAGTACTTCCAAAAGGAAAATCTGTATTTTTTAATTTACATTTTATATTTTTGTACATATTATTGGAGGGGTCAGCTGTTTTTGTTGATCTTGGGATGACCAAACCAAACTTGAGAGCATTTCCTTTCCTACTTCTGACTTTACTTGTGGTGTGACCACATTCATTATAATCTCAAAAGAGGAAATAAAAAACACCTTATTTTAAAAAAGCAACAACAACAACAACAACAACAACAAAATAATCTTATTCCAAGCATTCCAGTAACTTTTTTTGTGTATATACTTAGCTGTACTATAAGTAGTTGGTTTGTAGGAGGCAGTTAAAAAGGCCAAAGAAAAGGCTTCTTTTTTTTCTTTTCTTGTATATGAAATTGCTGTTTATTTATATATTTTTGGTTGGTTTGATGTCCAACAGTAAATCAAATTTTATCTTGCTGAGTTGTTATAACAACAACAAAAATGTTTTCCCAGATTCACTGTACTTTTAACTCTTTCTGCTTTTTAACTTAAGACTTTTCCCAGGACAGTTTTATTCAATTGTGTTATCTAGAATATTAACCTGTATGTAGCTAATTCAAGTATTCTCATCTCTAGTAGCTCACACAGCTGCTGGCTTCTCTTCACTTTTTTGCCTTCATCTCTCATTCTTTATCATTGCTTTGTATATGATTATCTATGAGTCTTTATTTTATTTTTCAAAGACTTACTCATTCAAATACAGACTTAGAGAGAGAGAGAGAGAGAGAGAGAGAATCGTCCATCAACTGGTTCATTCCCCAAATGGCCACAATAGCCTGGGCTGGACTGGGCCAAAGCCAGGAGCCAGGAACGTTATCTGGGTCTAGTCCTTGGGTAGCAGGGGCCTAAGCACTTGGACCATCTTTCTGAGGTTCATTATTAAGGAGTTGAATGAGAAATGGAGCAGCTATGACTTGAACTGGCATCCATATGGGATGCCAAGGCTGGCATTGCAAGTGGTGGCTTAACTTGCTGTGCCACAGCACCAGTCCCAATGAGTCCTTATTTTTTAATGCATCTGCCTTCCTTAACGTTTGGATGTTTATCTAGGCTCTTGTTTCCACCAAGAATGCATTTTCTTTCCTTTAGTTTTTAGTTTAGTTATCACTACTTTCTTAAAGCCTTACATGACGCACACACACCTCTGCGGAAAAAAAAAATAACTGTTAACTATGTTGGTCATGACATTATCATACTGTTTTGTGACTCTATGTTCTACCTATTGGAATCTATATTCTGTAAAGGCAGAGAGTTATTACTTCTTGTTTATTGTCCTATTTCAAGTACTATGTTTGATGTTTCTAGGAGATAGGTAGTAATCATATTTGTTGAATAGATGAGTAGACAAACGATTAACTGTGTTATTTTATAAGTGAATTTCTTAAATCCTAGAAACTAAGCTTATAATTTTGACAGCTGAAACTGCTTTTCACCCTGTGATTCTCTGACATGGAATTGTATTAGTATTTGTTAACCTGCAAAAGCCTGACGATCTACCTGAGAATAATTTTCCAAATCTTCTTTACTTCCCTACAATCTCCTGACTGTAATCCTGTTATCCTCTAATGCAAAGACATCAACCTGACAGATTGGCCTATTTTGATTTTTACATAAATAATTAACTTAAATATTTAGAAATCAGGACATTTCAAAACATGTGCATTTATGTCTTCCCTTTAATAAACTGAAGAAAGGGTGGTCCTAGCTGAAATTCCCGATGGTAGCAATTCATTAAATCCTTATAACAGCTTCCCTAGTTACACAAATGTGCCTCTCCTCTTAGCCAGATACCATTCAGCCGATGTCACTCAGTCAAATTAACTGCCTGACCAATAAATATTGTGCTGACCAAAAGAAATATTTGAGTATAAAATGCTATTCCTATCATATTTCCAAATTGCTAGATCTTGTAATTTTCAATAATTTGATTTTATAATTCTTTTGCTCAACCTTCTTCAATGTTTTTCCCATCGATTTCCAAAATGCAATCTGTACTCTGTAAGGTAGCATTCAGGAGCCATAACAAGGAGCTCCAAACTCAAATGCCTTCCATGGGCAAGTTATGTAAATTGTTGAACATTATGGAGACCGAGGAACTGGAGAGTGCATTTTCTATGTGAAGTGGGATACGTTGTATCTGATTATTGCTGTATAAGCGCTTGAAATCATTTACCAGGTACTCAAATGATTTTTTCAAATGTTTTGGAAGATTATATTTTTATGAGCATTTTCACAATTTTTGAAAGCCAACTAATTCTAATTAAAATCAAACAATACCCTGCACTTCCCAAATAAATACACTTGATCATTAGCTTGCAGCCTCTGACTTTAAATCAAGAATTCTGAAGAAATTAAGAAACTAAAAAAAAAAAGTTGGAGAACTTGTTAAATGCAAAGTTAACAGATCTTCAAAGATTCATTCAGTCTCAGTTTGGTTCTGAAATCTGCACTTCATCAAGTGTTCCTGATCTGAGACAGATATCCCAACACCAGACTGAGTCATCTGCCTTCAAGTTTCTGGTTAAAGATAATTTCTTGTTTCTGTCTGTCTCAGAGTACTTTGTCTTCTTTTAAGTATAAAAGTAAAAATAAATGTATATGCATAGTAAGGTGGATCTGTCCACCAGATGAGTCTGGCTAGCATTTTCCTCAATAACCTCAAAGTAGGGATTTTTATCCCTATTGTTCTTAGCTAGCTCCAAGTTTTATAGGGTCAGAAACTTTCTTTTGTTTCCTAAGTAGACTAGTCAGAAGAAATTGGCTTATGCTGCAGTAACAACTACCCAGTTTTATTTCTCTCACTTATCATTGCTTATAACCAGTGCTGCCCATGAGGTTGGATGGCTATGTAAGGAGGGACTCTCTCACAACTCACTCTGGCTCTCAGGCCAGTGGGTATCTACCCTCTAAATAACAGTTGCCACTGTGGCCAGGGCAAGACACTTGGCCAGATGTTGCTGTCACTAAAATTTCTGCCCAGATATGACACAACACCACTTCCCACATTCTGTTGTTCAAAGGAAGCCACATAGACATGTTTAACATTAAAGGGGCAAGGGAACACAACTCTATCATGTACTTAGAAGTGGGAGAATTATAAATGTTTTATAAGTAGCATAATGACCATTACACTTAACAAGAAGGAACTATTTCCCTGGGGAAAGGCATGTTCAATAGTGTTTGGTTATTTACACTGGTTGGTGACACAGGTCATGTCTCATTTTAGGATATGTAATTATGGAGCTATGTTTTGTGTGTAACATGCAAAGAGTATGAAATTTATGAAATGGAATTTTGTAATTTTTTGGTACAAGTGTTTTGATATATCTTCAAAGACTTTCCAAGTTCTTTGTATTAAAGAGCTTTGCCCTTTGGGCTATGAAGATAGAATCCCAATTACAGGAATTTAAAAGGAGATAGTCTCTGAAGTGTTAGCCTGAAGTTTCAAACCTGTGTGGGAGGAATTTCCAGGAGAATGGAACTACGTGGGTGAGGAGAGACCATGTCATTTTATTTGCTGCCATATCCTCAGTGCTTGGCACAGTATCTAGAATTCACTATTTGTCAACTGATTACATTTATGACTGTAAAATGTATGTAGGTAAAAATACACAGACAAATCTGTACTATAGACAGCTCCTTGTTTTAGGTTCTCAGATACATTTTTTTTTGTCAGTTAACAAGCAATTTTATACTTAAATTTTAGTGGTTTAGATTTCTGACATTGCTAAGTGAGTCACCGTTCTCAGAAGCAATGTTAATTGAAAGATGACTTCGGTTGTGCTGAACCTTTAATTCAGTCTCACATGAAATTAGAGCTACTAGCATAAACTTAAATTTAATATAGTAAAATTGTCTGTCATTGGCCCTCACTGCTACTGAATTTCAGACTATATAAGCAATGCTTATGCAAAAAGGCTCTGTGTTTCAGTCATCTGTAGGGCATATAACACTGCATTTTCTCATTGGAAGAGTCACTGATGGATATGATTTTAAAAAATATCAAAGTTACAAAAGAAAGTTTCAGGAGTGTGAATAGCACAATTTTTTTTTTTTTGACAGGCAGAGTTAGACAGTGAAAGAGAGAGAGACAGAGAGAAATGTTTTCCTTCCATTGGTTCACCCCCCAAATGGCTGCCACAGCTGGTGTGCTGTGTTGATTCGAAGCCAGGTGCTTCCTCCTGGTCTCCCATGGGGTGCAGGGCCCAAGCACTTGGGCCATCCTCCACTGCACTCCCTGGCCACAGCAGAGAGCTGGCCTGGAAGAGGAGCAACTGGGACAGAATCTGGCACCCAACCAGGACTTGAACCTGGGTGTGCCGGCGCTGCAGGCAGAGGATTAGCCTAGTGAGCCGCGGCACCGGCCTGAATAGCATAATCTAAAGTATTTTTCTATATTGTTACTATAGAAAATATTTTTAATTTCATATGGACTATTCAGGTTTCCCAGTTGTTTTGTGGAGACTGCGTAATATTTTATCATAAAATAATAAGAACCATTCTGAATTAATAACAACATCTAATTTGTTTTGATTGATTTGATTGCCAGGTTCAATGTTAAGCACCTTAACTATGATTTAATACTCATAATTCCTTTGAGCTACATAAATTCATGGTCCTCACTTTTAAAACAATGACTGCCAGAGAACAATTGTCTTTTGTCAGCCAATTATTTTGTGATAGAGTAGGCATTCAATCCAGTGCATCTTTCTCAAGAGCTATCTCCAGAGTCTCATTAGTCAGGAATTAGGCACCCACAGACCCACAGTGAGTTGTCATTGGGTGTATCTCTGGCCTGGGAGGCAGAGATCACTGTTTATTACACTTGCATAATCATTAGCCTCTGGAAGGGAAAGGATGCTGTGCAACCCCCAAATTTACTTGCTTGGGGAGGTTCTCATTATTCTAGATCACATTTCACTTTGATATATAGCATATACCAGGGTCTACATGCATATATGGAGAGGCAGAAAGAACATTTCTTAGTAGAAAATTTCTAGAGCTTTGTGAATTAAAGCTAGAATCTTTGATTCTCACTCCACCACTTTTACTCCTTACTGCATATGAATCAGAGCTTTTGCTATTATTTTGTTCAAGAATAACTCATGAGAAGGACCCAAGAAGACCATGTAGTCTAGATAGATAATTGAAACATTTCTTGGTATATTATAATTTGTTACTTATATTATTTGTGGAATTAATAAGACAGTGATGCAATTAGTCATATAAACCTCAACTATAATCGGCTTATGTTAAGTGATGTGAAAAATATGCCATGTGAAGGATGGATAAGTATGCAGAATTCTAAAATAAGCAGGCATATTAAATTCAGAATTCTTCTCCTAGATGCATTGAGTTAAGACTGCTTCAGTTTCCTTTGTCCATTTGACTGCTGTTAATCTTGTGAGGCAGAAGAGTGCCCTTTGAAATGAGATCTGCTTTTAGAGTCTGATAAACCAGGTTTGTATTCTGACTTAATCATGTTCTTACTATGTGATTTCATACACATCAGTTACATTCTCTAAGCCTGTGTTGCTTCATAAGTAAAATAGATATAAAATAACTGACACTTCTAGCAAGGTTGTGTGTGTAATGTTCCCATAAAAATAACTGGTATGTACTAGGTATTCATTAGTGACCAACCTCCTACTCACCCTCTGATTCTTGATAGTATGTCATAATGTGGATATTTGTTCACAACATATGAAATATTGACATAAAATTAGAAATTCTTTAAAAACAGGACATTAGATAGTATTTCTTATTCTACTGATCATATCCATGATGTTTGATGATCTTTATTTAAGTACTTATCCTCGGGTTACCTGTGATTAAGCCTCTCCTTTGTGGAATGCTCTTCCAGTAGAATTTTTTTCACAGACCTTTCCACCGAATCTGTGAATTTTGTGGTGTTTCTTGTCGCACATTGGAATCAAGTGAAAGGGAATTGTTGGCTTTGAAGATTACATCTGTGCAAGTGCAGAACCAGACAGGGGGAAAAGTCATTTCTGAGGAAACCTGAGTAGGCAAGTAAATGATTCTCTAATATCTACTTGCTTTTCTTCAGAAATTTAAACTTGTGTACAAATTAGACATTAGAAATATAATAACATGAGAACTTTATGTTTCTAATCATAGTTATGATTTATTCAAACCTTAAGAAGGCAACTTTTAAAATGACAGGGAGTGTTATACAATTATTAAAACTGTCACCAAAATCACTGTAGTTGTTAGAATTCCAAGAGATGTTCCTTGAGATTCTTGCAATATCTTTTATGTGCCCCATGTTATTCATGAGACTCTGACTGTAATAGCCATCCTGTGATTAGGTATTGTTATGTGGCACAGTTGTCTTTAAAAGATGACAATTCCCCAGGAGGGAGTGATCTAACAGTCAGATTCCTTAAATCAGAATCTAGAGGTCAGAGACAGAGAAGGCAGAGATGCATGAAACATGAGGGAGAGTCTCCATTGCTGGAGGAGGCCACATGGGGAAATAGAAACTTAGTTCTGTACTTACAAGGAACTGGATTTGAGCGACAGCCTGAACAAGCTTGAAAGTTGATTCTTCCTCAGAGGCTCCCGAGAAGGATATCGTCCAGTCAGTAATTTGATTTCAGCTTCAGAAGACCCTGAGTTGAGAACCCAGATACACCATGCTGAAGTTAGAAGCTATAGAACTATGCAGTAGTAAATGGACATTGAATTCTGCAGATAATTTACAATATTTTGTTATACAACACATACAACTATTATTTCAGATTTTAAAAATATGCTTCTTTTCACACTTTAACTTGTTTTAAATATACTTTGCAAACATTAACTCATTTAATAATTACTGTAAATAGGAATCTTAAGCCCCATTTAACAGATGAGAAAATTGAAGGATGTACAAATTAGGCGATGTGCACCAAGTCACACATTTATTAGTGTCTAGCTAAGAACTGAGTTTCCATTTCTCTAATTCCAAGGTTTGGGGTTTTTCATATCTCTTAGTTATATAGAAATAGAGAATTCTTCTACATGTCATCTACAGATTAATACATCGATGTGACAGTACACCTACAAAATATCTTTTCTAAACTCTTGGTGAGATGAAGAAACTTTTTTTATTTTTGTGGTGACAAGATTACTGTGTTGTGCTCTAGTTTTAAATCATTGTATATGGATGCAGTTTCCCTTTAATATTTAATGAAAAAAATTATATACAGCAGTATTTGGATGTCAGTTATATCTCAAAAGTTGCCATTAATTTGAGTAAAATTACACATTCCAATATGAATACATTTGTAATGTGTTGTTGATATTTATAATGCTTAATATTACATTTAGCATCCTTGGCTATATTAAATAAATGTCTTTTTAAAAATTGTTTTAATATTATAAATTTGATTATTTATTAAAATCATATGAAATATTCCCAGAATAATAACTTCTTGTCGCTCCCCCTCTTCGTGGAGGAACGACACAGGACCCTGCGCTGTTCTTTCGTCTGCTCGGCCCTCCCCGGGTTTGCTGCTGGTTCTTCCCGGGTCGGCTACTATCCCTTCCACCTCTGTGGAAGGGCAGTTCCCCCTGGCCACATTCCCCACTTCCGCAGGGGAGCGGCACACCGCCGGCCGGCTTTCTGGGGGCTGCACAGGTGTTCCCCTTAGGTGTTCCCCATAGATGTTCCCGGTGCATGCCGTCTCTCTCCTCCTTTATAGTCCTCCTCCGCCAGTCCCAACTCGGCTGCCCACACGCTGAGTACGCTGCTCTCCTCCAATCAGGAGCAAGTCCTACAGTTTATTAGCTGAACTGGAGGCAGCTGTGCAGAAGCTGTTTACTTCTCTCCCAGCGCCATATTGTGGGAGAGCAGATGCATAGAATAAGTCTTAATTCCAGTAACTCAGTCCAGTCCGGGCTGCTCCCCACACTTCTTAGCTAAGAAGTTAAACTAATACACATTAGACATTCTATATAATATATTGTAGTTTTCCTTTAAGCCTTTCATTGCAAATTGTTCTTTAAACAAGTAAGATGCCATTATATAGGCCATTATATTTTCATATTTTTTCTTTATTAGTGTATTTCTGCCTCATTCCACTCTGATGACTTCTTCTCTTTATCTTTCAGTCTCCATAGCTAGCTTCTGTCATTTTCATTTTCAGTGGTCTCATCCTTTCCCAGTGATTCAGCTGACCATCTGTGTTTTGTGATTCCAAAACATTTTCTTAGCTTAGAGACCATGTATGTACTTTTCTTTCCATAGGTGTAAATATCTTATAACTCTTGTCTATCCATTAATGTTTATATGAACTTTCCCCACTAACTTAATACTCCCTCTGCCACTTATCTCCTTTCTGGCTTATGTGAATCTTTCATTCATTTACTTCATACATTGATTATTTATTCATTCCACATGTTAATTGCTGCTTTATTTTTTTCTAAAACATATGATTTGAGATATGATTTGTAGGCAATAGAAATGTTTATTATAAATTGTTAGAATAGATGAAGTGATAGAAGGAAAACTCAGAATGTTCACTTAGACAGGGAATTTCAATACTGACTTTAGTTTAAATAGGAAGGATTTGAAATATAGGTACTAATATACATGCCTTGGTTTCCTACGTAAATTATGCATTTTTTGACTAGGAACTAAATCTTTATTTTATCTCCATAGTGCTTAGGACAGCATCCTGTAAATAGTATCACCAAGTGAATATTTAATAATTGAATAAACCAGTTTAGTTTTATTATCTTTTATTCTTTTGCTTACCATTGCTTTACTGCATGTGCATCTGCTAAGACTTAAAAGTTCTCTCTTAAGAACAACTAGCAACCAACCATGTGCCAACTGTTTAAAGTCAGTCATTAAAAGTTTAGAGATGTAATCCCAAATCTTTTATTCAGGATTTTTGTGGTTCTATTATCATGATCCCATCTAAATATTTCTGAAGCTAATTCTGTTTTCAAATTGTAATTTTCTTGTTTAATAGAATGTAAGTTAACCTCTGTACTATGAAACAATGTTTTTAATTTTCTTGAGTTTTATCTTTGTTTAACTTGATTGGATCATAATTGATAGCCCCAAATTGCACATATTTAAATTATACATTCTGGTGAATTTAGCTCTTTCCATTCACCTGTGATGCCATCACTGCAATCAAGGCACTAAGCAAACTTTAAGGAATTTTTGCTTTCTTAGTTTTGGATTCCTTGAATAAATCACATTCCCAAAGAGCCAGGGGGCATCTCTATCCAGTTTCTTTGTTCCCAGACTAGTAGGATCAAGGGGGAATCTTCCTTTTACCAGGTGGTTTTCTTCTTCTTGCCCCTATGTTTCAAGAGTGAGAGTGGAGCTCCCATTCCACTTACATTAAGATTTGGATTTAAGGTTTTGGTTTATCTTGCATTGCACTATGAAAATAAAGAAATTGCTATATGAGGGATTCTTCTAATGTTAAAAGCATTTAAAAAACCCACAGAATTCTGAGTTTAGAGAGTTCACTAGCAATATTTCCAATGTTACTTTATTATATTAGTAATAGGTGATTGCAGATATTTTGTTTTATCAACAAGTTATGGAGTAAACTAACAAAACATGACATCTGTCAATCATCTAATGTGGACGGATCTGACAGAGCTGTGGATGGTGGTGAAGTGGGTAAGCTACTACTTGGAACTCCTGCATCCTATTTTGGAGTACCCGAGATTGAATTCTTCCTGCCTACACTTCTGATCCAGGTTCTTGCACCCTGAGCGGTAACAGTGATGACTGAAATGTTTGGATCCTTGACAGACATGGGAGAGACCCAGATGGAGTTCCTGGCTCCTGGCTTTTGCCTGGGCTGTACCCAGCTGTTCTCTTGTTCTACCTTTCAATTAAATAATTTTAAAAGAAGGAAAAAAGGAAGGCATTAATAGTACTTTTATGTTGGGTTCTAAAGTGTAAGGGAATTTTAATTTCCATAAGAATTTAGTTTACGGATGTATCCTACCACATGTCAGAGAAGACGTATGATGTTTGTCTTTTTGGGAGTGGTTTACTTCACTGAGCGTAAAAGTCTCCAGTTGCATCTATTTTGTTGCAAAAGATAGCATTTCATTTTTTATGGCTGAGTAGTGTTCCATTGTGTATATATGCCACATTTTCTTTATCTAGTCATCAGTTGATGGACATCTACTTAATACAGAATACAAAATATTATAAGGATGAAATTGACTTCTATGATTTTTGTCTATGCTCTGGTGGAACAGTGGTCCCACTACTTTTTACTTTTACTTATTGAGGATTATGGTTAGTGGTGGATTAAGCTTGTGATTATATAGTAAATTGAATTTATGTTATTGCAAAAATCAAAGAAAAAAGGAAGGATGGGGGGAAGAATGGTTTCTCTTAGAAATGTATTTAGGCAATACATGAAATCTGTTCTCTTTATATTAACAAAAATAAAAAAAAAGAGAATGAATGCCTCCCCCCAGAAGGAATATTTCCTTAAATTTGACATGAGTTTCATTGCACTTTATGTCGTATTTGGTCAATTCGTGACAGACTTCTGCAGACCAATATCTGCAGTTTGATAGACGGATGCAGAAGTACATGTTCTGGTTAACGTTTCTGTAACTTACTATCTTTCTGATTCCATGTACAGTATAATATATAAGCTCCCCCACGTTTTGATCTCCTGTTTCAAAGTGAAGATACAATTGCAGTTCACCAATATTTGATAATTAAGAGGCGTGTGTTTAGGATGACTGAGTGACTTAATGAAGAATTGATTTATGTCTGAGAACTATCCATTACCTCTGAAAGTGTTTCATCATTCCTTATGTATAGAACATGAATGTGGCTGAGGTAAGTATATTTGTCACAGATGGTTAAACAGGAATCTGAATGGACAAATTGTAATAAGTAACCAAGCTAGTATATGAGATCACCAAAACTCGCAAGGCATGCAGATGAAAGGAGTCTCTGATAGAAGACTGTGCAGAGAGGTGTAGTCTGAAACTAAATCTAGATGATATGCTTTGGAACCACGGTTATAGATGAAAACTATAGGCAAGAGTATGCCAGTGTAGCCACTTTTACATTAGAATCAACCTAGAAAACGTGTAATCTTGGAACCCCTCACTATTCAATATATGCAATTAAGTTAATGATCAAAGGCCGATGCTGGGGCTCACTTGGCTAATCCTCCACCTGTGGCACTGGCACCCTGGGTTCTAGACCTGGTTGGGGCGCCGGATTCTGTCCTGGCTGCTCCTCTTCCAGTCCAGCTCTCTGCTGTGGCCCAGAAAGGCAGTGGAGGATGGCCCAAGTGCTTGGGCCCTGCACCTGCATGGGAAACCAGGAGGAGGCACCTGGTTCCTTGCTTCAGATTGGTGCAGTGCGCCGGCCATGGCGGCCATTCGGGGGGTGAACCAACGGAAAAAGGAGGGCCTTTCTCTCTCTTTCTCTCTCTCTCTCACTAACTCTGCCTGTCAAAAAAAAAAAAAAAAGAAAAGAAAAAGAAAAAGAAAAAAGATAATGATCAGAAAATTTTTAAAGAGGTACTAGTTATTTTGGCAATATCCTAATTGACTTCCTAGTTTTATTTGTTTAGCACTACCCTCCTGTCTCAAAGAAGGCAAAGGAAATATGTTTTTCAAGATTTCTTTATTGAGTATCCAACCAAAAATAGGATACAGTACACAAAGAATGTTTTATCTGAATATTTCAAAACAAAATAAAAGAAAGTGAAAGTCCTATGCTTTCAAAATCAGAAAATAATTCCTCCTGACACAGCAGAGCTGTTAAATAACAGTATCCCAGAAGGAGCTGAGTTCAGGGTTTGAGACTTGAGTGCAGAGATCTGAGGTTGTAAAGTATTTTCACCTGGGAATCATCCTTGCATCATGGGACAGTCTAAAGCTCAGAGACAATCACAGAGAAAGGAGAACTGAATTAACAGCAAGAGTTGTTTGGTTGGAGTCGATACTGCATCCCTTAGTGAAGCAAAGATTTATCATCACCATTATTATCATTAGCTATTGATGCTTCTTGTGCTCTAGGGACCACTGTAACTGTGTCTCATATTCTAATCCATTTAATCTTCATACTGAGTTTATGTCCTAGGATTATTTCAAGTGTCCTGAAGCAAAGTTCTATGAGATAGACGTTTCAGTCTGTTTGTCCCATTGCGTGTCACTGGACTCTAAAACAGTTCCTGGCATTAAATATTAATTGATCACTTATTTGCAGAAACTAAAGCACTAAGAGGTTAAATAATTTGCCCAGGCAGTGCAAACAATAAGTAACAGAATTCAAATTCAAATTAAGGATTTTTCACTCCACATATCCTAACAAAGTGAAATGGGACGTACTGGATGAAAAACATGGATAATCATTCCTCTTCAACTGATAAAGTTAATAGGACTCCTATATTCCCCTCTCAAACCATAACCCAAATAGATACTAGATGTGGAGATCAGAATATTAGTTTTATTGCTGGAAAGGCCGACTGGAGAATGTGGCGTAGTTGTGATTTTATAGTCAGGCTCCCTAATACTTCATTCCAGCAGTATTAGGGCCCACGTGTAGAAACATATGGCTGTTATCACTGTTAGTGTGGCCAGAAAGAGGTACCATTTCAGGGCTGCCTCCGGATGAGGACAAGCCTATGCCTGGACGTATGTGTTTATTACAGGAAGCAAAAAGAGAGAACACCATTCTCCTTGGCAGAGAAACCCTAAACCAGAGAGAATGTGAAAGGCAGTCATGTTTGATTCTTCTTCCAGTTTCATTTTTCGGAGTCACTGCTCGTCTCTCACGGGAGGTTGGTGCAAATGGCTGGAAGTGCTTCGTCAACAATACCCTCTTCAGAGGGAAATGTCCCCCGAAATGTGAAGTGTGAACAGCCAGTCTTCCCCAAACCCCAGCAGGGCAGCAGCCATGCCTTTCCCTTTGTGCATCTCAGAATATAGACGATGCTAACATTTAGGCCATTGGGTTAGTTCCTCATTGTTTCATGACCATCTCTGCAAACCCAGGATTTGTGTGGATCATGGAAGTGATTTTGATATGCAGACTCTAGGTTCCTCAAAGGCATGCTTATTCTGATGCAGCTGTCATGTAGCCTGTAATTGTTTCATAAACATCAAGGAGAGGAGTTGTTAGATATGATACATTTGGGAAGCTGAAGAGCAGTGCTGCTTTCTGTTCAGTGAGTTTGTCATACTCCCAAGTAGTGGCAGGTATGTTTTCCTCCTGAGATGGGTGTGAAGAGACAGCTGTAAACAGCTCTTGTATGGGAGATTTAGAGAAAATGGACGAGCAGGTTGGCTTTGACAACTGCAGAGGAGGATAAAATTAGAAGTCTTGGGAGAAGAGATTAAATGTAGAGCAAAAGTGATCTTGATTATGAGAGAGCCCCAGAATAATTAACGTTTTCACAGGAACATAAGAGAGCAACTGTACAATAAGTTGATTTTAGGAGTTATTTGAATGGAAGTGATATTCTTTCATGAGGATTAATGTGGGTGTGGACAGAGTGGTGATCAAACTGATAATTAATGGGTATGATGTTGGGACCTTATGCCAAGCAACAAATATCACAAATATCACTAGCATTGAGTGCTGCAGGTTAAGCCTGTATACTTCATTTTCTGATCCAGCTCCCTGTAATGCATCTGGGAAAGTAGCAATGGATGACCCAAGTACTTGGGCCCCTGCTACCATTGGGCAAGACCTGGGCATAGTTCTAGGTTCCTGGTTTTGGACTGGCAGAGCTCCAGCTGTTGCAACCATTTGGGAAGTGAACCAGTGAATGGAAGATGTCTCTCTTGTCTCTTCCTTTCACTCCCTCTGTCTCCGTCACTCTGCTTTTCAAATAAATTAATACAGAAATCTTGAAGGAAAGAAATGTTAACAATTCATCCAGTTCAGTGAATTTGGAGATAAGCCCATGTTCCTCTTGGAAATAAATAATAAATCAATGGTACTATATGATAATGAGTGAAAAAGGTAAATAAAATTGTTTAAACCACGTTGTTTCAAGCAGTATAATAATTTGCTGGGAGACATATTCAAAAAGAACTTTAAAGAGTCTTACAATTGAACTGACATTTTAACTAGTTCATTCATATTTTAAAGCAATGTAGAAAATAAAGAAATAAAAGCAAGGTGGAAAACTTGTAGCTGTAGCACATTATGTTGCAATGTATTTTCTTCCAGCAGTCCTCCGGTAGCAATATACTTGACAGAGCCCTGATTATTTGGGTTTTCCTGTGGCCAGTGTGCTCTTTGGGAATTGGAGAATCAGAAATACTTCCTATTTAAATCAGCTACCTTGTTTTTTTTTTTTTTTTAATTTAACAATAGCTTTGATTTGAAAATAAATTTGAGAATCCATTTAAGGAAAGTTTTTGTAGTAAAAGGCTCTTTGAGGCGAAAATGGAACACAGCCTGACCTCAAAGGATATATTATCTCTTCACTGAGCTTGAAAAGGAAGGGACAATGGCTGTTTAAGGCACTATTTAGAATGACAATCTGCTGAGGTATTTTTAACCATGATGGATGTTTATTCTGAAAAAAAAATATTGTTCAGTGCATTGAAATGCTAGGATGCTATTGATGGCTTATATATCCTTCTGTGTTTATACCACCTAAAGCAAACTATTGCAGGTATAAGGACTACTGAGGTTATGAAATAAAAAAAAAAGAAGGAGCGACAGAGAGTGAGATTGAAGCCTTTAATATAAATTGCCTGCACTGATATGACTCACCAGGCAAATGAAAAAGAAGGAGAAGTGTTGGTGTGGGTGGAGAGTGCTTTGGAAGGGAGTAGACTAGGATATTTTTATCAGAATGCACATATTAGGAGTCTGCTGGGTTCATGGCTGCCTGCGAGGTTGGAGCAAAGTGAGTTCGTGTGCATAATACAGATGATCTCTCCTTCTCCTGTGGAAGTTTAGAATCAGATACACTGATGGAACCAGGTATGACACCGAAAGGGTAAAATATGCTTCCCAATGGATGAGAGACTCAAACTTGAAATCAGATAAAGTTTATAAGAGGCACAAGTGCATACACTGAAAATACAGAAGAGGACAGTTGAGTGATTCTCTTGCTTCATTAAGCCAGGACTGAGTGCCATCGTTTTGGAGATCCTGCATGAATTCAAGGGGGACCACCGAGACCAGCTGGGGTCCCCTTGCTTGTTGTTTTACATGATTCCAAACAAGCAGGTGCATGATTTTAAAAAATCGAGTTGATTTTAAAATGCTGAATTCACCAGTAGTTTGACTTTTGTGTTACCTGGAGGTCAATACCAGAGATTAAATACTAGAGATACATAAGAGTAATTCCCATGGAAGAATTGAGAATCAAAGTACAATGAAAGGAATTAAAAAGATAATGAATTTTAACTTACCCAAGGGTCGGCATTGTGGTGCAGCAGGTTAAGCCTCTTCCTGCGATGCCAGCATCCCCTGTTGGTGCAGGTATGAGTCCTGGCTGCTCCACTTCTGAACCTAGCTCCCTGCTAATGTGCCTGGGAAAGCAGCAGAAGATGGTCCACATGGTTGGGCCTCAAATCCATGTGGGAGACCTGAAAGAAACTCCTGGCTCCAGGCTTCATGCTGGCCCAGCCCTGGCCATTGCAGGATGAGTGAACCAATGGATGGAAGATTCTTTGTCTCTGTCTCTGTCTCTGTCTCCGTCTCTCTCTCTCTCTCTCTCTGTTTTTCCTCCTCTCTCTGTAACTCTGCCTTTCAAATAAATAAGAAATAAATCTTTTTAAAAATGTACCCATATTCTTGCATATTCTTGCAATTTTTCCATAGATTTTATGAGCCAGTGTCTTGTTTTGAAAATTTTTCTAAATTAAGATTACACTCTGGAATAGCATATCTCCTGTTAATTACATTCTGCCTCCAGTCCAGAAACCTTAAATCCTTTCTTACACATAGCAGAGGCTCATGATTATGCAAAACTGTGTAGTGAAACAAGTCGCAACTTTCAACATGTCACATCAACTAACATCCAAGCTTGAGAGTTGGGTATGAGTTTCATACTCTGCCATTTACCTGCTGCTATAACCTTAGGCAAACAACAATCTTTTCTAATGTCTATTTCTGCTTTCATCAGGAAGGGGAATAATAACTCACTTAATCTATGAGAGGAGACAAGATAATGTATACAAAATTCTTCACAAAACTGTTGCATGGAGTATGTGTTTAGTAAAAGACATTATTTCTTAATTTATCTTTTCATACATTTATTTATTTAATATTGAGCATCCAGTATGTGTCAGCTGTTGTACTAATTTAGTGAAATTATTTCTGCCCCTAAGAATTTCCATCTTTAAGGAGTAAAATATATAATTTGCATGGTAGACAGTTACCTTGTATGGGACATCAATTATTGTTGAACTATACAGAAAATAAAAGTAAATAACCAAAAGTGGAGTATAAAAATGACTAGTGGGAAAACTAGGAACAAGATGAGAGTTCTTCATTTTATTTAGGGTTGTTAATACTCATATTGATATCCTTGATATGTTGGTATTCCAGTGAATGGTTAAAGAATTGACAACATCATCATAGAGATGGCTGGAAAAGGTTTGCATTCTAGGATAGAAAAGGTACAGCTGATTCAAAAGTGGTTAAATGAGAGTGCCTGAAGGGAGGAGGCCAAGATGCTGGAGGGTGGGATTAGTAGGAGACGGATTCAGATACATAGTGGAGGTCAGATACAGAGTGGAGGGATGGCTTAGGTCACTTAGGGCCTAGATGGCCTTTGCAAGTGCTTTAGCTTCAATTCTGAGTGAAATGAGTGCTGGTTACAATTCGTGGTTTAATGTTTTAATATCTTAAAGGGTCCCCACTGTGTTGAGAGTGGACTCTTGCAGGGCAGAGGTGAAAGTCTGGAGACAAGTAGGAGGACATTGCTGTTACCCAGGTGAGAGACAGTGGTGGCCCAGGCCAGGGCAGTGCCAGCAGGGCTCTTCAGAGTTGCAGGAATCTGGATATACTCTGAAGACAGTGTCAGTAAGTTTCCTTATGGACTGAATGGGTAACTGCGGTGTTTTGCTCTAAGCTTCAGGAAGGATTATAAGAAATGCAAAACTTTTATTTTACAATCTGTAGCACCTTAGATACTTAAAAAAAAAAAAAAAAAGAAGTGAACACACTTGTATTCCTTTATATCCACTGCAGACCTTTCTGAAAATTGTATACGCAAAGGTTTTGCTGAATAAATTACAGTAAGGGCATTCAGGGACCACACCACTGCTTAGAACAGAGTAAGACACCGAAGGATAAGAAGACCTTCCAAGGACAGATGTTTGGCTTAGCAGTCATGATGTTTGTTGAGACCCCTGGCCTCCAGTTTCCTGATAATTCAGACACTAGGAATCAGTGGCAAGGGTTCAAATAATTGGATTTTCTCTACTTAATTAACTTGTTTGAAAGGAAGAGTGACAGAGAGGGAGAAACAGAAATAGAGAGAAGACCATCCATCCACTGGTTCACTCCCAATATGTCCCCAAATGCTGAAGTTGGGCTGCATCGATTCTAGGAGCTCAGACTCCATCCAGATCTCCCATGTGGATGATAGGGACTCAAGTAGTTAGGTGATCATCTCTGGCCTCCCAGTCCCATCAGCAGGAAGCTGGATCAGAAACGGAGGCAGGACTTCATCCCCACACTTTGGTATGGAGTGCAGACTTCCCACGTTGTGGGGTGCCACAGTGGCCACTCCATGTAATTGGGTTTTTGCCATGGACATAGGAGTCTTGGATTGAATTTCTTTTTCCTGGCTTTAAACTGGCCTAGCCCCAGCTATTGCCGGTATTAGCAAAGAAACAGCAAGAGGAGATCCCTCTCTCTCTCTCTCTCTCTCTCTCTCCCTCTCCTCCCCTCCCCCCCCCGGATATCTCTTTCTTTTTCTGTCTGTCTCAAATAAATAAAAGCAATAAATACTTTTTAAAAAGGAGGTAATAAGAGCTTCCAGAAAAAAACAATGCCTTTTATTTGATAGCTGGACTTTAGTCTGGCTCTGCGTGTTCACCCCCAGTAAACTGGAGTTTTCTACTCCAAACTCTTGGCTAGAGACACTCTCTGAAATCAATATAGGTGCCCACTGCCTTTTTGATTGCAGAAAATGGTCTCCTTTAAAAAGAGCCTTCATAGTGATTGGCTTCATTGTTCTCTGGCCATACAAAGACAAGTACTGTACAGTCAATGGAAATGGGCAGTGGATGAAATTACTCAACTAAATAAGTCCCAAAAGATCTGTCTAAAATGTCTCTTATAAGGGCAAAAGTGGATCTCAGTTCTTCCCTTTATGTGGTGATAAATCCTTTGGAACCAAAGAGAACTGTCACAATGCTTTCAGAAAATGATGGATCTCATTTCTGTCTTGGATTTATTTTCTTGTGCACATTTACAGATGGGATACATAAAATCTTTCACACTGAGAGGCGATGCAAACATTATTATTTCTGGGAGGACCAAAGGAAAAATAAATTATGTAGCTTACTTACTATTTCTGTTTTGCTCTTCATAATCTATGAGTCATAAATATAAGAAAAATGTTGAGACTCAACAGTCGTAAATAGAGCTCAGAAATGTAGTGCCTGTTCCAAACAGGAGAGCTGTGGGTGTGCAGGATCGGTGCACAAATGGAATACCCTGATTTAGCTATCACTGTTCCTGAGACTACAAACTGAACGTGCTTGTATTTCATAAGGTGCAAAGACTCATTTATGCCGATGCTCTGCCCTTTTAGCAAAAGTCGAACAGTCTCACGTTCTGAGTGCGGTGAAGGCAAACATGGGGTGTGCTTTTTTGATCTAATAGCCAGGGTTGTGCCACAGATGCCTTTTAAAACTGCCTGAAGAGCTGAAAAAAGAGCTTAAAAGAGTGCCAGGAATGGCAGGAACAAGTAAGGGTGGACAGGTGGGAATTGTTTTCCACTCAAACCCCTATGCTCAACTTGCAAGTTTATATAACAAATACTTTAATAAGAAGCAATGGTGGAGAATGTATTCAGGACAGGAAAAAAAAAATCTAACTCTTTATGACAGTATATCAGAGCAGAGAAGGAAAAAAGGATGAAATGTAAATGCAAAGAAAAAAAACAATGCTTACTTGAATATTTAAGTAGTTTGAATAAGAGACATTGCTGAGAAATTAAAGATATGCTTTAGACTAAAAAACAGCAAGCCCATATTTTTATTCCAAACATAGTGTAATCATTTTCCTTGGAAATGATTCCTTGTAAGGTCACATTCTCATGCATAAGTCTTGAATGTTATTACCCATTTTGTTGCTCAAATATTCTGACTTTGAACATTTTGTTTGTAAACAGTGTATTTCTCATTTCTCTACTTTTTTAGTCTAAAATAAAAATATTTTTGTTCTGAAAAATATATAGATGTTGTTGTAATTCAGGGACAAAGTTAAATAAGATTGTGACTTGCCCATAATTCTGAATTTGAACTTGCAGTAAAGTAATACAATCTTTTAATAACTAGACTAGGTGCAGCCTCCAAAACTGTTTTTAAAGACCACTGGAGAATTCTGCAATTACTTTAATTTCATAATTATCTTTTTCATCTTTCATTTGTCTACCACGTCTAGTGAACCTTTTCTGTTAAATTTATTCGTTCATTTGCTTTGAGGTCTCCAGTATATGCTGCACCTATTTTCATTGGATTTTCTCCTTAAGTAAAACTTTATATCTTCTAGGAATTTTTCAGAGGGAATCAGAGGGGCTTGTCATAAGTATTAATATTCATTACACTCAATAGTGTTCTATCTTCCTCTCTGTTTTGCAACTATGAGACTGCAAATACAAGGGGGGGTTGACGTGAGAGAAAGGAAAAGGTCTTATTTTTGGAAAGGTTAGTTTTCATTTTCATCTTGTTGAGAAGAAGAGTCTTTCAATGGGAAATGGGAGGGAGGGAGGGAGGGAGAGAGAGAGAGCAAGAGAGAGAGAGAGAGAGAGATTCCCTGCTGGTTCACTTTCCAAATGGTCTGAACTGCCTTGACTAGACTAGGTTATAGCTGGGAGCCAGGTATTCTATCCAAATCTTCCAAATGGGTTGTTGGGTCCAAGCACTTTAGCCACTATCCTTTACCTTCCATGCATATTAAAAAGCAATTGGATCAGAAATGGAGCTTGAACTCAAACCTAGGCGCTCTAGTATAGGATGAAGGTGTCACAAGTGGCAGCCTACTCTGCTGTACCACAATGCCCACCACAGGAAAGGTTTTTGAATCAGAAGAATAATGAATGAATGAATAGGAAAACATGCATTCTGGATGGACGGCTGGTCTGGAATTTGTCTGAGAAGCTCTGTGTCCTCGTCTTTGAGGTCAAGACCCCCACCCCTTTCCTTGTCACATATTTCCCACCTCCTCCACACAATGTATTAATATTTTTGATAATTTTTACCACATATGCACACTTCATGAAATAATCTGTTTATCTCTTTTCCTTCCAGTACCATGATGGCTATCTACTATGTTCAGTCTTTTATCTGAGTTTATTACATAGTGTAATAGGAACTCAATTTGTTTTGTTGTTTGAAGGTCGAAAAACATGAAGGAAGGAGGGAGGAAGGGAGGAAGGGAGGGAATGAAGGAAGGAGGGAGAGAGAGAAGGAAGGAAGGAGGGAGGGAGGGAGGGAGAAAGGAGGGAGAAAGGGAGAAAGAAAATTCATGTATTTGTTTCATAGTGTTTTTCTAATGAAACTGTCTTTGGAAGATCCAGATTTCAGAATGAGTTATATAATTATTTTGATTCAAATATGAGGGAGTTCAACACCAAAAATAAGATACACATGAGAGATGACACAGCTATCTATGTATAATGCATCTATATCTGCTATATGTAGATGGAAAATTATATATTAATGCCATGTATACATATATAGCATTATACATATATATATTACACATATATGTATAGATGACATGAAAATCTTATATTTTTATAAGTTCCACTACTTAACAGTGTTACAGATTTCTTTATTATTATTTCTATGTTGTTGTTTTATCTCCCACAATTTATAACATGAAATTGGCTCACAATGGTTTGATTATACTGGCACCACTAAAGATATTAGTCTCAAAATAAATTAAAAATTATTGCTTGTGTTTTATAATGGGATTTTATTGCTGTACTGGTTAGGAGAATAAGAATTCAAGTAAGAAAAAATGTTTCAGTGCAAATCTTTCCCTTGTTAGCTATTGAATGTGAATGAGGAATAAAATGAATATAATTATACAGAATGAATAAGGTGTTCATAGAGATAAATTTAGATCCTATATTTTTAACATATTTAACATAGTCAAGACATGTAGTAAATGCTTAATAAGCAGTACCTTACTTTTTTATCATATTTTTGGAATTCAGCAGATATGACATGTATAAGAGTTGCTACTAAAGTTACTAAAAGTTCTCAATTACATATTCAGTATAGAATAATAAAAATATTTTCCACTATACATACCTTCAGGAAAGAGCATCCAGTAATGTTTGATAAAGTGAATTAATGTAGCAGATTTCTTTTTCTCCTTTGATACAATTTTAAGTCAAATGTATTTTTAAGAAGAAAGTGATATTACCACCAAATTAGAATATCAATAAGCTCTGTGTTATAAGTAGAGCTTCTTTTTGAGGCTGATCCAGGAGATTCAAGGAAAGATAGCAACGGCTTTTAATATTGCCAGTGAGGCTCTGAGTGCATCTAAATTCGAATATTGTAGATGAACAATACTGGATTTTTGGTTGAACTAAACGCTACCTGAAACAAAAGCAAATGATACTAAAAGCTATGTGTTTTCTCATCTAAAAATAAAGTCTTGCTTTAAATTTTTTCTGTGTATGATCAAATAATGCATCAATTTACTATCATAATAATTTTACTATATGTTAGATATTCTAGATTATTCATGTATAAATGTAATACTTGGAATTTGATCATATTTAAGCACTTAAGCATGAGAGAATATATATGACCGCCTGAAGATGTTTCTAAAGAAAATACATCCAGATGATAGAAAACAGTAAAATAGAAGGCAATTTTCTGAGGATATGGTATTGTATCATTCTTTGATTATCTTTCATTTCTGTGCTATTTATATAGAACTCTGTTGAGAGTTGTTGAGTTTCAAAATGGATGGGATATCACATGGCCATTTAATAACATCTTATTTATTTATTTATTTTCACAGGCAGAGTTAGACAGTGAGAGGGACAGAAACAGAGAAAGGTCTTCCCTTTTTCTGTTGGTTCACCCCCCAAGTGGCCGCTATGGCTGGTGCGCTGTGCTGATCCGAAGCCAGGAGCCAGGTGCTTCTGCCTGGTCTCCATGCGGGTGCAGGGTCCAAGCACTTGGGTCATCCTCCACTACACTTCCCTGGTCACAGCGGAGAGCTGGCCTGGAAGAGGAGCAACCGGGACAGAATCCGGCGCCCCAACTGGGACTAGAATCTGGGGTGTCGGGGGGGGGGGCCGCAGGCGGAGGATTAGCCTAGTGAGCCACGGCGCCGGCCATTTAATAACATCTTAAGCAATGAATGTTTCAATATGTTTGAATTATTTTATTTGAAAAAGTAAAAAATTTCCTGAAACCAACAGGATGACTAATTCAATATCCCAGATATAGCAAGGATAACTCCACAGAGGAAGTATCATTTGAACTGGTTGGTTTAAGAACCAAGATTAAACGAGAGGTCATTTTATATAGAAGAGCAAATATCATACAAAGCAGTAACGGTGTGAAGGTAATGATAATGAGTTTGGTATGACTAAGGTACACAACCCAGAATGGCATTGGACCAGGATTTGAGCGTTCACAAAGATGTATCGAAGAATCTGAAGTTACATGCCAAGATCTCTGAACCTGGCCCTAAAGAAAAGGAGAGTCATTGGGAAAATTTTTCATCATAACTGAAAACACAGTGCTTCTAATTAGATAGTACTTTGGCAGTTTCACAGAAGGTAAAGATGGGTTAGCAATCCAAGAGGTGGGAAAACCTGGAAGGCATTCCCTTGGGCATTGCCAGTGAGGATGAGAGGGAAAAGAAATTCAAGCAATACATGGGAAATACAACTAACCAAACCTGGTTAAAAATCAAAATGTAGATGAATCAGCAGTTCAGGTTGAGTCTAAAAGCTGGATAACTGCGTTGAAGTTGTGGCTTTTTCCAAGAAGAAAAAAGGGAACACGGAAGTTTCAATGTTTGAAAGCCACAGTTTACATATGTATTTGAAATTTGGGGGAAATGTATTTCTTTTTTTTTTTTATTTATTTATTTGAAAGACAGAGTTATAGAGATGCAGAGGCCCAGGCTGAGGCCGAGAGAGATAGATAGAGAGAGAGAGAGAGAGAGAGAGAGAGAGAGAGAGATCTTCCATTTTCCCCAAATGGCTGCAATGGCTGGAGCTGTGTGGATCCTAAGCCAGGAACCAGGAGCTTCCCACAGCTCTCCCAGATGGGTGCAGGGGCCCAAGGACTTGGGCCATCTTCTGCTATTTTCCCAGGGCATAGCAGATGCTGGATCAGAATTGGAGCAGCCAGGACTAAAACCAGCATTCACTGCAGGCAGTGGTTTTACCCACTATGCCTTAGTGCCAGCCCCAGGAATTGTATTTTGATAATACTTTTATTATACTTAAATGCTTTCCTCTTGCAAAGTAGTAAAGAAAAAAACAGAGAAATTAATTTGCAAGGTAAACAGAAATGTCAACAGCAGCATTGTGTGTGGTGTGCTTAAAATGCCACAAATTTCAATTAACATTCTTTAATATGGGTACATTTTTTACAATAATTAAAATGAATGTAGTAGAATTTTCCATTCCCTTAATATTAATAATGTATCTGCATTGTATTCCTTGGTGTATTAAGAATCTTTAATTTATCTTATCCTAGAAAGTTATTCATTACCTTAAAAAGATAAACATTCATCCTTATTATGTATTGGCTATTGCATTTTTCTTATTAATATGAATATTGAGAACAAATAGAAATATGTAACAGCATAGTTTTTATTTTTAAATTCCCATAACTCACTTATTAGGATAATTTCTAAGAGTACATTTGGGAATAGCATGGGATTTCATGATGGTGACTAACAGCATGCTACAGAATACTCACTATCCCTGTAATGCTAGGTTTACAATGGCCAATGCTTGGATTCTTGTATTCCAATGTATAGCATATGTTCTGGATGTTGGCTAACAACTTGGAATGAGGCAGGGTCATGAGAGTCTATGCTTAGAAGAATCTAGCTTATAGTAGAGGTGGAATCTTTGAGAGCATCTTCACTTCCTTTCCTTGTCCTAGTCCCAGACTGGCGTGCAGCAATTGCTTGATTAATCATTACCTTAAGGAATATAAGTATCTTAGGGTACCACACAGAGCTTCCCTATGGGGACGTTTTCTCCCTTGCTTGTCTGGTTGGAGCTGTCTCTGAGTTGTACTTAGTAAGCCCTTGGTAGATATTTGTTAATTGAACCAAGTAATTCCAGTAAGCTTCTGCAAATCAATGTACATTCCATCTCCTTTACCCTTTCTTAATTGATTTCCTTCACTAGTGCTTTGGGGAGACAGGAGTGTATTCAGCTCCCCAACTAGAATAAGCTGAATCATGTGGTACTACAGAAGACACTACAAAGTCAGAGAGAGCACTCCATATCTCCTGCCTAGTGATGGGTCTATGAGCCACAACGATCTCCTGAGACTTGTTGGAGATAGACTCTGGGGTGACTTCAAGGTCAGATTCATTCACAACCCACAGAGAAGGTTATGATGGGATGGTTTTGTTTCATCCTTAAATGATTTTCTGTATGCTATTCATAAACACCAGGAATTTAAGCAATGTATTAATTGAGAGAAATACTTATATATATTTATATAATACAGTGTGATGTTTTGATAAAAGTTTACATACTGGAATGAGCAAATAAAGCTAATTAATGTATTTATCATCTCACATACTTATCATTTATTTCTACTGAGAACATTTAAAATTTACTCTTTTCGTAATTTTGAACTGTACATTATAATTCACCAGAGTCACATTGCTGTGAAATAGATGATCAGAATTTATTTCTTCTAACTGCAACTGTGTGCCCTTTACCAACACTTTCCCTCTCATCTGTCTGTTCCATGCCCCCTCCCCCCCCAATCTCTGATAACTGCCATTCTCTTTGTGTAGAGGCCAGCTTAGACTCAGAGAAGTCAAAAAAAGATAGAGTAATTTTTAAAAACCTTTGAGAAGTCTGTGAAATGGAAGAGGATTCTAGCAAAAGGACAAGGTGGGGAAGAGAGCGTTTTGGCTTTACTTACTTAAGGTAGTAGATAGTTGAGCATATGGCAACGCAGATGGAAAAGACTGAGGAGGCAGAGGAGAGGCAATATGCAGATGAAAGAAGAGATCACTGATAAAGGGAAGTTTCTGAATAAGCATTCAAAAACTTTATTAAAGTGATTGGCAATAGACATGGAGCAAGGAAAAAGGGGGATAACATTGATTATATTAGGGATGAGCAAGGAAAGCATTTAAACAAATGGAAATAAAATTTTAGCGCTAACAATAGGGAAGGTAAGGAAATTCCTAAAGGTAAATTTAGTTACCTGCCAAATATCTGCATCATTTTAATTATCATAGATGGTGAGCCCAAGTCAAAAGTTTGATGGTTGAAGCAATTATATTAACACAATATTACATATCAGTAGAAGACCAATGCAGCATCTGCTGTCAGTTTCTCATCCATAGTCCTTCTACAACCATTACTCCTCTATTGGCTGTGGTGTTATACTGCAAGCACACAGGACTCCCTGCCTGAGTGCTTTCTCTAGTTGTGCAGGGCAGACAGGAAATGCAGAAGTTTATGCTCTTGGGAGCAGTCATCACTCCATGACTGGAGAGAAACAAAAGACTTGTAACAGCTTTCTATGGAGAAACAGATCTAAGGCGTGTTCTGTACCATTTCCCGGAGGTCCTCATTGCAACTAAACCCTAGTCACGCTCAGCATTAACCTACTCGTTAGTGTAACTTGTATTTTATTAGCTTCCTTCCCTTTCTTGGGTTACTTTGCCATGCCCTCTTCCTAAATAAATCCGTATCTTACCGTTTGTTTCCAAGGCAAATCAAAGTCAAAGGCGACATCATTCACTTACCTTAAGAAAGAAAATTGACAACAGTTGCAGACACAGGAATCATTAATTATATTCACTAGAGCTTGCCATCCAAGCAGTAAGAAATATACTTTCTTTAGCCCTGTAATTTAGATATTAACAGTGATATCAATAAACACATGAATTTACAGCACTGCGAGTAAATCAAACTGAATGACATTCCTACAAGAAAATTGGTACGCTAATAATTTTTCTCATTGTGTATCATGATAAGAATGTCATGTACATGTTCTAAGACAAGTTAGTCATTTCTGTACTCTGCTTTACTCTCTCAGCTGCAACAAAGACATTTTCCTTCCTGGGATGATTCTGTTACACCCACATATGCCATTTGTCATCAATCAATTTCATTAAAGTCAACACATATTTATTAAGTGACTTTTGTGAGTATAGCACATAGTGCTCCCTATTAGAAGTTCAAGCTATTAAGTTTGAAAACAAAATGTCATCATTCTATCACAAAGGAAATGCCTCACTTTACGCAGTATCTTATGCCCAACAGATACCCAACATACCATTGATTGAAACAATGCAATGCCATATTTGGTCTATAAAATGCCTATTTTATCAGGGAGAGTTAAATACAATACTAAAGACAGAATTCATCTTGTCTTGGTACAACAATTTTTCATTGTAATTCTAATTTCTGATCTCTGATATGCTGTGATGATTTGAAAAAAATAACAATACATATTGAATATATGAAATTCAGTGTGAGATTTGTTTCTATTAGAAGATAGTATTTTGAATGTTTTAACTATAAAGAAATATTAAATGCTTATAAAGTAAATATATTTTCTCTAATTGGCCATTAAACAATGTATGTCTATAGTGAGTTATCACAGAGTATCCTAGTAATAGGTATACTTTAATATGCCTGCTAATTTTTTAATTTATATATTTTTTGCATTTGCATGTATTCTGTTGAAGTTTTTACTTGTTTACTTTTCTTTTTTTAATTAATGAAATATAGTGACTTTCAAAATACAACCATTGTGTAATCTTGTACAAAATTGCCAATTTTTCCACTGTCAGCACTTCAGAGTATTACTAGAAGCCAGAGTACTAGCCAGAACGAGTAAGAAAGAAAACAAATAAAACACATAAAAATGGGAAAAGGAAAATGTGAAATTGTCTCCTTTCTTTTTTTTTAAGATATATTTATTTTACTTGAAAGAGTTACACAAAGAGAGGAGAGACAGAGAGAGTTCTTCCACAAGCTGGTTCACTCCCCAATTACCCACAACAGCTGGAGCTGTGCCCATCTGGAAGCCAGGAGCCAGAAAAATCCTCTGGGTCTACCATGTAGGGGCAGGAGCCCAAGGACCTGGGCCATCTTCTACTGCTTTCCCAGGCCATAGCAGAGAGCTGGATCAAATGTGGAATAGCCAGGACTCGAACCTATGCCCATATGGGATGCCGCCACTTCAGGTTGTGGCTTTACCCACTATGCCACAGCGTTGGCCCCAAAACTGTCTCTTTTCAATACAAAACATTAAAGACTCCACCAAAACACTCTTTGATAAACATTCAATAAAGTAACAGATCACAAAACCAATATACATAAGCAGCATTGTTTTTATACAATAACAGTGAGTTATCTGAAAAATAAATTAACAAAAAAAAACAATTTACAATAGCATTAAAAATAAAATAATTAGGAATATGTTTAGGGACCAGTGCTGTGGTGTAGTGGGTAAAGCCACTGGCTTCAGTGCCAGCATCCCATATGGACACTGGCTGCTCCACTTCTGATCCAGCTCTCTGCTATGATCTGGAAAAGAAATGGAAGATGGCCCAAGTCTTTGGGCCCCTGCAGCCTTTTGGGAGACCCAGAAGAAGCCCCTGGCTCCTGGCTTTGGTTCAGCTCTGCTCCTGCGATTGCAGCCATCTGGGGACTGAAACAGCAGATGGAAGACCTCTCTCCTCTCTCTCTCTCTCTCTCTCTCTCTGCCTCTGCCTCTCTGTAACTGTGCCTTTCAAATAAAGTAAATAAATGTTTTTAAAGACTATTTTTAATCAAGGAGAAGAAAGATCTTTGTATTGAAGGATATAAAGTATTGTCCAAAATAATTAAAGATAACCCAGATAAATCAAAAAAAGGTATTCTTCTTTCTGGATTAGAAAATAACATTGTTAAAATTCCATAATACCATTTGTGATCTACATATTTAATGCAGTCCCTATAAAATTGCAAAGCTATCCTTCATGGTATTGAAAATAATCCTAAAATTTATATGGGGCCAATAAGTCCTGAATAGCAAAAGCAATCTTGAGCAAAAAGAACAAACCTAAAGGCATCACACTATCTGATATCGAAACATGTTACAAAGCTGTATTAATCAAAATAACATAGTACTAGCATAAACATAGACACATTTGTCAATGGAATAGGGAGCCCAGAAGAGAAACCCACACCTGTACAATCAATTGATTTTCAACAGTGATGCCAGGAACACACAACAGTCTGTAGTGCCATAAAAACTGGTTATACAGGTGCTGAAGAATGGATTAGACTCTTATCTAACCCCAAACAAGAATAAACTCTAAATGGATTAAATACTGAAATGTGAAATTTTAAATAAACTAAGAAATTTCTGAAATAAATCATGAGGAAAAGCAAAACAGCATTGTTGTGTGCTGTGATGTCTTAGATGTGACTCCCAAAGCAAAAAATAGACTAACGACACTCTATCAAGGTAAAAACAGAACAAAACCTCTGCAAAGTAAAAAACAAAATTAATAAAGTGAAAGGACAATGCAAATAATGGGAGAATATTTGCGAATCATACATTAGATAAGGGGCTTATATCCAAAATAAATAGCAAACTCGTTACTCAACATCAAGAAAATGAACCTAGTAGAAAATAAGCAAAGGATCTGAATAAATACTTCTGAAAAGAAGAAACGCAAATGGCCAATAGTTATATAAAAATATGCTCAACATTATGAATCATCAGGGTTATGCCAACTAAAACTGAGACATCACCTTCCCAACCTGTTAGAATGACTATCAAAAACATGAAAGATAATAAGTGTTGGTGGTGATATAGACAAAAGAGAATACTTGCGCACTATTGTGGGCAGTATGTTAGTATTCATTTTGGAAAACAGCATGAAATTTTCCCACAAAAACTAAAAATTATCATATATCCCAACTACCAAACTATCCTACTTCGGTTATATCCAAATAAGTCAAAATCAGTATGTTGAAAAAAAGTCCACACATTATGTCAACTGCATCATTATTCACCATATCCAAGATATGAAAATAACCTAAGTATCTACCAACATAAGAATCAATTTAAAAAATGTGGTATATATAAAAATGGAACACTTGTAGACCTTAACAAATAACATAATTTGGCCAGTTGCAACAATGTAGATCAAGTTAGTGGACATTGTGGCAAGTGAAATGAGTCCTGTATAAAAAGTATTTCATGATCTTGTTCATATTTAGAATCTAACAGATTTGATTTCATAGAAATGCACACCTTAATTACTCTATTAATGACTTCCAGATCTCTAAATCCAGTAAATGTTCCAGGCTTCAGATCACTTGATTTCTTGGCAGCATCAACTATACATCGTTCCTTCTTCATATGATTGTAAATATCCTTTTTAATACTCTTATGTTGAGTCTTTGGAACATTGTATTCTCCTCATTTTTTGGTTCTATTTCCTCTCCGTATTCTCTTCCCTGAACTAATTTCCTGGATCATTTTCTTTTATGAGTTCTTTCACTTTTGAGACCAGCATATTTTTTTTTCCTTCTTGGTCTGTTCTCTTATCTTAGATGAATTCATCTAGTTCTCAAACTCTAATTTTAGTATATCATAACAGTAACAACAATAATAGCTAGCATTATGGAGCACCATTACCTGACATTTTTCTGTGCTTGTTACAGACAAGAATCCTCACAGAAACACAATGAGATGGTTGCTCTTCTTCTTTTCTTTTTCTTTTCTTTTTCCCCTTTAGAGATTTGGAAGCTTAGGTGCACAGAGGTTAAAAATGCACCCAGCTACTAGTTAGTGGAGCCAAGGACTTTGTAGCGTACATTGAGAGCCCATAGGTTCCTATTTAGATACAGATATAAATAGAGAGCATACACTTTTATAGTGTATACCATTTATCTGCTATAAGTGATTTTATACACTTATTTAACTTTTCTAATAAGTCCATGAAGTATTTGGACATATCTCACAGATGAAACCACTTGTCCAAGGTCACAATTGTGAAGCAGGTATGATCTTGCTGAGTCTATTTTTGCTGATCCATTCTGTACTATTATTCTGTGTTCTCCTCCTGTAGCATTCTCTTATTCCCTTGGTTCTCTTATTCACATTTTTCACTTTCTTATGGGATTCACATAATTCCATCATAGGAATGGAATGTCCTATTTCCTCTATGCTAATAAGCACTAAAAATGAGAGACATGTATTTCAGTTTAACCCACACACATTTCTAAGATCCACATAATTCATTTTTTATAATTGAATTGAAATATATTTTGAATGAGTAAACCATCTTAATCCTACCTTTCCTATCCCATTAAGTCAGGATCAATGGTTGATTGCCTCTTATATAACTGAGTATAAACAACAGCATAAATGTGTTTTTTTCTTTAGCATTTTTCTTTCTCACTTAAAGATAACGACCTAAATAAAAAACAGTTCCAGTGTTGATGGGTTTGCATTGTATAAAGGTGTAATTTGTATGACAACAATTGTGTAAAGGACAGGTGTGTGGAAGGAAGAATAAATGGAATGAACTTCTGTTGACTTAACTTCTGTTGAATTAACTTCTGTTAACATGAAGTGTGTGTTAGTCCAAGCTAAATCTTCATAAATTGTTAATTTTATAATTCCCAGAGCTACCACACTTAATAACATAAATCCAGAAAAAGAAACAAGGTGATTAAAATTATATACTATACAATATCTATGTAACAAAAATAGACATGATACAACTGGATAATAAGAACGAACACAAACTTATTTGATCAATAACATAAGAGACCTCAGTATACTGTTTTCAGTAATAGAACAATAAATAGAAATCAACAAAGAAACGGGGGACCTGAAAATCACTAAAAAATCAACTGGATGCAATAGCCCAATCTACAAAAGAATAGTAGACTACACATTCTTCTCAATTACATATGGAACATTCCTTAGAGAGATTATATATTCAACCAAAGATTAAGCTCAATAAATTTGAAAGGATTAAAATGTATATCCTTCAACCACAAAGAATTGAAATTGGAAATAAACAGCTAAAAAATGGTTAGGAGATATATGAATATGTGCATGTTTACAGGATACCCACAAAGAGGGAGAGTTCAAAAGGGAACTAGAGGGGAATTTTAACATAAATGAAAATGAAAATATAACAGAGCAAAACGATAGGATTCAGATATAACAATGTTTAGAGGAAAATTTATAATTAGAAATGCCCATAAATTAAACAAAAGATCCCTCTGAAATAGAAAACCTAATTTTCTATCTTATTGTACTTAAAGAAAAGCAAACTAAATCTAAAACAAGTATAATTATATTTTTCATAATAAATATTATATTTTAAAATAATGAAATATTGGTAGAAGAACATAAAAATTTCAGATCTTTAGTTAGAGTTATAAATAACAAGAAAATCTCAAATTATATAGTTAAAGATATTACTGAATTAGTGTAAGGGGATCCTATGAGCTTTTGCATGGCAAGTGTGTAAGCTAAATGATACAAAAAGTTTCTAGAAAGGCACAATAATTACTAACACTACCTAAAAAATAGATAATTGAAAACAATATACAAATAAAGTAACTGAATTTCTGGTAAAACACTTCCCATTTATCAAAGACCCAAACTTCGTCATGCATTAATTTTTTTATACATTTAAAGAATAATTAACACTATCATTCAGAAATCTCCAAAAAATAGGATAAGACATTTTTGAACTTATTTTTAGTGTAGTATTACTGTGATTCCATAATCAAACAAATTTAAGAAGACTGCAGATCAGTGGTTATGCTGAACGCAGACAAAAGTGATCAACAAAATAATGACAAAACACAGTGATGTTAAAATATTATCCAAGAAAGTAAATTGATATTTATTCCAGGAATGCAAAGTTACTTTGCCACATAGAGATAAACTGACGTAGTGAACCATATTTGTAGAAGAAAGGGAAAATGCTTCATGGTCATCTGAATAAATTCAGGAAAAGCACTTAAAAAAATCCAAAATCCATTCATGATGGAAACTGTCTACAAACTACTACTAGAAAGGATTCCACTTATTATGAAATTTAAAGAGTAGACAAACTCATAGAAACAGAAACAATTAGTTCTAGCTAGAGACTGGGAGAAGGGAAATGGGAATGACTGCTAATGGTTTCTTTTTTTATATATATTTTTTTCTGTAATTTTATTTTATTTTTTTAACTTTTATTTAATGAATATAAATTTCCAAAGTACAGAATATTGATTACAATGACTTCCCCCCCATAACGTCCCTCCCACCCACAACCCTTCCCTTTCCCACTCCCTCTCCCCTTCCATTCACATCAAGATTCATTTTCGATTCTCTTTATATACAGAAGATCTTTTTTGGCAATAAAATTTATTCTTAATTTAGATAGCTATGTGACACAACTTTGTGACTATGCAAAAAACTTCACTGGAATACACACTTTAAAATGTACGTTTTCTATTATATAAATTACTTCTCAATGAATAGAAGCAATATTCTTATAGAGAAATGAGTTTTTAAGAATGTAGCAATGGAGGAAGTGAAAAATCTTTGGAGCGTAGTTGTATTTGAGAGCAGATTTACCATTAAAAGGACAGAAATTGTGGATCTTTATGTGGCTCACAGAGTTGACATTACAACTAAATACAAAGGAGAGGGCTATAAATTTGATTTTTTCAGAGAGGAACATCAGTTTATTTTGGGAAATAATGAGTTAGAAAATCTATTAGACAGCTAAGTGGGGTTGTCAGGTACACAGTTGGACATATAAGTCTAGATTTTAGATGAAAACTCTGGACTTCATGGAGAAATTCAGGAGTCCTTGACTACCTGAAATAAATAATCAAATAAGTAAATAAAGTACTCCAAAAAAAAAAACAAAAACTGTAAGTTGGGACACTCCAATATTGGGATAGAAGGATTTAGAGAAGAAGCAACCACTGGGTTGAATAAAATAGAGATTTTGGTATTCTGGACACCAAGGGAAGAACATATTTAAAGGAGAAGTATTCACTTGCTTCATGCTGTCATAGAACATACCATGTTTGAAGTGGTATATGTATTTGGTTTTTATGTATTATCTGACTTCATTAGGGTAAAATAAGCTCTATTACAAAAGCAAGGCTATGTCTTCTTTCAGTGACTCTGAACAAAGAATAAGAATTCATTCATTCAACAAGTATATGTTAAGAACATTCATTGTGCCAAAGACTGTTCAGTCCTATGGTTTAAGAGCAAACAAAATTTCCTGTCTTCATGGAACTTAACTTCAAGTGGAGGGATATAGGCTACTACTATTTTACAGAACTTTCTATGTGATGGAAATGTTCAACTGTGTTATCCTGTACAGTAGCCATAGCCATATATGGATAAAATGTGGTGAGTGTGACTAAAGAACTAAATTTTAACTTTCATGTCTTAATTAACTGAAATTTTAATGGCTACTTGTGCATTGCATCTTCCATATTGGTAGATACAGACAGCAAACAGTAGACATAATAAAGGACCATGTAGAGTCAGGTAGAGATTTGGATTGGTTGCAATCTGAAACATATGGTTGGGCCTGAGCTGTGGCATAGTAGGTTAATCCTCCAGCTGTGGTACTGGAATGCCATATGGGCACCAGTTCTAGTCCTGGCTGCTGCGCTTCTGATCCAGCTCTCTGCTATGGCCTGGGAAAGCAGTAGAAGGTGGCCCAAGTCCTTGGGCCCTTGCACCCACATGGGAGACCCGGAAGAAGCTCTTGGCTCCTGGCTTTGGATCAGCTCAGCTCTGGCATTTATGGCCATTTGGGGAGTAAACCAGTAGGTGGAAGACCTCTCTCTCTGTCACTCCCTCTCAATTTCTATAACTCTACCTCTCAAATAAATAAATAAATAAAATCTTAAAAAAAACATAATGGTAAAAGTGGGCCTCCCTAAGGTGGAAAAAAACCCTCTGCTCCATTTCATTTTGTTGAAAATCATATACTGTTTTGGGATGAGCCACTGGAACAAACAAACCTGGTTGTCCATGTAGATGGTGAAAAAAATTTTTCATCACATTTTAACTGCCTTGTCTGTTTGGTTTTAGGATTTTGGAGTTCAAAGAAGGCAAGGATGTGGCTGGTTACAGTAGAAAAGACTTTATAATAAGCAGGCTATAGAATTGGGAGGAGGGGGTGAAAAGAGTAGGGATTGAGCCTGTCAAAACAGAGGGCAGGGGTTTGAAGCCAGGCTTCAGTCCATTTGAGCTGGGGGCAGAATCCTTTCTTAAGTCACTTAAGGGGAAAGATGCAGAGAACCACATGGACTCTGATAAGGCGGGTGGAGGATGTGCAAAAAGGCTCCTTGGTGATATGAATTGTTTTAGCAGTTTTGAATAACTGAGGTGCCTCTTTAGATGATCTATCTGCACCCAGTTTCATTAGGCCTGGAGGTTCTGCCTAGTGACCCACGGGGTTCTTGTAGACCTCAGTGTCCTAATAGGTTCTACCATTATCTACAAGGAGTCTTCATTAAGTTCTTGGAAAATGCATATTATGAAAAAAACTGTATTGATTTCAAAATTATTTTACACCAAAATAAATTTATCTTTTTTTTTGAAAACCAGCGTTACAGAGAGAGGGGGAGAGGGAGAGAGAGAGAGAAAGAAAATCTTTCATCAGCTGATTTACTCCCCCAAATGGCCACAACAGCCAGGGCTGGACCAGGCCAAGTCAGGAGCCAGGAGCTCCTTCTAGGTTTCCCACATGGGTAGCAGGGACCCAAGGACTTAGGCCATCTTCCTCTGCTTTCTCAAGCATATTAGCGGAGAGTTAGGTCAGAAGTGGAGCAGCCACGTCTTGAACCAGTGCCCATATGGGATGCTGGTGCTGTAGGTAGCAGCTTAACCTGATGTGCCACAGACTAGCCCCCTAAATTTATTTTTTAATTCCATTTTGGAACTCAGTGTCTTAAAATTAGAAAATTGGTCCAATATACTCATTCCTCACTAGGTGTCTATTTAGACTGTGAAACTCAAAAAAAAAGAAGAAAAAAGTATGACTAAAAGTTCAAAGACAAGAGGGGCTAGATTAGCCATGGAAATAGTTGTCTAGGAACTCATCTAAGGAAAATTCTGTAAACAGGGACTGGGAAAGAACACTGTGAGAGACTGTAGCTATACAAAACTTCTTTTGAATTTTTAAAGGAAGTTTTAATCTAATTAAGCTGTTTAATTTTATTAGTTGATGGGGAGAGACAGAGACAGAGACAGAGACAGAGAGAGACAGAGAGAGAGTGCTACTCAAATATGCTAGTTTGCTCTCCAAATGTCCAAAATGGGCAAACTGGTGCTATTAGGCAAAATGCTTCATGCAAATTTACAAATGTCTTCAAGGGTTAGGTAGTTAGTATGCATATGAATCATTCAAACATCAGTAAGTTCTTTCACCTTCTGTTGTGGTTAGCTCATATTCCTAGTGTTATACTGAATGTATTTCCATTAATACACATTTTAAAAATGAATAAATGCAACATTTCCATTTTCACTGATATTTACAATAATTAGTAAAGATTAGGCAAAAACTTAAAAGAGAAGTAGGTGCCATTTAAAGGCTTTTTAAAAAATTATTGATTTATTTGAAAGGCAGAGAAAGAAAGAGGAAGAACTCCTATCTAGTGGTGCTATGTCCAAGTGCCCACGATAGCTGGGGCTGGTCAGGGACCAGATCTCAATCCCAGTATCCTACATAGGTGGCGGGAACCCAATTACTTGAGCCATCACTGTCGCTTCAAAGGCTTTCTATTGATGGGAAACTGGAGTTAAGAACTGGATCAAGAGTCAGTGAACTCAAAAGGCTTCCATAGCCTTGGCAACTCATGACAAGAGCCCAGGGTGATTACTGATGCCATAAACAAGAGTGTCAATTTGTTAAGTCAACAACAGGAGTCACTGTGCACTTACTCCTCATGTAGGATCTCTGTCCTTAATGTGCTGTACATTGTGATTTAATGCTATAACTAGTACTCAAACAGTATTTTTCACTTTGTGTTTCTATGTGGGTGTAAACTGTTGAAATCTTTACTTAGTGTATATTAAACTGATCTTCTGTATATAAAGAGAATTGAAAATGAATCTTGATGTGAATGGAAGGGGGGAGGGAGAGGGAAAGGGGAGGGTTGCGGGTGGGAGGGATGTTATGGGGAGGAGGCCATTGTAATCCATAAGCTGTACTTTGGAAATTTATATTCATTAAATAAAAGTAAAAAAAAAAAGAACTGGATCAGATATTGAATCCAAGTACTTCAATGTCCTGACTTGCCTTTAAAAAAAAAGATTTATTTATTTACTTGTTTATTTGAAAAGCAGACACGCACACACACACACACACACACACGAGAGAGAGAGAGAGAGAGAGAGAGAGAGAGATCTTCCATATGATGGTTTATTCCTCAAACGGCTGCAGTAGCCAGGGTTGGTCCAGGCCAAAGCTAAGAGCCAGGAACTCCAACCAGGTGTCCCATATTGGTGGCAGGGCCCAAGAATTTGTTCCATCATCTGCTGCCTTCCCAGGCAAATTAACAGGAACTGGATTGGAGATAGAGAAGCCAGGAGTTGAACAGACACTCTAATATGGGAAGACAGTGTCACAGCATTGGCTTAATCTACTGCACCATAAAACTGCCCTTCCTAACCTCAACCTGCCTCTTAACCACTAGACAAAAGGCCCACTCCTGATTTTTTAAATATGCAAATGATTGTGTACTGATAAACTCTTCTGGTTCAATCAAATTGTAGACCAGGTTACACTACATTTCTCTGGATTCCACATTCTAAAGAAAATATTTTTCTGTTCCTAGAATAATAAAACAACAAATGTCATTTTTTTCTTTCATTTGATATGCACAAAAATTATCTGAAATATTTTATGGTTCCCTTTCCAACCTTGAGTGTATAATTATAGCTATCTTGGAAAGTTAAATTTTAAACTGTTTGGGGGTGAAGAAAAGAGACTTTGTGCAAAGAATATGCCTATCAAATGGCCTTCAGTCATTTATGAAAGAAATAATTTTATTCTTGCCAAAGTTAGAAATTTTTGTTTGGGGGACTGGCATTGTGGCATACAGGGAAAAGCCATTGCCTGCAACGCTGGAATTCCCAAATGGGTGCTGGGCTCCAGTTCAAGTACCAGCTGCTCTTCTTCTGATTCCAGCTCTCTGCTAGTGCACCTGGGAAGGCGGTGGAAGATGTTTCAAGTGCTTGGACCTCTGCCACCAATATGGGAGCTCAGGATGAAGCTCTTGGTTCCTGGCTTTGGCCTGGCCCCATCCTGGCCCTTGTAACTATTTGGGAGTGAACCAGTGGATGGAGGATCTCTCTCTTTCTCTTTATCTCTCTGTCTCTTCCTCTTTCTCTGTAACTCTTTCAAGTGAATAATAATTCTCAAAAAAATTTAAAAACAATAAAAGAAATTTTTGTTTGGAAGGTTTAATTGCTATTGTCTGTTATATAACCAAGCACAGTTCAACTATTCATGGGTTCATCAAATTTTTTTGATAAACTTTTTGAAAGAATATTTTTTAGCTATTATCTTCATGTTCTTCTAATCTATTTATTTCAAAACTCTTTTTTTTTTGTTTTATGCCTTTATAGTTCTACTGAAATCGCTCATTTCCAGTCTCTAAAGATCCTCTAATAGTCAAAGGGGATGATTTCAGTAATACTGCTCTAGAAAACAAAGGGACTCTCTCTCCTCTTGATAGCTACCCTTGTCTGTTCTCAATTATTTTTCTTTTGTCCTGACTAATCACAACATATTCCAAACTGAATGCACTTTTTATTTGCTTTGATTTACCTGCCCTGTTATAAATGTAATGTAATGATTCTCATGATGCACTCTTGGCCAGATCAGTCTGTAGATCAAAGACCTCCAGTAAATCTTCTGCTACAATTAATAGGAGACAATATCCTCATCCCTGGGGCATGCCAGATTTAACTTATTTTTTTGTTTTGTTTTGACATAGCCTCTGTCATTCTTTTCACCTGATATACCACTCTTCTGTTCATATTAAATCATGTGCATTAACCAGACTTCACTATTTGCAGGATTTTCCCTGCCTGGAATATTCTCTCCCTACTTTGTTGGCTTAGCGAATGCATAACGACTTTGAAAGTCACCAAAGATGAAACTCAGCTGGTGTCTTCCTTCAAAATTGCTCTTAAAGCATCAGTATGCTGTCTTCTTAGTTTTAGTAGGCATTTATTTTATTACTTTTTATGTTTCCTTCCTATAATCCTTGAGTTCTTCACAGGCTGATTTTGCTTTACTAAACTTTCATCCTCAAATGCCTATTTTCCATGAATCTTATGGGATGAGGAACTTCACTTGAATGTTATTTTTGTTATTTCATAATTTTGCGAAGGATTTTGTAAAGAAGTTTTGATTTTTGCTCTATACTGCATTACCCAGTAAAGAACATTTTTTTCATGATTTAATTTAAGCACTTTCTAAAATTATTTGGATATTCATTCTGGTTATACATGAGGGCCATTTTTTTTCTATGAAGCATTTCAAACATTCAGAAATACAGTGTATAATGATTTACTCAACTACCTCCTTCATCAGATCTTAAGATTTTGCCAAAATTGACTAGGTCAATTTGTAAAGCAAGGAAAAAGTAGAAATCTATAAAGTCTCCAGCAGTATCCTGCTGCAGGCTCTTCCCTCTCCTTCCCTAGTGTATCTCTGTCTTGAAATTGATAGTTGTTCTTATGGATCACACATTCCTCTTTGTTTCGCACTCCTTACTTTTCCTGTAGTACATCTTAATATAAACATCATGGTGTTTTGACTGTGGCGACATCTAGACAGAAGACTCTTATGTTTCCATGTCACCTTTGGTTTTCTAAAGCCAAGCATTTAGCTAGTAAACGTTTATTCTGGGATAACTCATGTTGGCCTTTCTGACTAGGAGCTGCTTACTGCTCAGAGCTCAATTTTAGTTTGCACTGAATTGGCGTTTTCTTCAAGTACTTTCTTTTCCTTTTCTTGACTTGTTACTTCACTGGAAACCTATTACTTACCCTTTCAACATTTTTCTGTCAAGGGACAACGTGGGCTCTGCCTTCACAAATGATAGATGCCATTTCCTTATCAGTAGTGACAGCTATGCATGGTAATTTTTCATGTTGAAATATTTGGGAAACAGATAGATTTTCTGCAAGACTGTAATGAAAGATGATTTGTTTATTCACATAATAGCTCCTAATATGTGATGGGCAGTGAGCGAAGCACTTGTGATATTATAATAATAAATATAAATAGCACAATCCCTGGCCTTTAGGGAACTTGAGGTCTGGTTTGGGAGACAGACCAAATATATAACAACAACAGCTACAACAACAAAAATAAAACAAATAAATATGTCACATGAAAAATCATGGAAGATTCTAGAAAATTCTATGAGTAAACAAAAGTTGGAGAGAGAAAATTCATGAAGAGGATTTATATTAGGTAGGAGAAGCAATGAACCCCTGGTCTGAGAAGAGAATACATGAACTAAGACTTAAAGGCAGAGAAGTGATAACCAAGAATGGAAGAAGAGAGGCAGTAACCTATGTGTATAGGCTCTGAGTTAGGATGTTGTTAGAGTGTCTACTAAGAGTAATCAGGACTCGGGAGAGTGACTCATAGTTCTTAAAATGTACACAGAGGCTGTCACAAGACTGTAACTTCCTTTTCTCTGTGATGTATATCTGCCCCGTGAGTCAGAGTTTTTTAATAGGCATTACTAGCACACTTACACCCTGTTGTAAATTAATGTAGGAAACAAAACATAACTAGCAAACAGCATGGACACTCTTTCACAAATCAGTGTCTTGAAATTTGGAAATATCCTATATCATAGAATTTCATCTTTCTCTTGCCCTCATATCTGTTCTTTTCCCTTCCCTTCTTTTCTCTGTTCCCATTCTTTTCCTTATGTTATGGGAAGCCAGACTACAACAAAAATTGTACTTGGAATATCGAAACCTGGAAAATTGTGTTAGGTGCATGAAATATTTTTCATCATCACACTAAAATATTTCACTAATCCATGTTGGCTGTTTGCAGCTCTGTGCACCCCCCTCCTTATTAAAATCCTTAAAATCTCATTGTCTTGGATCCCTTTTCCAGGTTTAGATAGCAATTGAGTGTTCATGTCAAGGAGCTAGCATATCTATGCATATTGCATATCTGTGTTGTTTCTGTAGGTGTTTCTGTTAGTAATTGTGGCTTTAAGGATATTCTTATTTTTCTCTTTTCTAGTCCTTAACTGACACCTCCCTACAGTCACTAGATATACCCTTGCCTTGCCTTTTAGCATTTAGTGAATATTATCTATGTCCATCAATGCATTTCACACATTTTTTAACCATCTCTCTTTTTTAACTTTACAAACTAAGGAGAATTAATTTACTTACCTATGTTAGCATGATAACTACCTTAACGTTTTCCTTTGTGTCATTTTGAACATTTAAAATATCTGTAACAACTAAGTTGCATTCAATTTGTTATTAAATAAATGTAATGACATGATTGATTTTGGTGTGAATAATAACATTTGTAATTCCATAATATAATTTTAGGAATAAAATAGTGAATGAGCATATTTTGGAGTTGAGTAACTTTGGTTTTGGCACAGGGTATTCTGCTGAATAGAAATATTCTGTTAATGAGAAACTACTTTTAGTTTCAAGATTATCATTATTTGTGGCTCAATGCTTTGCGTTAGCCTGAGGATTCAAACCAGATTGCTGGGGCTCTAAAATCTGGCCTTATCTACTCAACTAGTTGTGGATCATTGGACATATTTTCTTACATTTCTGTGCACATTTTACACATGCATAGCAATCATAATAGATAATATAATGCATGAGTTTGTTAAGCAGATTGCCGTATTTCAGTTCCTTTGACTAGTATCTCTAAATTCTAAACTTTTTTTTTTTTTTTTTTTTTTTTTTTTATTATCTTAAAAATCTTGCCTTAGGTGAATCAATATCTGACATAATTTACTTTTTGATGTTTGTAAATTAATGTCCAATATAAAATGAAAATATTTTATGGTAATATTTGTTTGGAATTACAAATTTGATGATTAATATATGAAGCATTTAACTTATGGTAATAGAAATTAATCATGTGTTTTTCTCTACAAGCACAATGGAGGAGTTTTTCTTTTTAAATTCTTTTTTGAGCTTTTATCCCATTACCACTTGGCTTTAAAACCAAAGATCTAAATCACCTGGTTAATAGAGCAATTCAGTTAATTGTGTTACAGTTAATAAGTTACATAATTTTAGAATCCATTTCAATCAGTCTTAGCATTCTTAAATGTATTTAAAGAAAAGCTTCTTTGGAAGTAGTCCATTGTGATTAATGAGTTATTTACTTTTCATTTAGATCACTGAATAATAAAGTTTTTTATATTAATATGAATTATGTTCACTTGTAATGATTAACATGTCTATGTGCTTTATGGAGAAGATACACTGACTTATAAGCTGTACACTAAATCTTTATCATCATTATCATCATTAAATACTACCTGAACTATTTACTTTAAACATAAAATCTAAATTTTTAACATGTATAACAATACTTTATTTTCCATATAGGTAGTAAATTAATTGTAAGTGAGTTCACTTAAGATGGTTTCTAAGAAACCATTCATTCTGAGCAATGTATTCGTAAAGTAGGATACCGTAATCAGTTACGATTTCCAAGCAGAAATGTCAGAATACTTCTGGGGATCTTACATTTAGGATTATGAGAACCTAGATTACTGAACTGTAGAACTCTTTTTTATTGATTGTGAAAGTTGAAATCAAAGCAAAAGGAAGTTCTTTTAAATTTACTACATAGGGTTTGATCATGACATGAACACAACCCTTTTTGCTTGCAAAAATTATATACAAATTATATAAAACATATTCAATCTCTTTTTCTCATATCAGACAGCATTACTGAAGTCTTCACTAACATCTACGTGACCAGTTTTGGACCTGTCTCAGATACAGATATGGTGAGTTTTACATTAATAATAATTTTATTTGATGTATGGGAAAGTGGGAGTAATTTAGAATGAACAGCTATTTTTAGCTTTTCAAACTTATGTATCTGCCTCATGTCTACCTAGCATACCCAAATAACTAGAGAGTTAAGGTTTATATCTGTAATGCACAATTCTAGTTTAAGGGTATAAATTAGCCCTTTATAATTTATATTCATTCCAAGACCTGTCTATATAGGTACAGAGTGGTAAACAATTATTTAAACAAGGTATTCATATTACTGAGAATAGTTTCTAGGATTAAGGTACCTGCTTGGACTTTCATAAGTAAAGTCTCTAAAATTTCATGAACACCTACTTCTTATCGAGTATAGACAGTGTAATACATGAAAAACTGCCTTGTCATACATTATAAATATAGACATTAAACACAAACTCCATATATAATAAACATATAGGAGGGGTCTTCATAAAGCTCATGAAAATATACATTATAAAAATCTATGTATGTGTTTCAAAATGTTTGCACCATAATAAATTTATCTTATAATTCTATTTCCATGATCTTTTCAAAGTATCCTCATATAAATCAGCCTAAAGAGAACTAGCATGTTGATATTCTTGCATTCCATGGAACTGGTGTTTATTTGTCTTTTGAATGAGATGGATAGGAGGGGAAAATTGGTTTGGTAGGTTAGAAACTGGTGGGGTACATATGGGAGCTGGGTTCTAGTCCTGGTTGCTCCTCTTCCAGTCCAGTCCACTGCCCCAGGAGGCTCCTTGCTTCAGATCGGTGCAGTGCCGGCTGTAGCGGCCATTTGGGGAGTGAACCAACACAAGGAAGACCTTTCTCTCTGTCTCTCTCTTTCAATGTCTATGACTCTACCTGTCAAATAAAAAAAAAAAAAATAAACTGGTGGGGTAGAATCATCAAAGGTAAATTTTTTATTATATGTATCTTTTTTTAGTTATCAGTCCTTCATTTCACTAACCTTGATGTTCAATGATAGAATTTTTTGCTGAAATAATTTTTCATTTGTTAGTATATTTTGTCAGATTCTACCACATGTCCCAGCTGATGCCTGCCTTGTTTGTATTGTTCTGATACATGTGTCTTTGGTCCCATGATACCTCCCTAGCAAGTTTGTGACACATCATCTCTGAATCTTAAGGATTCATCTCCCTTGTAGCCTCAGGAATGAGAATTAGAGGAGATGTCTGTGTCCCTTTTCTGCCTATTCTTTACTTACCATGTAATCTTTCCTCAGTTTCTTCTTTCTGGTTATCCAAGAGAAAACTGACAAATTTGGAGAATTTCTACCTGAACAAACAAAGGGAAACATTAATTTATGAAGACCATCGTATATTTCCCTTAGGGAACAGAAATACCATGTTTATCCTAGCAAGTTTATTTTCTTCTTCCATCAAAGCCACTTTTCTGATCTCACAGTCCTCTTATAATGACCTGGATGAAAATGTGATGTTCTACGTTGTTGAGAGGTGATTCTCATCTTTGGAGAGTTGACTGATATCAAATACTGTCAAGCTTTAAAAGTTCTTCCTAGTTACAATGTAAAGATTGATGTGTCCTCCATCCTAGTCACTCTGGAATTTAGGCACAGTACTAGAACAACAGGAAAAATACCACTCTTCAACATAATACACTTAACATATTTTGACCTGAGATATTACTTTATCCCTTTTTATAGGTCAATGTGAATAATAAGATCTTAAAATGGCAGAAAGATTTTGTATTCAAAATGCTATTGGTTGACTGAAAAAAAATTCTTGTCTAACTAAATACTACTTGTTTTAGTACAACTTTTCTTATAAATTTTTAAGAAGAGCCTTCTTCATTTTTTAATTTTAAAATTTTATTTTAGTTTTATTTGAAAGATAGAGAAAGCTTCCATCTATGATTCATTCCCCAAATGCCTACAACATTAAGGGCTGGACCAGGTCAAAAGCTAAAAGCTTTTTATGTGATATGTATCCTATAGAATACTATACAGCAGTAAAAAAAAAAAAGGCATCCAGTCATTTGCAACAAAATGGAGGAATCTGTAAAACATCATGTTGAGTGAAATACGCCAGTCCCAAAGGGACAAATATCATATGTTCTCCCTGATCGGTGATAACTAACTGAGCACCTAAAAGGAAACCTGTTGAAGTGAAATGGACACTATGAGAAACAATGACTTAATCAGCCCTTGTCCTGACTGTCGAGAAACAACTAAATATTTTATTCCTTTTAGTATTTAGTATTTAGTATTTAGTGAATTCAGACTCCTCTGCAAGGGTGTGGAGCTACAGTGACATGGAAAAACAGCTGAGTGTAGCGTCTCAAGCTAGTCTATGGGAGTATCCTGCTTTGTAAATGAAATTTTGTAGCATACCAGTCCTTTGAAACTGTCTATAAGGATGTCATTGTGACTAAATCAAGAGGAGAACCAGAAAGCAAAACTCCCTTCTCCTGCTGTGACATTGGAGTGTCCCTTTATCACCCTCTGTTGAAAAAGCCAAACACTGACAGTGAATCTGTCTCCCGTGTCATGAAGGCGGGAAGCAGGCTGGATTTGAAGCTGAGAGGTAGTGCACTGACTATTGGTATTTGTAACCTTTTGTTATACAGGGAAGATTTGGAGTGAGGACTTAGAGCTAGGTTATACAACAGATACTTTACTTGATATTTGCTCAAATATAGAGAAGGAAGATGAAATTGGAGACAATTGAAGTTTCAGAACCTACACAAACATGTGACACAACTCAGACACACACACTGTTACAATAGCCTATTATGGAAGATAGAGCTCAATCAGAAAGCATATGTACATGTTGTGAAGAAAATGATTTGGCCTTCATGATGATCAAAATGAGTGTTTTTAATCTTGATATTAATTTTTTTCTGGAAAACAAGGTAATTACTGAAAAGCTTGAATTCTCTTTTAGTATTGGTGACTAGATCAAGAAATAAAAGTTAACTCTGACACTTTAAGTAGATCAAGATATTATCAGGATGAGAAGAAAAAGTGCGTGTATATATTATCTGTAGGTAAAAGTAGATATGGAGATAGCTAATTAGTGCTTTACAGAAGCATATTTTTCATTGGGCAAAATAAAGAATAAATTTAATTTCACTTTTAATAACTTAGCTAATATATTCTTCTTTCTTTGGTGAGTGCATCCTCAGTAGAAAAACCTAAACCTTTAAGTTCTCCTGCTCAGGTCAGTGAGGCAGATTGGTTGTGACATTAGCCTGGGAGGAAAAAGCAGCATAGCAAAAAGAATTAAGAATTCAAAGAACAAACAGAACACATACACACAGAAACACAGTACTGCCCTCAGAATCATTAACCAGTGTAATTGTCCAAGGAAAGTTGCACATCTAAAGTGTAATTAAAGATTTTAATTACAGAAGTTGCAATTAAGTTAAAAATCTTTTATTTCAACATTTTAAAAATTCATGAGAAAGAAGGTAATTAAACTTTGTAATGTATTAGTAGCTGACCATTGATGACATTTGTAGTAGGCGTGTGCATTTTAGAGATTTCTAACTCACTCCTCTGGTTTTAAGGCTTTTTTTTTTTTCTGCTGGGTTTTTTATATAGGATGCCATTTCCTATCTTAGTGAACATTTTCACTGTGTACGCAAATTCTTTAGCCATAATTGGTTTAAGTATTAATGTTATACCTAAGCCCACTCCAATGGTTGTCTCTTACTAAGTGCTAGGATTAGGGTGTGCACAGTGGAAATTTCAAAGTAACCTTGAGATTTCTGATAGAGAATTTACCATTAGGTTCTTAAGAAACAAATAATTTGGTTAAGTTTGACCTTGATTTATTGACTATGTTGTTTCCATTGGCTAATACTTTTCTTCCTCTATGAAGACAGACAGTACATAATCTCTTAGAATATTCATAAGCTATTGGAATATTATGTGGTTTAGTAGTTAATATCCTAGGGAAACTTAGAAAGTTATTATATCTTAATATCTGGTTATAAATGAATATCTTATCTTTTCACATCTTTCATCCTTTATCAGAGGTTGTTACTTATAAATGCAGCTACCTAAGGGAACCTGGTATAAATATAGCAACACAGTATGTCATAAATAAAGTAAATGTTTATTTACTTTAATGTGGGCATGCAGAAATTTATTAGAATGTTTTTGATCTCTTGGAAACTGGGTTTAGACTTGGGTAACATCTAATAATTCAACAAATATATTCTAGTATAGTTCTAGAATTTATCGGGATTTTACTCAAAATCTGCATTAGCATCATCTGAAGTATGTAAACTAGTTGTTTTCTAGACTACTGCTCAGATCTGTGGACTCATAATTGCTAGTTATGGGGCCTGTCTCCATTTCTTAGGTCAAGGTAAATGATTTTAAGTTGAGGAGAGCATAAGTTCATTATGGGATTGGTGGAGGGTTAGGAGAAGGTAGAGGGCATGTGATGGGTCAGATTTTCTGCTGCCTAGTAACTAATATTAGATGAGGGAAGTACCAGAAGCTAGTTGGAAAGCTGCTGTACTCCAGGCAAGATATGACTATGCGCTGGGCTAAGACAGTGTTACTGCAGATGGAAAGAACTGAAATGATTTGAAGGCTCCCTGTGTGATAGAATTAACAACAGTAAAGTTGATTAGACTTGGTGAACTGTTGAATGAAAGGGTAGAAGAAGTAAAATGCAGGTTGTGGATATGGGGCACAGGAGGAAAAGTTGTGTTTGCTTTTGTCTTGTTGATTGAAAATGTTCTTTTAGACTTGTAGGTTTTATTGGAGATGTTTAGGTACCAGGCAAAAATGTGGCTCCATAGAAGAACTTAGCGTGGAAGCAGTTTGGGGAGACATGGAATGGCAGTTGAATCCACAGGTGTATATAAAATTGTGCATCAAAAAATTAAAGATAAGTAGTCATAATTTTACAGAAACTCTAGAACACTATTATTTAAAGGACAGAAAGAGGAGTTAAAGGGATTAAAGAGGACATGGAGAAGGCATGACCATAGGTGTCAGTTTAAATGAAAGATGACTTCCTTCTCGCACAAACTGTGCTTTGATTCTTAAAAACAAAAGTCAGAAACCATGACCTTTCATTCCTTATCAGATTCAGTGATGTACAGTGATCAGCTATCTGTGTCACAGCTTGTCGCTCCCCGTCTTCGTGGGGGAATGACACTAAACCCTGCCTAGGCTTCATATCCGAGTCACGGCACCATTATGTCGCTCCCCCTCTTCGTGGAGGAACGACACAGGACCCTGCGCTGTTCTTTCGTCTGCTCGGCCCTCCCCGGGTTTGCTGCTGGTTCTTCCTGGGTTGGCTACCGTCCCTTCCACCTCCGTGGAAGGGCGGTTCCCCCTGCCACATTCCCCACTTCCGCGGGGGAGCGGCACACCGCCGGCCGGCTCTCTCGGGGGCTGCACAGGTGTTCCTTCAGATAGATGTTCCCCTTAGATGTTCCTGGTGCATGTTGTCTCTCTCCTCCTTTATAGTCCTCTTCCGCCAATCCCAACTCTGCTACCCACACGCCGAGTACGCTGCTCTCCTCCAATCAGGAGTAGGTCCTACAGTTTATTGGTTGAACTGGAGGCAGCTGTGTAGAAGCTGTTTCTCCCTTCTCAGCGCCATATTGTGGGAGAGCAGATGCATAGAATAAGTCTTAATTCCAGTAACTGAGTCCAGTCCGGGTTGCTCCCCACACAGCTGTCTGTGAAGATGCAATTCTGTAAACTGAAGGTGGTATGGTTCATCTGGTAATAGAGTGAACCCATAGGTTTATCTGACCATAACCTCACTTAGGAGTAAGGTAACAATCCCAAGAAAAAAAGGGTGCATAAAAGTATTCATCCATCATGAGAGCAGGATGGTTGTGGAGACTATGTGTGTCCAACCATAGCTTCCTTGATTTCGTAGAGACAGAGTTTCAATCTCTGCCACCCTCCTGATTCTTTTGTACTAACTGTGTAACAAACAGCTATGCTTTCTAAACATGAAGTGATCTTTAAAACAAAAATTGCAGAAATTGCATGTTCTTTTACCACGTAAATCTGGAACCTGTCTTTTTGGGAGAGCCACACAGAACCTTTATACCTTGATAAAAAATGAGCACATAAGATTTCACTGGTGTTGCTTCCGTAGATTTTCCAGAATATACCACTTTAAATGGAGATAACTGATGTGCATAAGGGCATCTCAGCCCATGATGAAGATTGTTCTAAAGCTTTGCCACAGCAGGATAATGTGCCTTTAAGAACATCAGTGTAGGAGGGGATTTCAAAAGTAGGGAGATGATAATCATGTCATATGGTAAATCAAGAAAAATGTTTATAACAATGTCATTAGATTATGAACACGAAGGTATTTGCTGATGGTGGTAAAAGCAACCAGATTGCAGTGGGTGGAAGCATGTGGGAGGTGAGGAAGTGGAGAAAGAGTGGAGGCAGCATTTTTAAGCAGCAAGGATGAGGTGGGGAGGCAAACAGGGCAGTAACTGTAAGGCATTATACGTATCAGTGAGGCTTATTTTTTAAAGATTGCATCAGACTTCTCCCTGTTCTCTGAACATGCCATTATCTTTAACAACTATCCAGCCTTGCACACAATTTTCCTTTTCCTTTTATACTTTCCTTCTCCTTTGCCAACTGGAGATCATTTACTTATTCAAGACCATGTTCACATTTCATTTCCTCTAATGTCTTTTCAGAATACTCCAAATAGTCCTTTCTTTCTTTGTGCACTACCACATGGTGTTCATACTTTTTTTTATGACATTGTACATAGGATTATAAAAAAAGTCCTCACATGTCCTTCTTCTTTCCTTTAGTCGGAGCTATTAGCTGGCACAACTTGTGTCTGCTCGTTTCAACCAGATTTCACCGTGCGGGAGCTGTAATGCATTAAGTGTAACCAGTACTTGATTCAGGTTGCTCAGAGGGTTGTAAGGGCAGCTGAGAAACATTCGTTTTAAAACAGTGTGATACTTTTTATTGAAATATTTATGGATTAATGTATTGTGAAAGAAGAGTTGGCTGGAAGATATAGAATTGGTACAGGTTTCTAGGAAAAGAAGATAGCTAACAAGGAAAAATAAGGTTTGGCCAGCTGGAAAGCAGAGAGAGAATGCTGTAACACAGACTGGAAGAGCTTGTTGAATTCAGCAATTCTTATACAAAAGTTCATTGTCACTGGTGCCTAGAATGTTCTTAGAGATTTTCGTAGAGATGAGATGAAAGGTTCTCGGAGCCAGATCCTGAATGGAATTATGTTCTTTTATCTACCCCAAATTCAGAAGTGTCTCCAAATATAACTTTGAAACAGTAGATTTTTGTACCACAGAAATTATTGCATAGCCTTTTTGGTAGTATTGACGTTCTTTAAGGTCATTATTATATGGGAGTCTTGTACTAGTTTAGTATAGTTACATAGGCACTCACCTAAAAACACAGAGAGACACTTCGCATCTGCGAATTTAAGGACTCACAGTAGACGCAGGTGACTGCGATCACATCTGGAAGCTGTCCTGCCATCTGCCTTGGCTGATGCCTTTCTCCGTATGTCCCCTTCGGTACCTTGTCACTCAGGATCCTTGTTAGTACATGTAATTTCCAATGCGCCTCTCATTCGTGGACTATTTATTGTACACTCTCTATGTTTAAGGAGGTGTTTTTGGATACTAATGACAAAGCACTGAAGAAAATGTTTGTGATCCTTGCTTTCAGTATGGGGTAAAAGTTGATCAGAGGTAGAGAGATGGGTGAATCCGACAGCGATTCTAGCAGAGAACAATGAATTTACCTGGGGAGATGGAGCACAATGAACCAGAGGCCCTGCACCTGCTTTGGCATTGCTGCAGCATATTGTGTGTGTGTTTGTGTATGTTGAGCAGAGGGATGTTGCTGGACATAAGCAGGCAAAGTATGGGGTGAAGACATGACACAGAGCCCTGCAGGCTATAAGAGTGTTTAGATTTTCATTTCAAGGGTTTTAGAAATTTAACTCACCAAGCAGCAACATATCTTCGTATCTCAGCTTAAAGAGTTCAGTCCAGTGCAATTTAACATCAGTCTCTTATGTCAGGTAGATTTCCCCCCTCTGCTTTCCTTCTCCCAGCCTGGTTTATAGCAATGGGACGTACCCAGGGGAGCAGGCCATGATATACTCTTCCTTTCCTCTTCCTGGGTCTTTCAGAATTGGTCCAAGCGGAAGAGATATTAGAAAAAATGGGGCAAATATCGTTTTAACTACCCGGTTCTGTGATAGTCTCTTTCAGCAATCAATGTTGCCTGCGTGCTGATGGTGATGTTGGCTCTCCAGTGATGCACACTTGTGATTTCTTCTGAGTGATCTTAGCCACTACCTCTGGTGCTTTTCTACCTAACTGTTTGCTGCTGATGTCCCCTCTTTCAGACCCTCATTTGGTTGAATATGAAAGGAGGGAGCAGGATGCTTTGAAGGTGGTTTATGCTTGGTTTTCTTCCTTGACGTCCAAACTGTCTTATAATTTATTTTTTTAATTTTAATTTTAATTTTTTTTGCTAGGCAGAGTTAGACAATGAGAGAGAGAGAGAGAGAGACAGAGAGAGAGAGAGAGAGTTGTAGACAGTGAGAGAGAGACAAAGAGAAAGGCCTTCCTTCCGTTGGTTCACTCCCCTAACGGCCTCTATGGCCGGAGCTGCGCTGATCCGAAGCCAGGAGCTGGGCACTTCCTCCCGGTGCAGGGACCCAAGCACTTGGTCCATCCTCCACTGCCCTCCTGGGCCACAGCAGAGAGCTGGACTGGAAGAGGAGCAACTGGTATTAGTACCTAGAGCCCCAACCGGACTAGAACCCGGGGTGCTGGCGCTGCAGGTGGAGGATTAGCCAAGTGAGTCACAGCGCCGGCCAGGAGCCTTATAATTTCAAGTATGTTGTTTAGTTCTTTAACCCATTCCAAGTTGATTTTGGGGCATGATGTAAGATAAGATTACAATTAAAATTTTTGCTTCTGTATATGCAGTTTTCTCAGCGCCAGTTACTGGAGAGACAGTCCTTCCCGGAGATTCTAATACTGCAGTCTCAGTTCTATAACATAATTCTTACTGTGCCCTTCCATAATTCATGACTAGCATCTACTAGTTGATTTATAAAGCGTAGGGATTTCACTCTACCACTGTACTTGCAAGAGATGTTTCTGTGCGTGGGATAAGGAAAAGAGCATGACTTTGAGTTCAAATGTTGGTTATCTTTTTTAATGATATTGCTTCTGAAATATTTTCCATCTGTGAATTGGGAATAATTTCACATATTTATAAAGCTTTTATGAATTTTAAATGACAAAAATTATTTTTCAAAGTGAATTGCTAGCTACAAATAAGTTATATAACTATTACTCATCTTAAATACTTTTGTTTGATATATTTTAATGATGCATTATTAGAATATAAAATCTTTGTATCAATTTTTAATTACTGATTAAACTTGCCTTGCCCCTTGTTCCAAAGAGAAAGTCCAACTATCTTACCTCTATGATGGTGAAAACATGCAGTGACTGTATTGTGTAATTTTGTGTGTTTTGTATAGTAAAGCTTCATGATTTTGTAGTAATAGGGTTCACTGGCACTCTTTTGAGTTGTTCCTAATTTTCTCAGTTCTTTTCCACAATTTTTGAAACACTGATACTTTTGCTATGCTTTTTTCTCTAGCCGCCTTTGAGTGCTAACTGAAAGTGAGCTTTTCTTGGATATTCTGAGAGTGTTTTTTTTTTTTTTTCTTAACTGCTACATACCAGCTTCATAAGCCACATTTTTTCTTCATTACAGAAGAAACATACTGATTAGATTTTACTCAGGGGAGACTAGCCATTACTAACAAAAATGTATAATGAAATAAATTTTTAATATTTTTAAATACACTTAACAATTCAGAGTAATCAAGATATCACTCCAAGGGCATTTCTGCAATTTGATTGTATTTTAGTGAGTAGATGTAAATCTTCAGAAATTGGCTACAAGCATTGACTTATAATTAATGCAGTCAAGCACTAATGTACATGTTGTCTTCGCCAAGTTAATGTGTCCTTGAAATAATGTTTATATAATAAGGTGTGCAATAGAGAGTGATTTCCTTGTTTGTAGTACAAATTATGAAAATAGCACTGAAAAAATTTACTGTATAACTGGAGATTTGTTATTGTTAGTACAAAAAATTGATTGGAAACTGTGTCCTTGTCTTTGTTCTTCTCATAACAAACTTGGAAATAGAAAATGCACTGAATTTATGTACGATGCCATTATCAAAGAAGGATTTGATTAAATTTCCATGTGGAATTTTTTTGAGACTTTGGAGTATGTGGATACATTCACTCCTCAGTCTCACTTAACAGTCTTACTTCTTTTGTACATAGGCCATAAGGCAGCTGTATGCAATATGTCTTTGTGAGTTTTTGTTTTTTTTTACTAAATTTGCACTTTACTATTTTGTGTATTCTCTGATATTTTTGGTCCTATCATTTGTTTTTCTTTAGAATCTTGATTCATGGATCTAAGTCTTAAGCTTGCATGAAGAAGTCACACTTTTTTATACATTTTTGATAATTTTCTTGTGAAAAACAAATTGAACACTTACTATATAAGCATATCCTTGTGGAAGGTGTGAACTTAATTTTAAGGAAGATTTTCAAGATTTTTCTTTTCAACTATGGGGAATATGCATTTTACAAGCATTTAAGGAATAATATGCAATTAACTTACTTGGAAATGCTGATACATTTAGCAGATATTCAACAAACATTATTTGATTGAAATGTTTCTGTTCTTTACTTTCTTAATCTGGAAAGCAAAAACACACAAACCACATAATCAACTATATTTGTGCATTTATATATAGTGTTATATTTTTACTAATATTAAATTTAAAAATATAGAGTAAATTACACACTTAAAAGCAATGAGATAAAATTGCAATGCATATTTTAAGGAATACTCATATTTATTAATGAAATACTTTTATTTTGCTTGCATTTAAATTGTTATTTATGATATTTTAGCAATATGTCCAAATATGCTTTATTTAATAACTGCTGTAACTTAAAAGATATTGAAATCCAAATATTAGAGTCTAGATTAGTGGTTAAGATGCTAGTTAAAATCACACATCAGAGTATTGGGGTTTGAGCTGGTTTGCACCAGCTCCTGATTCTAGCCTCTTGCTAATGTGGATCAAGGGATATCATGTTAATGACTCAGAAACTAGTTTCCTGCTACCCGTGTGGGAACCTGGATTACATTCTGGCTCCCAGCTTTGGAACTGCAGCCATTGAAGGCATTTGGGAAATGAACCAGCAGATTGGACCTCTGTATGTCTATCTCTTTCTGTCTCTATGCTTCTCAAACAAATGAATAGAAATTGAAAAGATGTGAAAATTCAAAACAATCTATTAATTATTGCTTACTGAATTATTATGTTCATTAAAAAAACCCACAAACCAATTTTAGATGTTTAGCTTCATATTCTGAATGCTTAGTTTTACAAATGACTTACTATTTGCAATGGCACTATGCTACCATTAACTAATATTTTAAGGTACAAAATATGTTTAATATGAAACTCATTATTAAAACTAGTATGCATAACCCATATTTTAAGTAGCCTAAATATTTACTAGTTGTAAATTTACTTTTGCAGAATGTTTTTAGAGTTGGTCATTATTTTAAAATTGTGTTATTAGTATTATTAAAGAGAAACAGGGACAGAGAACATCCATAGTTTACTCTTCAAATGTCTTCAAGAACCCAGACTGGAGAGAAACCAGAAACTGGGAAGATAACCCAGGTTTTTCACATGGATAGCAGGAGCCCAGGTATTTGAGCCATCACTGAAGATTCCCGGGGTCCACATTAGAAGGAAATTGGGTCAGGAGTGAAGCTAAATATGGAACGCAGGCACGCCAACATGGAGTTCAGGTATCCAACCTGGTTTTGTAGACAACATGACTATTCTGATCATCATTCTTGATGTGACTAATGAAGAACTCATATCAGGTATTGAAGTGAAATCTGTTTTTCACTTGTGCTTATGTAATCGTTAGTGTTTTCTTCTATGGTATCTGAGTAGTAATCTTATGAAGGCATTTGTCCGTTCTGTTTGTTAAAATAAAACTAGGCATTACAAAGTCACCTAAATGGACACAGTCACAATTCATTGAAAGAAAATGAATGACACTTCCATTTCTCAACCATGCCGTGTTGCTATTTCTTTTCTTCCCCCGGTATGCTTTGCAAATATGACTTAAGTTTACTTTAATATACTTTCCAGTACAATGACAACACCCATATCATGCCATGTATTATCTGGTGGTAAAGCTTAATTTACTTCTTATTTTAGATAATAATACTATAGAAAAATAGAGATTGTAATATTTTCCTCTGCCACTGAAATTGATGAACATGCCCTACTTTGTAAATCACTACTCCCGTTTTTATTTTTTAATTGCTTCTGTTTACAGACTTGCTCTGCTTTTAGCTACAAATAGTTGCTTATAGTTGTACATACTAAGTTATAGCCAGCCTGGCTCCCTGGGATTAGACTCATGTAACTTCATTGAAGTTTCAAATGTCCTCAAACTATTTTTCTCACACAGTGCTAGGTTGCAATGATGGAACACTTTCTTTGCCCTGTCTTGTAGGCACATCTTTTCCCAATTTACTCTTAAGTGCTGTCTTGCTGCAAGTGTGTCACCTGTTTGCATTACTTCTCAGCCAATTTAACCATGTGACTTATTTTGGCCAGTGGGGTATTAAGACACGTTACACAAGCAATGGCCTGAAATCAGTTTGTGCACTGGGACTTGTTCTTTTGTACTCCTCCCATTGCCATGAGAAAGACAAGCCTAAGATAGATTTCTGGCCTTTGGAGGAGGATGAGAGAAATTTGGAATCAAGCTGAGTTGCCCTTGTAGTCTTAAATGATGACAGTGTAGAACAGCCATGACCATCTAAACTACAGATGCATGAGGGATCCCCGCTAAGGTCGAACTGAGTTCAGTTGAGAACAGTTAACCCCCAGCATCATGACTTCTTCTTCTTCTTCTTTTAACGATTTATTTATTTATTTGAGAGATAGAGTTACAGACAGTGAGAGGGAGAGAAAGGTCTTCCATTCATTGGTTCACTCCCAAAATGCTTGCAATGGCCAGAGCTGAGCCAATCCAAAGCTAGGAGCCAGGAGCTTCTTCTGAGTCTCCCCTGCGGGTGCAGCAGTCCAAGCACTTGGGCCATTTTCCACTACTTTCGCAGGCCATAGCAGAGAGCTGAATTGAAAGAGGAGCAGCTGGGACTCGAACCAGCACCCATATGGGATGCCGTCACCCTCAGGTGGAGGATTAACCCACTATGCCTCAGTGCCAGCCCCATCATGACTTCTAAGTTAATAATGCATGACTGTTATTTTATTTTTATTTTTCACACGGTGATAGCCAATTGGTATCAGCTGGCTTCTAGATTCTACTGGTTAAATTCTGATTTTCCTTACAGGCATTTAACATTCAGAAATAAGGACAGTTCTTTACTGTTTATCCACTTTCACTCTCTGTTCACTCAGTTTATTGCATTCTGCTTCTGCTGTGACCATTCCTAAGTGTCTGCAATCTTTCATCTTTGTTTTGCATTGTTGATCTCTGTATGCCTGTTAGACTTTCTTGTAGTGTGGTACTTTACTCTCCCTCTACTTTGAGTGTATGTAAGTGTGTGCTCTCTGATACTTTCTCTTTCTCAGTTTTCTAAAGTTCTTCCCTTATTTTTTTACCATCAGTTAATTGTGTAAAACTTTTCTATATTTTGTTTTCTGCTGTCATTTTTATCATCACTGCTAAAAGCAATGTATCATGGTAACGGCCAATGTAGTAAGCACAATGAATGTAAATAGACTGAATCAGTTATCATGCTCATTCACTTCTATATTGTCTATGGTTATTTTTATACTAGTTCTCAGAGTTTGGTAGTTGTGATGTTGATCATATAGTTCACAAATCCTAATTGGAACTTTGGGAACAATTTTACCTATCGCTTATCTAGAGTAACTCTTACTGCTTTGTTCTAAGAGCCTGAACAAACAAGATCATAGCAAGCTCACTTAGAAATAGAAAAAGTCCTTAAGAACAAGAAAGAAGATAACTATATTGTGAAACAGTTTTCCACTAGTATGGCACACAGCAGTAAAAAGGAATACAAGTGCTAGGTGTAATGCTATGAATAAATCTCAACAAAGTGACTGGAAAATGCCAAGTACCAGAAAATGTTTACAATGTGGCATCCAGTGCATATATTTACATAGTAGATGGATGAGTACATATATAATAATTTAAGGCATTATTTCCTCATGGAGTGGGGGGAATGTAATTGAGGAGGTATCGACAGAAGAGGGAAGGCTTCAATAATATTTGTGATGACATTTCTGCTAGGTTATTGTTACAAAGTGACTGTAATATTCTTTATATTCTTTTATATATATATGAAAACAAAATAAGGTAAAATTGAAATCCATAATCCCTGTCTTGAAGGTGTGAAAGCTTGTTGGGAGCAGAGGAATAAGTATGTAACTAACTGCAATAGATGATCTTGATAAAATTACAAAGAGAGTTGAATATGTTTTCATGCAGGTGTCCTGTGGACTGGGAGTGTGGCTTTAAGTGGAGTTCTCCAACCAGATAGAGAATTTGAACAGTGTGAGGAATAGCAAAGAGGGGGGATTGTTAGAGTCATGCGTGCTTTGTCTGGTGAGGTGTGGGAAGAAAAAGACAGGTGATGTTGGTCAGATTGGCATTTGCGGGACACTGTGAATGTGCAGTATTTCTGAAAATTGTTTTTTTAGCCAATAAATATTTCTTTACCATAAGTTATATTCATTTTTTAAAAGGTACCTTTAAGTTGATGTAAACATTGACATATGAGTAATTATGCTTTTCAGATACACATTTCCATGTTAGGATTGGTTGACTCCTTGATGTAAAAGATGGTGAGAGGGACCCTTGCCTCATTGCTCCCAATATCCTTCCCCTACTTAGACCAATTTGGATATTATTTTATTTTACATTGCTGATACTTACTTTTAAGAAATGATCACATGAAACTTTGCTAATAAGCTTTATATCCCAGGTGGCAGGTCTCTAGGCAATGATTGCCTTTTCAGTAGCTTCTGAAATGGAAGCTAAAGGAGAAACTCTAGTTTTACAGAACCAATATTTTAAGTTGAAGTTTTATAAAAATTTTTAAATGCATTGTTTGCCTGGAAAAGTAAATATCACATGTACACTAGTTAGGGTGGGATTTGAGGATCCACAGTTGGAAACATTCAGATAAACTGATGAAAGTACTTAGACTCATCTCTTAATCTGTATTTTTTTAAGTTCCACTTACATGGAATTAAATATTGAAAAAATAACTAGACCACAGAGAGTGAGTGTGAATTAGGTTATGGAATTTTCCACTAGGACTGATAGCATAGCCCAGAGTCACTATCTCTTGTTATTTGTAAGCCATTTTCTGTGGCCGATACTTACTGTAGTCACACATTCAGTTTTATAAAGATTATTGGAAATCATTTACTTGATTCAGATTTATGCACAGAGTTTATATTTGCATAGCTATATGGCTCTTTTACTATGGACATAATTTTAGTTTAATGAATTGCTAATCGTCACGCTTATTTTCAAACATGTGACATCAATGGTTTTGTGATTCAACAAAAGTTGCTGAATTTCCAATCTCAGGTGTATAATTGAACATTTTAATTATATTGACACAAATTTTAACAAACAATACATTGTTAATATTGATCACAATTAGGAATTGTAATCTTATCTAAAATGCACACAGTTTGGAGAGGGAGAAAGAGGCAGAAAGATTGGAAGCAGAGATTTGGCAGAGATTATCACTGTTGGACAGTGATAATAGAAGATACTGATTGGTCTGTATGAATATTTCAGACTACATTTTAACATGAGGGAATTTATTTGCAAAACAGTTGCTCTTTTAGTATTCTAATAACTTGTTAAAGTACTTATATTACAATTAATTTCACCAATAAACTTTATTGAAATCATCTATCCCTAACACATTAATGCTAACAATATAATATTTCACCATAATTATAGGATTAAAAAGATATATGATATTGTATAGTTTCTTTGGCAATAAGAGTTGATGAATCACATGGATCCAATAGCATGCTTACAGTTTTTTTTCTTTTGCCCTTTGTTTTTTTATTATTTATTTGATGTTCCTTCTGGAAAACTTTCCTTCTTGTTTTTTCTTAAAATAAGTTATTTAAAACAGCCCACCCAGTCCCTACCCAAGCATATCCACTTTCTAAGCAGTTATAATGTATAGGATGCTAGAGAATGATTTGCCTGAGACCCTATTCAACTGAAAGAGGCCAGATAAATTTATTTCTTTTTAGAGCAATATGATTACTTAGCTAACTGTGTAAATACACATATTTAATCCCTTTGTAAGTAAGAACATATATCAATAATCTAAAGGAAGGATCTTTCTGAGGCAAACTTTACTGCTCTCAATATAGCTCTCTAATCTATTTAAAATATGATTTTCTTGGACCTTTATAGTGTCCTTTTGTACCTAAAACACTTATTTTCAAAGGAATGCACTTTTATATTTCAGGAATATACAATCGATGTTTTCTTTCGACAAAAATGGAAAGATGAACGTTTGAAATTTAAAGGTCCTATGAATATCCTTCGACTTAACAATTTAATGGCCAGCAAAATCTGGACTCCAGATACCTTCTTTCACAATGGGAAGAAATCAGTAGCTCATAATATGACAATGCCAAATAAGCTGCTTCGAATCCAGGATGATGGAACACTACTGTACACCATGAGGTATGTCTTTAGGTCTAAAATGCCATATTTAATACACATAAACCCATAAACTAAGCAGCCAGACAGTGTAATTGACAAGTGTTAGCACAAGCTGAAAATTTCTCCATCAGATTGTTGAAGTACTGGTAGTAGTCTCTGTAAATGGTTGGGTAGTGAAAACTTAAAGGTAAAATAGTAATTATGAGTTTGACTCTCATCTTAGTATGTTATAACTAGAGAAATGCTCTAGTTATTAATAATGGCTTTTTGGTTATTTATTGATCTACCATGCTTTAATTAAGTATAATTTAAATCCATAATTTGCATTTATTTATCAAAGCATAATTTGATTGTTAATATCTCTTCAGATATCCTATCAACATTTTAAGTGACTTTTTAAAAAAAGATTTACTTGTGTATTTATGTATTTATTTATTGGAAAGAGAATGGGAGAGAGAGGGAAAAGAGAGAGAAAGAGGAGGGAGAGATCTTCTGTCTGGTAGTTCACTCCCCAAATGGCTACAACATCCAGAGCCAGCCAGGCTGAAACTATGAGCCAGGGGCTCCATCCAGGTCTCCCACATGAGTAGTAGGTGCCCAAGTACTTTGTCAGTCGTTTGCTGCCTTTCCAGGCAAATTAATAGTAAGCTGGATTGGAAATGAAGCAGCTGGGATTCCAGCCAGTGCTCCAATATGGGATGCTGGAATTTCTAGTAGTGGCCTAACCTGCTATACCACAGCGCTGGTGCCTTAAGTGATATTTAAGCAAGATTTTACTTAATATTTTTATTCTCCTTATAAAGTTATTCTAGAGAACATATTTCTCTTTTAAACAGTGTTCTCATTTAATAAGTCTTTAAATTAGTATATTAGGTGCCATAAACATATATTAGATTGAACCATATGAATTTACCATTTTATAAATTACATTTTATAAAATAAAATTTGCATCAATTTCCTTGGATTTAACCTAGATGAAGTTATCAAGAACTAACTGGTTGTTGAGTCTAACAACATTTTAACAAAGCTCATGAATTAGTATTTTAAAGTTCTCATCATATTAATAACAAAAAGTAAAAATATTCATTTACTTGCATCATGTAATAAAGAAAAAACACAGGTGTAGTAAAAGACATGGAATAAAATAGTTTAATAAAAGATTTAAAGCATAGATAATTCATCAGCATTACATATAAATGAACATTGTTTTCTACACATATGATGTGATGTAATATCACATGAGAAGCGAAATCTGGGTTTTAGTCATCAAAGTTACTTAAGAATGGGCAATAATACAGTCTTAGGTTATTTCTAATCTTTAAAGAATAAACTTCTGAAGACTTTACCCAAAATGGGAGTTTGACTATTCTTTCTGCCTGCCTGTCTGAATCTCTCAACACATTCGTATGCAGTGTGCTAGTTAAACTTTCCACTTTGAGTGTTCTTATGGGTTAAGTCACTGGTTGAATATTTTGGGTTTAGCCATAATATAGGCATATAATATACAGAATTCTGGAAGATATTGCAAAGAGTTTTATTTAAATACTTTATATTAAAATACATTAACCACATTTGTTGGCCACATTTTTCTGCTCATTTTGACAGATATTGTAATAATTTCCTTTTGGTGCCTTCCTTATCCACTTTGCCTTAATGTGAAATAGAATAATTGCAAGCTTTCTTCATAACTCAATTTCTCTGACTACTCTTTCTTGTGATCAGGCAGATACAGGAAAAATATATCTCACATTCAAAATTTAAGTGCAAAATTCAGCCAACAGTCTGATCTCAAGAAAATATTTCTAGGATATATGTCTATATACATATTTATATTTGTTTATATAGTCATATACTGTTGAAAGTATCTATATACCATATGATATTCATTAACAATTTGCTTATTTTTGAAGAGAGCTGCTCTGGGCCAATGAGATGGTGGAGAAGAAAATAGCATTTTTTGCAATTTTTGGAGTTTTTTTTTAATATGTAGCTTTTTACAATTTTTATTCTTTAAGATTTCAAAGCTAGTGAGGTTACTGAGAAAACTATGTTTCAAAACACCTATATATTCATTTTTTCACTTCTTAACATACAGTAAAATACATTTTAATAACTATTATAAGTTATATGTGGACTTTGTATTTATTAATGTCTTCTGAGGGATCACCTGAATGTTAAACTAGATTTATATTAGTTAAAAGAAAAGAACTTAAAGAATTTTCATCTCATTAATTTAGATTGAGAACAGTGATGAGTTATTTTTCTTGACTTGCCAATTTGTTTAAACAAAGAGTGGAATTTTGACTTTTAGGCTTACAGTTCAAGCTGAATGTCCAATGCACTTGGAGGATTTTCCAATGGATGCTCATTCATGTCCTCTGAAATTTGGCAGCTGTAAGTAAAGGGGTGAAGGTATATGTTTTGGGTCAATAATGTCAGAGCTAGTCAGTGGCACTGCTCAATTGTACAATTTCTTTTCATTTACTGGGATGTTTAACAATTTCCCAATAAGATAGAAGTAAAAATACATGCTGACTGCCTTCAGGGAACTAATTAGTGAACCCTCAAATATCATTATATTATAATCACTGTTTAAATTATAGCTTGTTTGCTAAAAATGAATGTGTGTTTTAATACATGTATAAAACTAGACCAAGAGCTTGTTGAAGGTCAAAACTGAAATTTACCTTCTTTTTCTAGTGTTATTAAAAATGCAAAATAAATGCTTTTTTTCATCAACTACAATAAATTGTAAAAGGTAGTTCTATTGTTTATTAAAGTATCTGTCAGCTTGTTGCCAAAGGCAGAGAGATGTGCAATTGTCTCTGCTGCATAACTCATGGAAGGGATATATATATTTTTTTTCCTAAAATAAAATTGGAGGAGGTGATGCTGTTGCTACGTGAAGACAGCTTCCATGTACGTAGAATGGCCTTTGGCCATTTTTAGGTCACGGAGGCTCTATCTGGTATGTCAAGCAGAAGCATTCACACTCCTAGAATAATTGGAAAGGCGGAAGGTCAGATCATCTCCCCGGGTCCCCACATGGCAATCTAGGCAGATTCAGAATACATTTATGAGCACTGTTGAGCAGCATCTCTCTTGTGTGAGCATGTGCCATCCCTGACCTTTCTAGCAACTGTACTCTTTCTGGAACCAATCTTTGTCTATTCTGGGCAGCTTTTGGCTATATATTCTCAAATGAATATAAATGCAGTGCTCTTACCCGATTAGAAATAAATATGACTGAACAGTGTGCCTTCTCTCAAAATGTATCAAACAACAAAAAAGAAAAGAATAATGACTAGTATGAATGCAAAACTCTTGATTATTTTGATGATAATGGTTTTGTGGGATGAATTCAGTTTTGTTTCTTCTGGTCATTCTTATGAAAGGTGGTAGTCCCTAACTTTTTTGAGAATCTGCACTTGTTTACAGACAAAGGCTTCTTGTATTGTCATGGAAAGAATCACTTCCATACTGGCATTTTACCCCAGTGTTATTTCAGTCAACCATGTTATACAATGTAAACATGATGCTGAGAAAACCACAGCAGATGCAGTAGAGAAAAACACATTTGCATTGCATAACTGACATTAAAGTAAAAATTGAAAAGCCTTGATATGAAAAACAAAATTTATTCAAGATGTAATAATGATATAAAAGAATAGGCATTTTAAGTGGGCAAAATATTGTCATTAACACATCAAATATAAATGATGTAATGCCTAAATTGTGAAAATGAAATAAATGTGTTTAAAATACTTTAAATGAAGCTTAAAGATATCTTATAGTGAATCTATAGAGTAATAGAGAATTACATGATTGAGAATATGGTTTTCCCTTTACAGAAGGGATATATGTACCACAGTTTTTGAAAATCACACTTTATATAAGTAATTACTGTTGCATTTTTCTTCACGTTTATATTCTGATACATTCTTTTTTTTTTAAAGATTTATTCATTTATTTCAAAAGCAGAGATTACAGAGAGGGAAGGAGGGAAAGAGAGAATCTTCCATCTGCTGGTTCATTCTCCAAATGGCCACAACAGCCAGAGCTGGCCCAGTCGAAATCCAGAAGCAAGGAGCTTCTTCTTGTTCTCCCATGTGGGTTCAGGGTCTCAAGCATTTGGTCCATCTTCTGCTGCTTTCCCAGACATATTAGGAGGGAGCTGGACTGGAAGTGGAGCAGCTGGGACTTGAACCAGAGGCCATATGGGATGCTGGTATTGTAGACATCAGCTTTACAGGCTACATCACAATGCCAACCCCACATTCTTTTTATGCTTGCTTATAGTAAGAACTTGTTGCATTAGTGTAGAAGCACAGACAAGGCAAGCCAAACCTTAAAGTGTTGGTGAAGGAAAGTTTGCTCAAGGCAGTAATAACATTTTCTTCTAGTCATTTATTATTATCTTATTCAAAAATTCCCCAGCCCACAGAATTGGATTTCTGAAGGTTTATCATTGTCCCCAAATAAAGAAGCATCCTTTCTGTATGTTTACAATTTAAAAATTCAGTCTTTTAAATAAAATTATTACCCACATACTCATACTTTTCCTTTTTGTTTCATTTGATTTCATACTGCCTGAATGGAAACCTAGGGATATTTTGTGCAGTATCCCCAAAAAAAACTATAAGTTGTCTTTTGAGATAAAAACTACTGGGTAATAATATTTTTGGAGTATTTTTCTTGATTACTGTGTAGTGAGATTCAATAAGTAGCTATCTGTGAAATGCAGTGTAAAACTAAAAAGTGTGTTATTTCATTGAATTAAATAAAATTAATTGATGACAGGCAATTTCAACGGGGAATTTTTAATGCTCTAAAACATCTTTCTTTTCCTGTGTACTCTGTTGAAGAATATTATAAAGTCCCCCTGGTTTATGTGTGTTAGTGTACCAGTGAGAGCCTCCAATTTGTATTGCATAACTTTCTGCTATATTTTTTTCACCATACCAAAAATATAAAAATGTAGTCCTGTCTAACTAATGAAATGTAGTCACTGCTTTATTAAAATATGTGGAAGTTTGGTCATTTTATGTAATATATTCTTGGACTGTTCCCCAGACTTCCATCTTCAATGATGGTAAATAACATAATTAAAACATGAATTTATTAATTAATATAGCAAGAACAAAGAGAGAACAACATATCCTATATGTCAGGCCAATACTTGGAGCTAGACGTATAGACATGGATCATATACAATCCCTGTCTATCAGTATTTCACTAATCTCTTTAAAATGTCATCACTTTTAAAGTCTTTCATTAAAATCATAATTCAAAAGTAGTATAATTATACTTGCTTAAAATAACTTCACAAATTATTAAGTTTCACAACTCTGAATGTTATGAGACTCTTTTGATGAAAAGTGGCACATGTGATGTAGTTTTTTAAATGTTGAATTGTGTACATTTGAAATTTTATTAACAATGGGGTTAGAATTTAATTGCATGGGGAAACAAAATAAGCCACCTGATCTGCAAACGAATTGCTAGTTAACTACAACAGTGCTACTGATATCATTATTCTTCCCAGTAGAATCTTTAGTAATTAACTAATCAAATTAATTAACAAGAAATTTGAACCTTAGAATAACTAGAATTCATTCCTCTCTAAATATTGCATAGATAATATCTGCTATCAAAATTATATACATCTTAGTACATACAAATATAGAAGTACATTTAATTTTAGAGTCTTATTTCAAAAATCATTTCACATTATTTACTTGTGGATGTACTTGAGTACATGTATAATGGGGACAATATTTCACTGATAGTTAACAAGTAGCAGTGGCATCTATAAAACCAGATGACATTGCTTTATTTCTTTAAAACACCACACAGCATTAAGTCATAGAGCCATAAACTCTCACTTTGCTGTTACTGAACAGGTGCCCATATGGGATGCTGGCATTGCAAGTCGTGGCTTTACCCGCTGCGCAACAGCGCCGGCCCCTGTGTGCATTCATTTGAAAATAAACATGTACTGAAAGGGGTTGCAACTGGATGGAACCAAAACATTCTGATTAATTTTGCAGGTTGTGCAATAATTAGTTATCATTTTCCAGTGATATGCATTATGTCTTAATAGCTAAGTCTTTTATATCAACTAGGTTACTTTTATGTCCAGAAGTCTATATGATTTGGGATTGTGATTTTTATTTCATGAGTGATTGGTACTTCTACATAAACTGTTTAACCATACTTTGGGCACTAGTAATCTGTTTACCATTATGTCTTCATTCTCTTCCTTGGGACTTAGGGAAATGTTTCAGCCATCTCGTATCCCAGTGATTTTTTTCAGGATCTACAGAAAAAGTGCTCTTTATTCTCAAAGCAGTTGAAGTTATACTACTCTCCTGTTCATGTTTATCTCTCTTCCTCTGCTTCACACCTCATATTGAAGTTGGAAATTCAAAGGACACAATTTTGCCCTAAGAAATGATAAATATGTTTTTAGTACATAGTGAGTGTGTGAAATGAATAACCCTTTGTATTACACTCTACTAACATATTTTTTTCTGATTTTCTACAGATGCATATACAACCTCAGAGGTCACTTATATTTGGACTTACAATGCATCTGATTCAGTACAGGTTGCTCCTGATGGATCCAGGTTAAATCAATATGATCTTCTTGGTCAATCAATTGGAAAGGAGACAATTAAATCCAGTACAGGTTAGTGAATGTGTAAAGGAAAGCAAATGCCCAAGAAAATTAATAGGTCAAAGTCATTGGAAATGCATCAGATTACTTAAAAGTATTTGTTCTGGAGGCTCATGAACTAAAAGCATAGACTTCTTGGAAGCTTTTAAGACTTTCAGAACCTTGGGCTTCACCCTTATAAAATTTGCACTGAACTAAAGTATACTTCTATTTTCAAAGGATGTGTCTTCTCAGACCAGCCAATTATAACATTTATATTCAAACATGTGATGAAAATTTCTGTGTTTTTCTTATTATTTTCCCCTTGTACTGGATAATTTATGACTATTAGACTCTGAACATATAGATAATAACAATTGGCCTGTGAGCTTTTCTATGAAAGGGCCACCCTTATGTGTGAACATGGATTAACGTCCTTCCATCTGGCCACAGTTACAACCCAGGGAACAGAAAGGATGGTAGATACAAGGAGCAGATAGAATTGACTAAAGTACAATGAAGCAGAAATACAATAGTGAAAATTCAGATTTAATGTTAGGGTTAAATTGGAAAAGCTGAACCAGAAGACCAGTCTGGGGGATGGGGCCAGAGACCAACCATTTAAAGCCAAAGAAGAGCAAGTTAGGTCAGTCCTAGCAGAAACTTGAAGGTAGGACCAGTGATGATAAGGAACCTATTCATATAAAATAATCGATTGACAGAGAACATTTATGAATTTTTAATTCTTTTGGTGAGCTAACATCACCTAAAAAGAAAAAAAAGCAACCACATACCAGATCATGGGACATGCAATTCATGTTTCTAGATGCTATAAAAATCATTTTAATTACTCTTGTTAAGCAAACTAGGCATTTGAAGGTGATACAGTTTCCATTAGATATATGGGATAAATTTGTTTTCTTCAGGAACTATTCTTTCTCTGTTCTCTTCAATTTCCAAAATGTTAAAACTATTGCCTATTACAGTTTTTAAGCTTCCTAATTTTTTTATTCCAGGTGAATATACTGTAATGACAGCTCATTTCCACTTGAAAAGAAAAATTGGGTATTTTGTGATTCAGACATATCTACCTTGCATTATGACTGTCATTCTCTCGCAAGTATCATTTTGGCTCAACAGAGAATCGGTGCCTGCAAGAACTGTGTTTGGTGAGTGATTAACTACATACTTTGTAGTGCAGCACATTATGTTTCTTAGCACTCTCTCTCTTGATTCTCAGACCAACACTTAGTGGTGTATGGGCAGGCAGTATTGATTTTACTCTATAGATGAGGAAACTAGGCTCAGGGAAGTGAAATGGAGCTAGTGCCACACTGTCAGTAAAGGCTGTAACCAGGACTCAAACATTATGAAAATACATTCAATGTTTTTTTTTAAATCATATTGTGTATTAATATTTATTTCCATGTTAACAAAGGGAGAGTTTTCTTAGAGGTGTTAACTTAGACTATAACAGTACCATATTTTCAGGGTTGCTGTGTTTATTTTTCTTTTGTTTTTAAATTGAGACAAGGATTTTAGTGATATAAGTTAGAGAAAGCAGAAGGAAATGAGAAACACTTTATTCACCTCCATTAGTGTGTCCAATTTTCTTGATTGAAACTAGGCGGAGGAACTGTTTAATTTACAGTATGGAGTACCATATTTTTAGGCATTCTGTATCTGCTTTAGTATTGTTTTAAGATGAAGAAAGGTGTTTTTAGTGTTAAAAATTCGATTAACTAATTAATTTTTATTTATTTGAGAGGCAGAGTGACAGAGATAAACCAGTAGACAAAGTTTTCACCTGCTGGTGCATTCCCCAACTGCGTACAATTGCTGGAACTGGGCCAAGCTAAAGTCAGGAACCAGGGCCTTAATCCAATTCTTCCCAAAGATAGTAGGGACCCAACCACTTGATTTATCACCTGCTGCCTTCCAGAGTATGCAGTGGTAGAAATCTGGAATCAGACGCATAGCCAGGACTTGAACTCAGGCATTCTGATATGGCATATAGGCATCTTGGTGTCCTAACCACTGGGTCAAATGACTGCTTTGATTTTAACAGTTTAAATAAAAGAAAGAAATGGAGAGAGAAAGTAGCACAGAGTGATCATTCACTCTATTACTGTTTTTAATAACAAAGTTCATCTTCTTGATTTAAACCATGCAGGAGAATCTGGGTACTGCTTTTTGGATATATGAATTAGGCTGAACTCACTTTATAACATAGTAGATGATCTTTGTGTGTTTGGTTCACTCACTCATCTAAGAAAGTATTATCGTGAACCCGCTATAGTACCACATCAGGGCCTAGTGATTCAAACAAAGAGAAAACACCATCCCTGCACTCAAGTAGCTTTATATGGTGGATTGAAGCAGAATAACCTGAATGGATAAGGACAATACAAGATAAAAGCATTGACATGTCATTATAGAAAACAGTGGCATGGATTCTTCCCCGTGGAACAAGTTGAGTTAACATTTTAGCTAAGTCTGTGAGAATGAGTAGGAATTTCCCAGAATGATGAGATGGGACAAAGATCCTAGTCTAAAAGAAGGATTATGCAATTGAAGGATTAAAGAACTTGATACAGTCACTGATAAAGGCCATGTAAGGTGTTAGTGGAGACAAAGATAGAAGTGTAGCTTGAGGCCTAGCTGAGAAGGGCCTTGTAGGTCATGTTGGTAAAATGTACTTTTGTCTTAGAGGTGAGAGCAATCCACTACAGGGTTTTGAGGCTGTAATATCTATAAAACCCTCAGAACATTGCCTGGACTCCCAATGAGTATATGTAATTATTCATATTTTAAAAGATTTATTTATTTATTTGAAAGACAGAGGGACATGGAGGGGATGGAGGAGAGACAGAGGCAGAAAGAGGGAGAGATATCGTCAATCTCTCTCTCTCTCTCTTTCCCTCACTCCATCTCTCAAATTAATCCATAAACCTATTAAAAAAAAAGAAGGAAGGACGTCTAGCATTGTGGCACAGCATAGTCTCAGCCTCTGCTTACAAAACTGGCATCCCATATAGACCCTGGCTGCTCCACTTCTGATCCAGCTACCTGCTCATGTGCCTGGGAAGGCGGTGGAAGATGATCTAAGTGCTTGGGCTCCTAGTGCCCACATGGGAGATCCACATCTAGCTACAGGCTCCATTCTTCCACTTGGCCCAGTGCTGGTCATTGCAACCATTTGGTGAGAGAACCAATGGATAGAAGATCAATCTCTGATTCTCTCTGCTTTTCAAATAAATACATAAATATTTATAAAAAATAAAAAAGACATTTTCCTACCATAGAGCTTAAAAGTAAACAATAACTTCATGTTGTCCTGCATTTCTCTTGTTTATTCCCACAACTAAGTAACAGATATTTAACGCTTACCTCAAGAATTCTAGCAATTACTGATCCATTGCACCCACCCTACAGGAGCAAGCTTCCAGTGTCGGCTGCTTCTCAAAGGTCAATGAAGAGACCCTGAGAAACATTTTGCAGAGTCAGAGACTCTCCCCTCTGCATCCACTACACTTGACTCTTTCTTCCTTACTCTTTCTCCCTTTATTATTATTTATTTACTCTTATGAATATACTCCCTGAAGTCTTACAGTTGGAATCGTGGTAACAACTTTGGTTTTGTTCTTTTAAAGATTTGTTTGTTTATTTGAAAGGCAGAGTTACAGAGAAAGATAGGGAAAATAGAGATCTTCCATTCACTGGTTCACTCCCCAAGTGGCTGCAATAGTGGGGGCTGGGCCAGGCTGGAGCCAGGAGCTCCATCAGTTTCTCACATGCGAGCAGGGCCCAAGCACTTGAGCCATTTTCCTCTGCCTTCCAAAGTGAATTAGCAGGGAGCTGGCTTGAAAGTGGAGCAGCCAGGTCTTGAATTGGTGCCCATATGGGACGCTGGTGTTGCAGGTGGTGGGCCTTGATAACAACATTTAGAAACCAAATTTCCCAGACAAGTGTTGTAGCATCACTAACAGGCTACAGTTAATACATAATTTTCACTATGAAATCATTAATGCCTTTATATCTTTACCTGTCATTGAACTAAACATTTAAATTCTAAAAAGCTCCTCTTCTATTGTTCTCTTATGGTGCTTTGTAATTGTCCATATTATGAAACTAATCATATTTTATTAGTTATTCAATTTACATGTATAATAGATTAACAGAATTGTAAAGAACATGACAGTTGAGCACCACTAACTTGATGAATCATATACATTTGTAGAAAACACAAATTAATAAATGTGACTCAAAGGGAAATGAAAATCTCAACAGATCTATAAGTAGAGCAATTCAATAAGTAATCAAAACATCCTGACAAAGAAAAGTCGAGAACCAAATGGCTTTAATTGTGAATTCTACCAAATACTTATTGAATAAATAGCACCAGTAGTCTTAAAACTTCTTCTAAAATATGATGAAAGAGCACTAATATCAAAGCTAGACAAAAATACCATAAGAAAACTATAGACCAATGTCTTTTAAAAGAGATGAACAAATCCTCAAAAAACTTTATTAAAGTAAATCCAACCCTTATTACAAGATTATACACCAATAACTAGTTTTATGTATCTCAGATATCCAAAGGTCATTGAAAATAAGAATAAGAATAATGAATAATAAGAAATGTATTCAATATAATTTAATAGATATTGAAAAAGGAGGGTAAATGAACAAAATTAAACAAAAAGTTCTCACTTGCATACCATATCAATAAATGAAGGAAAAACATTCAACAGCTGTTCATGATAAAAAAAATAAAACTAGGAAAGGGAGTGGAATTTTTTTAACATGAAATATATATTAATGAAAAACCCACAGCGAACATCACATTCAACGGTACAAGATTGACAGTGTTCCCTTAAGCTCAGGATATGTGGGATCAGTGTTTGACACAGCAATTAAGTAACTTCTTTTTATGTGTGTGTCCCATATTGACATGCTTGGCAAGAGCCTTGTTAGCTTCTGATCCAGCTTCCTGCTAATTCGTACCTTTGTAGGTAGCAGATGTTGGCTCATGTGCTTGAGTCCCTGCCACTCATGTAGGAGATCTGGATTGAGTTTCTGGCCTTAGTCATTGTGGGCATTTGGAGAATGAACCAGAAAACTGAGGATTGATCTCTCTCTCTCTCTCTCTCTCTCTCTCTCTCTAAAATAAAAAAGCAACTTCAAAAGATCAGGATCAGGGAAATGTTGCCCAATTTCATTACTATTATTAATACTGTACTTGAAGTCATATTCAGAGAAAGTAGGAAGAAGTAAAATAAAAAAATCAAATAGGAAAGGAAGAAATGAAACTATATTTTGAGACTCTTGAGTATATATAAATAAATAAAATAATCCCCCCAAAAAATCTCCCCTGAAAAAACTATTAGAACAAAAAGCAAATCAATGGAATCGAAGGCTACAAGGGCAATGCATGAAAGTTGGTTTGGGGCTAGCATTGTGGCCTAGAATGTAAAACATAAAGGCCCCAGCTGCTCCATTTCTCATCCAGCTCCCTAATAGCCTGGGAACAGCAGCAGCAGATGGTCCAAATGTTTGTGCTCCTGCCACTCACATGAGAGACGGATGAAACTCCTGGCTCCTGGCTTTGATTGGTCTAGTCATGGCTATTGCATCCATCTGGGGAGTAAACTAGCATATGAAAGATGGCTCTCTCTCTCTCTCTCTCTCTCTCTCTCTCTCTGTCTCTGACTCTCTCTCCATCTTTTTCTGTAACTCTGACTTTCAAACAAATAAGTAATCTTTTTTTTAAACTTTTATTTAATGCATATAATTTTCCAAAGTACGACTTATGGATTACAATGGCTTCCCCCCCATACCGTCCCTCCCACCCACAACCCTCCCCTTTCCCACTCCCTCTCCCCTTCCATTCACATCAAGATTCATTTTCGATTATCTTAATATACAGAAGATCAGCTTAGTATACATTAAGTATGGATTTCAACAGTTTGCTCCCACACAGAAACATAAAGTGAAAAATAATAGATGATTTTTTTTAAATGATGATGAAATCAGTTTGGTTCTACATACCAACAATGAATAATTCAAAAAGAAATTAAGAGAGTACTGTATTAACTATAACACACAAAAGAATAAAATATGTAGGAATAAATTTACCATGACTATGAAAGACTTATCTACTAAAAACTACAATACTTTGCTGAAATAAATTGTAAATCAGAATTTAAATGGAAGGAACACCATGTCCATTGATTGGAGGAATTAATACTATAAACATGATAATAATCCCCATGGGTATTTATAAGTTAATTCAGTATCTATCAAAACTCCAATCCTCTTCTTTTAAAGAAATAAAAAAAGGTGGTCTCCAAGTACATATAGATTAATAAGGGACCTGACATAGCCAAAACAATTTTGAAAAAGGAAAATATAGCTAGTGGAATCACACTTTCCTGTTGAAAATTATTACAAAGCTACAGTTGGCTTAGATCTGTAATTGATGCACAGTTATTCTTAAGTGTTGAAAATTAACTGAAATGTGATCCCTGTTGAACATGGTGGTGGGAATGGGAGAGGGAAGAGATGTATAATTTCGGACATGCTCAGGCTGACTTGCCCCAAGTGGTGGAGTTGGAAGCATACCAGGGGATTCCAATTCAATCCCATCGAGGTGGCATGTACCAATGCCATCTCACTGTTCCAGGTGATCAGTTTCAGTTCACAGTTGGTCATGGTGAAGGGACTGGGAGTCAAAGGGAGCACATAGACAAGTCTAGTACCTGCTAACGCTAACTGATGGAGTAAATAAAGGGGAGAGTGATCCAACATGGGAAGTGAGATGCTCAGCAGACTCGTAGAATGGCAGATGTCCTAAATAGCACTCTGGCCTCAGAATCAGCCCTAAAGGCATTCGGAGCTGGCTGAAAAGCTCATGAGAGTATTTCAGGCATGGAAAGCCAAGACACTCTGGCAAAAGATCTCTGCGAATGAGATCCCAGTGGAAAGAACAGGTCATCAAAGAAGGAGGTACCTTTCTCTGAAGGGAGGAGAGAACCTCCACTTTGACTATGACCTTGTCTAAACAAGATAAGAGTCGGAGAACTCAGAGGGCTTCCATAGCCTTGGAAACTCATGACTGGAGCATAGGGAGATTACTGATGCCATAGACAGGAGTGTCAATTGGTAAAGTCAACAACAGGAGTCACTGTGCACTTACTCCTCATGTAGGATCTCTATCCTTAATGTGCTGTACATTGAGATTTAATGCTATAACGAGTACTCAAACAATATATTTCACTTTGTGTTTCTATGGGGGTGCAAACTGTTGAAATCCTTACTTAATGCATACTAAACTGATCCTCTGTTAAAAAAAAAAAAAAGAAATTATCAATTCCCAACTTGACTCTCACTGGGATTAAACATGACAATAGGTCTGATCTGCTTTCATCATCATTTAAAAAAAATCATCTATTATTTTTCACTTTATGTTTCTGTGTGGGAGCAAACTGTTGAAATCCATACTTAATGTATACTAAGCTGATCTTCTGTATATTAAGATAATCGAAAATGAATCTTGATGTGAATGGAAGGGGAGAGGGAGTGGGAAAGGGGAGGGTTGTGGGTGGGAGGGACGGTATGGGGGGGAAGCCATTGTAATCCATAAGTCGTACTTTGGAAATTTATATGCATTAAATAAAAGTTAAAAAAAATAAAAAAAAAAAACAAAGCTACAGTTGGCAAACCAATATAGTACTGGCATAAAAATTAACATACAGAACAATGGAGTAGAATCAGAAACAAATCCAAGCATTTATGGTCAACTGATTTTGAACAAAGGTACCAAGATCATTGATGGGGTGGTGGTGGGGAATAGTTCCTTTAGGAAATGGTGGTGAGACAAATGGATGAACACCATATGCAAAAGAATGAAGTTGAATCTGTCTCACTGTGGACACAGAAATTAAGTCAAATGAATCAGAAACCTAAATATAACACATGAAACTATAAAGCTATTAGAAAAGAACCATAAGTCTGAACTCTTAGATTTGACAAGAAGCAAAGGAAATAGATAAATTGGGTTTCATTAAAATCAACAACTTCTGTGCACTAAAGAACATTATCAAGATTATGAAAAGATAACTTTAAGAAAGGGAGAAAATATATGCAAATGATTTATCTGATAAGGATTTAGTATACAGTGTGTGTATATATGTGTGCACACACACATATATATATATTAAAATACTCTTAGCTCAAAAATAAAAACTTAGACAACTAAATTAAAAAAAATAGTAAAGTCTTTTCTCCAAAGGAATTATACACATGAAACACAAGTACATGAAATGATACATTGATTTAGGAAATGCAAATCCAAACCACAATGGGATACATTTCATAACTACCAGGATGACTTTGCTATATTTTTAAACTTTTGTTATAGAAAATTCAGTGGTATGAAAAAAGAAAATAATAAGTGTTGACAAGGATGTAGGAAAATAGGAGCCATCACATATTGCTGGTGGAAATTTAAAATGGTTGATCCACTGTGGACAATAGTTTGGTAAGTTCTCACAAAGTTGAAGAATTACAGATGTCCCAGCAATTCCACTTCTAAGGTGTTATGTGTAAGAGTGATGAAAACAGACATCCACATAGAAAAATGCACTAGGATATTTATAGCATCATTATTGCCAATAGTCAAAAGATGGATACTTACCATCAACAGAGGAATGGATACACAAAATAAATTAACTCCTACAACTAAGAAGGAAGTTTACTCATCCATGGAAAGAATTAATTGTTAATGCATACTACAGTAGGAACGAGCCTTGAAAATATGCTAAGTGAAACAAGGCATACCATAAAATGTTATGAGTTCTTTTATAGAAATTATCCAGAGTAGGCAAATTCATAAAACTGAAGGCTGTTTAGAGGCTGTCTATGCAAGGCGGCAAGGAAAACAGGGAGTGATTGTTTAATCAGAACAGAGTGTTCTTCTGGGATGGTGAAAAAAGTTTTAAAATTAGAAACAAGATTGTAGTTGAAGAACATTGTCAATCCATAAATGCCACTGAGTTTTATACTTTAAAATGCTTAATGTAAAGTATGTGAATTATCCTCTTGGAAAATATTTTTTAAGTAAAAAAAAAAAAATGAACATTGAGGTCTCATGTCAAGAGTATCCCAGAATTTAGACTCAGACAGATCTTCATTTATTTCTAACTTTTCAAATGATTAAATCAAAACACTAAAGAAATTGAGATAGCCAATAATGACAAAATATATTTCAAATGACTTGATTTCCAGAGCATAAATAATACAGAAAAAAATTTAGAGACGAATTTAGAGTAATGTAAAACAGATGGAAATTAACATGGCAGGATTGATACTCCAGAGACTTAAATTTATTTATTTATTTTTTAATTTTTATTTAATAAATATAAATTTCCAAAGTACAACTTTTGGTTTATAGCGGCTTTTTCCCCCTTAACCTCCCTCCCACCCACAACCATCTCATCTCCCGCTCCCTCTCCCATCCCATTCACATCAATATTCTTTTTCAATTATCTTTATATACAGAAGATCAATTTAATATATACTAAGTAAAGATTTCAAAAGTTGGCACCCACACAGAAACACAAAGTATAAAGTACTGTTTGAGCACTAGTTATACCATTAATTCACATAGTACAACACATTAAGGATAGAGATCCTACATGGGGAGTAAGTGCATCTTGACTCCTGTTGTTGATTTAACAATTGACACTCTTATTTATGGCATCAGTAATCACCTGAGGCTCTTGTCATGGGTTTCCAAGGCTATGGAAGCCTCTTGAGTTCTCCAACTTTGATCTTATTTAGACAAGGTCAAAGTCAGAGTGGAAGTTCTCCCTTCAGAGAAAGGTACCTCCTTCTTTGATGGCCCATTCTTTCCACTGGGATCTACTCACAGAGATCTTTCATTTAGGTCATTCTTTTTTTTTTTTTTTTTTTGCCAGAGTGTCTTGGCTTTCCATGCCTGAAATAATAGACTTAAATTTATGTGTAATTATATGATCGATAAGATACAAAATGAAGTATCTAATAATTTTTGTGAAAAAGATGAAATATTGAATTGAGGTAAAATAAATATTTTAACATAACATTATATTACTATATAAAATATATCATATATATTATATTTGAGTAAATTTTTTATGAACTATAAGGATTTTCAAGTAGATTGAGACTATTATGTGGCAAATCCTAGTATTATTTCAGTAAGTTATTCTGTGTAGAACTTCCAACAAATGCAATTGTGCTGGAGTGTATACCTAAGCGTGTGTGGGTTGTGGACAGGTTAAAGTTAAAAATACTGGGACCCATCTGAAGTGAGACTTGAAAGCTGCCCAACCTTCTTGTTTGACACCTTTTCTCCTAAAGTTCACTAGTCTCTGCTTTCTTTTGTGAGTAAACATCATGGCTGATAACACATAAGTTACCCAGGCAAAGTTTCCACCCCCTCTAAAGTTTTCACTTTAAATTCACAGCAAGGTTTAAATCTGTCTCTCTGAGGATAATTCTTTAAATCATCTACTCATTCTCTGGTCTAAGACTATGGGTAATCTAACCAAGTTACAAAAGAAATGACAAATACTGATATAGCTCAGAAATTAATGTGCCCTGGTTGAGAGATGTCAAATTTATCAACCTTTGAGGTCCTTTTGGCCTTCATACTGTGATAGAAGAATAAAACAGCAAGCATGATGGTAGGAAGAGAAGTGGAAAACAGAATATTCATCCCTTGATATGAGAGTTTGCTTTATTATATTGAGTTTTATCTACTAATTTTTATATTACATTTATTCTGTGGTTATGCAGAGCCAGTCTGTTGTCTTTAAAAGATGTTAATTCAAAGAGACTGTCCTTGTACGTTGCAATGATAAAAGCCTCCCTTGACTTCCTCTGAGTGTTTATGCCCAATTCATTCTACATCTACAAATACTTATGAGCACTTATTGTCAGCACTGATCTACAGACTTAGGATACATCCTTGAACAAAAACGAACACAACTCTTTTTCAGGATGAAGTATTTCCTTCCTTTTTCTAGTATCAGAAAACACTTGAGAAAGCTTTTAGCCCTATACCTTTTGTGTTCACAGAATATAGGCCTTGTTTTGTGATATATAGAGTTTATTTTGTGAAATCATAGCTTCTAATTATTTCAGTTGCTTAACATTTTTTCAGAACTTTACGTAAATAAGACATGATTATGAAGAATTTGCCAACTGTCGTCGCTGTACTTGAAGCCAAATCATTTTTTTTTAATTTCGGATAAGTCTGTATGAAATATGTCTTTGCATTTTGTCTTAATATTACAATCAGTATATAAAACTTTTCTGTTCAAAACTAAAATCAAATTTTAGACATCCACTAGGATATAAGTGTTTAATGAAAAAGTACAAGGAATTCAAGTACTTATATTGTATACAAAGTTCAAGACATATGCAAGGATATTAGCTGTGTGTCCTGTATAAATTTTGAAAAAATTAAACCTCCAAAAAAGAATATAGTTGTATTGTTCATTTTTTTCTTACTAGTCATAGAGATTTTCTTGATTCACCATAAGATTTTTAATACCAGAGAACCCAAATGTAGTGGCTTGAATATGTAAGAGCTGCTTTTATTTGCTTTCCTTGTAAAACAAATCTACAAGTAGGTGCTGTAAGGATGGATGGCAGCACCATGGGCATTAGGCACTCAGGCTCCTTCAGTCTTTGTGCTTTAGCTTGTATATTTGCTTTATAGACTAAAAAGATCTGTTGATTCTCTAGTCATTTATTCTCCATCAGACAGGAATAGTAAAGTGCAGAAGGGCCAAAGATTTCTTTTAGCTATCTCTTGGCGTTTCTTTAAGTCCCTCCCTACAGTCTCCATATATCGTTAGACTAACCTGGTCTTATAACCAGAAAGCCTGAGAAATTGTCATCCTGAATAGTTTGTGTTATAATACTGCATGTTGTCTATATACAGTTAGATTGGTAGCTAGCAGTTTCTGCCAAAATACAAAGTATAGTCATTTGTCAGGAAGGCCATAAAGTGAATAACAGGACATATTCTAGACCCAAAGCACCTTGGTCCAAAATTTGGCTCCATTACTATCAAACTGAGTGACTTTTGGCATGTTTCTTAACCCTATTGTACCTGATTTTTAGCCCTCAGTATTACTGGGTTAGCAATATCTTCCTCAAAAGGCAGTTTATAGAATTAACACAAGCACACACATTCATGCGTATGAGAACACATGGAGTACTAAGTGTAATTGTGGGCACACAATAAATGCTACATAAGTAGTTGCTATTATTATTATGTGATACTCCTTCATATAAAAATGTAAAGAAAGACAAATATGGGGTTAACAACCCACTCCTTACCTTGTCTACTAACATCTTGGATACCACTTAATTTTTTTTTCCTTTCCTTTTAAGCGGAAAGACATTTTATTTGAAAGAGTAAGCTGTTTTTACTTTCCTCAATTTTTTCTTTCCATGGTCTCAAAAGCCTGCTTAATCTGTCTCCATTACTCTACCAAAACTACTCTTGCTAGGTCTTCCACATTAATAAATCCAATGGCTAATTCTCAGATCAATTTATTTGACCTATTGACAGCTTTGGACAGAATATATCTCTCCCACTAAATATGAAAAAATGTCTTGGGGAAAATATTATTTTTTTGTTTCCAAAATAGCCGCATGCTTTAAATTTACCTGTATTTTTTCTTGTCATCTTAATCTCCTTTGGTGGCCCCTTCTCATTATGAAACCTCTTAAATCAATCTCTCTCTCTCTCATTGATATTGATCCATTAATTTCTCTATCTATGCTGTCTATCTTGTCGATCTCAGAATTTCTTATGGCTCACTGTCATTTACAAATAATTTCTAAAATTACAGCTTTCCCCTTAACTAAATACAACTAAGTACAGCTTGTGAAGTACAAGTCTTTTCATTATATATTCACTTGAATGTTCAATAGGCAAAGTCAATATGCACACAACTGAAAATTCAATCTACTTTTCTTCCAAACCCATTCCTGGGATGGGAGTTTGGCATAATGGTTAAGTTGGCACCTGGGAGCCTATGTCCCATATTGAAGTGCCTCGGTTTGAGTCCTGGCTTTGCTGCTGATTACAGCTTCTTGGTAAAGCATAGCCCTGGAGGGGCTCAATTGGGTCTTTGCCATCCTCATGGGGTCCTTGGATTAAGTTTCCTACTCCTGGCTTCAGTACTGGACCACTGGCTATTGCAGGCATTTGGGGAGTAAAGCAGTGAATGGGAGATATTCTCTCTCTCTCTCTCTCTCTCTCTCACACACACACACACACACACACACACAAATACATAAAAAAATTTATTCTTGTCATATCTGTATACCTTAGACTGAGCCACCATCAACTCTTTTCCTTTACTCCTGCATGCCTTAGTCTGCTTAGGCTCCTATTACAAAATACCACAGATTGGGTGGCTGAAACGATTATATATTTTCTCACAGTTCTGGAGACTAGAAGTCCATGATAAAAGTTCAGCAAGGTAGGAGTGCAGGCAGGAGGGAGGGTGGGGTGGAAAGAATCACTATGTTCCTAAAGTTGTGTATATGAAATACATGCAGTTTATATACCTTAAAAATGGTTTCTAGCTTTTGATAATGTTCAGCAAGGTCAGTTTCTGGTGAAGGCTTATTTCCCAGCTTGCAGATAGCTACCTTCCCTCTATGTCCTCCCACTGCCTCTCATCACTGTGTGTGAGAGAGAGGGAGAGAGTAAGCCCAAGAGCAAGTACATAGCCTTTCTTGACTCTCTTCGTAGGGACACTAATCCTATTCGATCAGGTTCCAACCTTTATCATCTCATTTAATCTCACTTATTTTCTTCAAGACATCATAAGAAACAGTCATGTTAGGGCTTCAACATATGAATTTTGGGAGAACACAAATATTGACCGCATAACGCTGCATTAGACTCTCAATTGACCCTTATTTCCATTTTTGGGCGAGTCAGTTTACAACATAGCAGTTCAGGTAATATTTTCAAAATATGCTAGATCATGTGTACCTGTGTCAAACTGTCCTTTGGTTCACCAGTATAATCAGAGCCCTTTAGAAATCAGTAAGTCTTCACACAGGATGGGCTCCTTTCCCCTCCAGGATCGGAATTTTCTACCCTTCCCATCTCTCATCTTACCCCGATGTCTGCATTGTGCTCCTTTTATTCTAAGAGCATCCTCTGACCCACCAAAGTATTTGTTTCTGCTGCGTGGGTCTCTCTTCCCCTAGATACCTGTGTGGCCCACTTCTCCTTAGCCATTTTCTTAATTGCCATGTGCTCAAGGGGCTGACCTGACAGTTTGGCTTAACTTTGCAAACCTTGTGAAAGTCATGACTCTTCTGCTTACCTGGGCAGGATTTTTTTCTCTGTGCATGTATCTTTTCCCAACATTGTGTATAAAAACACATTTTAAAAAATTTGCTTACCAACTAGACCTTGTTTTAGGCTAACATTTTAAAGTGTCTTTTGAAAAAAACCTTTGTTTTCCCAGACAAATATAGCAAAACATATACACAGAGTAGGTCTTCTATTAATATTTATTAATAGAATTGGTGTATCCTGAATAATAAAAATGAAATTTCTACTATAAGAAAATTATTACTTATGGTTTATAATTTATTAGGAAGCAAAATCATGTGCTATACATTCTTTAAAGTCATAAATGATTTTCTCAAAGTGACTAGAACAACTGAGTACGTGTAATCCATAGATTTCCTGCATACTAGCCATAATGAGTTGGATAATTTAGAAAGGTAGGGGAGGCCGGCGCTGCGGCTCACTAGGCTAATCCTCCGCCTTGCGGCACACGCACACCAGGTTCTAGTCCCAGTCGGGGTGCCGGATTCTGTCCCGGTTGCCCCTCTTCCAGGCCAGCTCTCTGCTGTGGCCAGGGAGTGCAGTGGAGGATGGCCCAAGTGCTTGGGCCCTGCACCCCATGGGAGACCAGGATAAGTACCTGGCTCCTGCCATCAGATCAGCGCGGTGCGCTGGCCGCAGCACGCCAGCCGCGGCGGCCATTGGAGGGTGAACCAATGGCAAAGGAAGACCTTTCTCTCTGTCTCTCTCTCTCACTGTCCGCTCTGCCTGTAAAAAAAAAAAAAAAAAAAAAAAGTAGGGGAAAAAGATTCCCCTTTCTTTAACAATGGAAACAGAAATTGTCATAGAATCGTTCAGATAATGAATAGTTCAAACTTTATTTTAACATATATTTGAATGTATGCAGACTAAATACATATATAGAGAGTCATATTATATATTGATTAAATAACATATAATGATTATATAACATATCAATGTGTATGAAAGAGCAAAAAGTTGTTATGAAAAAGAAACATTTAAGAAAGAAGAAAGGTGAAAAATCATTTAATATCAGATTTTGATATAAAGCTGTATTGTGCAAACCTCTAATATGGGTGTGAGATAGTATGTAAGTAAATGGTAAATGATTTTATGTTGGGGAGGTACATAAGAGATGATAGAGACAGGTAGATTTATTCATATATTATATATATTTATATACACACATGTGAGTGGAAAGTAGATAAGTAAACAATATTCATTAATTCAACAGAAGTTAGGCTAACACTGCCAAATCCATATAGACGAAAATGCACAGCATGTAGTTAGCCACAGGAAATCAGAGTGCTATCTCCAAATGAAAGTGGAATGAATATTGGCAAAATAATAGAGAAAAATGTCTATTTAAAATAGAGTAGCCAACAGAGATGTTTAGAGGGAAATCAGCCCACAAAGCTACTTTCCTTCTGACATTAACTGTCAATTCTGGGGTTCCCAAAATCATCTTCAGGTTTGATAATTCCCAGGAAGGATTCACAGAACTCACTAAAGGTTTCTGTACTCTGGTTTTGATTTATTACAGGGAGAAAAATCTGAACAAAATTTATCCAGGGAAAGAAGTTCATAGAGTCCGGAAAAAGTTATGTGTGACACTTCCATTACCCCTTCCCTGTGGAGTCAGTGTTATGTTCCCAGCATCAGTGTGTGACAACACACAGAAACCATTGCTCATCAGGGAAACTCACTAGTTATTGACCAGTTATTGCATTTCTTTTTTAAAAAGATTTATTTATTTATTTGAAAATCAGAGTTACACAGAGAGAGAAGGAAAGGGGGTGGGGGAGAGAGATTCCATCTGCTGGTTCACTGCCCAAATGTTCCTGACTGTCAGAGCTGGGCAATCTGAAGCCAGGAGCTTCTTCCAGGTTTCCCACATGTGTTCAGGGACCCAAGGACTTGGGTCATCATCTGCTGCCTTCCCAGGCACATTATTAGGGTGCTGGATCAGAAATGGAGCATCTGGGACTTGAACCAGCTCCTATATGGGATGCCAGCACTGCAGGTGGCAACTTAACCAGCTGCACCACAGCACTAGCCCCCTAGTTATTGCATTTCATAGAGATACATGGTACATGAAAGAAGATGTACGTAGCTAGCTAGATGAGCTAAAGTGATATAGATCACACATATGTATTCATGTGTGCATTTTACACACACACACACACACACACACACACCCCTTTGGATTGCTTAAAAAAGTACCTGAAAAACCAAAATCATTGGTAAAACAGGAGGTCATATTCTTGTACAGCAATCCTTAGAAACTGAAGAGTCCCCTGCATGTATATGATCACTACTTTGCCAGAGCTCTTACCACTCGATATTGCTTGCCTTACCTCTTTAGTTTTCCTGCCTCATCCTGTGGACATTTGAATTTGCAGCGCATGAATCAAGGAAACCAGAGATAGAAATGGGCATTCCATGAACACTGTGCAAAACAAACAAAGGCAAAGGGAAAGGAAACCAGGAAGTCACATGAGAACAGCAATGATCAGTCAAGCTGAAGAGTTAGAGCAGCCTTAGGAAGAGACGGTCTTCAGTGGAAAATGGGAGAGAGCGGCAGCAGACATAGAGTGCCTGTTTGATAACAAACGGGGTTTGAAACAATGAACAGGAATGTTGAACAGGAAAGAAACAATCTTTGCAGAGTTCATTGCTGCTCTCTGTCTTAGACAAGGTGTGGGCTTTGGAGTGCTAGCAGGAGATAGACCTGGCGTCTGAGAATTGACTTTGGCATAAGGCAGCACATGCTAATCAGATACAAGCTGCCAGCCCACCAGCTGCCCTCCTTCCTGCCGCTGTCAGAGCCTCATCTCAGTCAGCCTACTGCCAATTAGGAAAGTGACTGGAGCAAAATGTATTAACAAGCAATGGCAAGTAACATTAAAGAGCCTTGCTTGTTCAAGTCTAGAGGTAGCCTGGTTAGGGCTGATGGTTATGAATGGCTTATTATCTACCTAGAGTAATGACACAAGTGAAGGATTAAATGAATGTCCTCTTGTACTGTTGCTGATTATTTTTCAAATTAGATTTTGAACAAAAAGATGGAAATACTAGTTTTTTAGAGCTGTGACAATTTAATGATGAGAGCAGGTGACTCACTCCAATTTCCTACATTTTATGTAGCAATAGTGATGAGACAAAATTAAAAACAGAAGCACTTTTCAGGTAAGACCATTGAGACCTAGGGCAATTAAGAGGCTACACCAACATCAAACACCAGGTTAGTACTAAACAAATAATTTGACCTCTGAGCTAACTCTTAACGCAATCACTCTTTCTACAGCACCATTCTGCCACATTGGCATCTTTTCCTTTTTCCATTTACAGCCTAAAGTCAGAAATACCTGGGCTTGTTTCATACATGAGTAGTTTCTGTTTGAGAGTCATACTCACTAAATGTACATCTAAATTTGTAGTGCTTACATTGAAATTTTTCTAGATATCTATTGGTTGTTGGCAGCTACTCATGGTAGTATTTCCAATTCCTTGCCCTGTAGCAGAAGTTATTATTCTCAGATTAAACTATAATAACTAATATGATAGAGTGACTTGTTAAGGTTCAGATCCACCTAGGAGTCATCTTCCTCATTGTTAAATAAAATTAACAAAGTTAACTCAGGTCTCCCAAAAAACTATAGTCACTTATAATAGAATCACCTTAGTCATTTAAAACTCCTGTGTCATCTGAGATGAAATATTTGATCACAATTTTTAACTGCTTTATATAAACTGATTTCTCTACAATATAGCTGATCTTGGAGTTTATGAAAGATTTAAAACTTTATAGAGTATATGAAGGAAACGGTAGATCTTTCAATAGAATCCTTTTTACTCTTGTAAATACCCATTTTGTTTCTTTCATTTACACTTTGAAATTTAAAAAGTAGAAAATAATGACTTTTCTAACCTGTTTATTCTGCCATTTGTACTTTTAATATAGCAAATTTTTGAGTGCATATTTATTCTTAGATTTTTTTAACTCTTAAAAAAAGACTAGAAGTTCTTATTTATTTTCAAATATGTGCTGTACTATCAAGGAAATGATTTCCAGTTGGATGACTTTTTTGTGACAGAAATTCTTTAATAATGCATTATTCATCACAAATAACATAATATCTCCCCAGTTAAATAACCTCAGGGAGTGATAAGAAATCACCAAAACTGTTAACATTTCAACAATCACCCTTCATTTTATGGCGATGCAATTTACAAGATTGAAATAGAAGAGGGATTTAATAACAATGGGGAGTTTATACAGAATAAGATTTTATTTTCTCATTGTCATCATACTGAATATATTATTTTCAAGCTCATAAAACCGGAATATTACTCTAACACTCAGCAGTAGTATCATGAGATTGGACTTTTTTGGATAAAGCACAGGGCTAAGTAATACCTGAGGTAGGCTGTATTTGACCATTCTTAGATTCAGTCTTGTTCCTGATTCACTTGTGGTTTGTTTAAGTCAAAGTGACACAAGTGTATCCATTTGATAGCCTGAGGCTTATAAAATTATGCCTAATTAAGTGTCTGACTCATATCCTTTTAGAAATCTAGGAACACAGTAATTCAGTCATAAAAATGGTAAGTTCAGTAAGACCAAAATATGTGAATCCATTTTGAAGAGACTCTGGGTTTGTTGAAACAGTGGAGGAAAGGAGAGGAATCCAATTCAGAGCTTTCCTCTCTCATTTTTAAATGAGGCACATTAAATTCTATCTTATGATGAGACAAGTGTAATAAACTTTCCCAAAACTTCCTAGGGAAGCATTTAAATAGTAACATCAAATGTCTATTTTTCTTAAACCACCACTAGATGGGACTCTTGCATCCTTGGTTTGGATTCTTAATATCTGTATCTGAGATTTATTCAGGGGAGGGGGTGTCTAATGAACTTAGAAACACAGGGAAGCTGTAGGCTTCCCTATTTAACAGGTTATTCATAGGGCATTTGCACGCTTTTTTTAGTGTTTGGAAATCTGAAAGATTCATGTTCTAATTCCCATTTTAGAGATAGTGAGGCTCAGAGAGAAATGGAGAAGGGAGGGGGGGTAGAAAATGGGACAGAATATTTAACATTTGCTGAACAACTGTATAAATCAGGTAGAGTACACATGCTTTATCATTCCAACAGCCCTATAAACTTCCATTTTGTGGTTGGAGGAAAGGCAAAGTCACACAACTGCTGTTGTAGAATCAGAATCCACACCCTTGCTTAGCTTGACCATTTATATCTATGCATAGCCATTTCTTGAGCAATTTGAACATTTTGATACATGGTGTAACTTTAAAATATATAAAGATATTAAAGTTGCACCAGTAAAATGCAAGGGTTAGATAAATAATAAAAATACATGATATAGATAAATATGTGATTTGGAAAAAAAAATCCTATTAATAGATTCAGCAGTGTAAATTAGTGGTACCTGGTTTGAGTCTCAACTTCACTACTTGCTAACAAAATAATCTTCAGAAAGAATTAATCCTTGTTCAGCCTCAATTTCCTGAGCTGTAATTGAGTTTAATAATACCTAACTCATAAGGACTGTTATGAGAATTACATAAACTAATGCATAAAAAGTTCTTAGAAAAGGAAGTGGAATGTAATAAATTCTCCTTAGTGATGTTTTCAAAATCTTCTATAAATAATAATATAAGAATTTATATGCAAAAGGTATTGAGTTCTACAAATTATAATGTAATTAAACCCCTTTAATATTAAAGTTTATTAGATTATTAATTTATGTATATTGCTAATAAGTCTGTAAGTATGGTCCACTAGTTGTACTTTCCACATTTATTAAAATTAATTCTTTTGTTCAGTGAACAAAATAGTAATGAGTAATTACTGTTGCAGAAATTAGATCATGTTGCCATATTTTTATTTATTTTTTTAAATTTTATACATTTATTTGAAAAATGGAGACAGAGATCTTCTGTCTTCTGGTTCACTCCCAAAATGCTCTCAAAAGCCAGCGCTGGGCCAGGCTGAAGACAGGAGCCAAGTTTCCTTTTAAAATTACTCTCACAGAAAGCCTTTTTTGACTCAAATGTCTTAGACAGCTCATTAGGTAATGTTAGAGCACCTCATTCATTCTCTTATCATTTTTATATTGTTTTATGACTTGTCTATCAATAATCTCCATCTCCCAGTTTATATTTTCCCTGAGCAGTTAATGTTTATCCTGTTCTTATGTCTAATAAACTGACTGGCTTCTCATAGACTAGATACATTTTTTGGTGAAATACTGAATGTCATAGCTTATGTGTTGAGTGGCTTGCCAGAGGCCAATGTATGCATGTTGAGCTTTGTTTTATTTATTTGGCATAGTTTGAAATTTTAGAGGATAACTATAATACATTCCTGTCTTAATTCTTCCCAGTTTGAACCAATTGCCAGAATCAGTGCTTAGGTAATCACAGCCCTCCTTGTGTCAGAGATGATTACTCTAATAATAACTTGCAGAATAAGAGAAGTCTTAATGATAGCAGTACTTATCAAATCAAAACTATGTTTCCATGTGTCTCTTACACCCAGGTTTGGCTGCATTACTAAGCTCTCAAAAAGATATGAGAGGCCGGCACCGCGGCTCAACAGGCTAATCCTCCGCCCAGCAGCGCCGGCACACTGGGTTCTAGTCCCGGTCGGGGCACCGGATTCTGTCCTGGTTGCCCCTCTTCCAGGCCAGCTCTCTGCTGTGGCCAGGGAGTGCAGTGGAGGACGGCTCAAGTGCTTGGGCCCTGCACCCCATTGGAGACCAGGATTAGCACCAGGCTCCTGCCATTGGATCAGCACGGTGCCCCGGCTGCAGCGCGCCAGCCGCGGCGGCCATTGGAGGGTGAACCAACGGCAAAAGGAAGACCTTTCTCTCTCTGTCTCTCTCTCTCACTGTCCACTCTGCCTGTGGGGGGAAAAAAAAAAAAGAGAGAGATGAGAAATAATTAGGTGCTTAATTTCCAACTTTAGTTTTAAGTCCAGGAATGCCATTAAAGTGAGTAAATGTCTTTTGCCTTCTTTCCATTTTCTCTTCGGTGGTGTGCAGACCAGGGTTGGCAAGTCTTCTTGGGCCTCAAACACAAGGGCAGACTGCAAGAGTGTTAAACAAGTAAGAAAATGAAGCCCAGATTTCTAATGGCCAAAGCCATCTTACTGTTGAGTATCTTATGCCACAATTGTTAAATGAGAGAGAGAAAGTGTGGGGGGGAGGGGGACTTTCATCTGATCTGCTTTCTTACTTGCTGACTCTACGGAATACTTTTTAGTGGTTGATTGCTGAATATCTTTTCTAACCCTTAACAAAAGAAATAAAGATTCATATACACATAGAGACATAACATGAGTATTACGTATACAATTTGAATTGATTTATTTAACACATGAAGTGTTTATTTAAATCTCTATTGTAGCAGCCATTTATCCAATATCATCAAATCTTCCCAGACATCACTTTCCTAAACAGGGAAAAAAATCCTTATCATCAGCCTATTTTTTGTTCTTGTGTATTTTTTAACTTTTATTTAATAAATATAAATTTCCAAAGTACAGCTTTCAGATTACATTGGCTTTTTCCTCCCATAATCTCCCTCCCACCCACAACCATCTCATCTCCTACTCCCTCTCCCATCCCATTCACATCAAGGTTCATTTTCAATTATCTTTATATACAGAAGATCAATTTAGTATATACTAAGTAAAGATTTCAACAGATTGCACTTACACAGAAACACAAAGTATAAAGTACTGTTTGAGTACTAGTTATACCGTTAATTCACATAGTACAACACAGTAAGGACAGAGATCCTACATGAGGAGTAAGTGCACAGTGACTCCTGTTGTTGATTTAACAATTGACACTCTTATTTATGGCGTCAGTAATCACCCGAGGCTCTTGTCATGAGTTGCCAAGGCTATGGAAGTCTCTTGAGTTCACCAACTCCCATCTTATTTAGACAAAGTCATAGTCAAAGTGGAAGTTTTCTCCTCCCTTCAGAGAAAGAAAGGTACCTCCTTCTTTGATAGCCCGTTCTTTCCACTGGGATCTCACTCACAGAGATCTTTCAATTAGGTGTTTTTTTTGTTTTGTTTTGTTTTGTTTTGTTTTGTTTTGTTTTTGCCATAGTGACTTGGCTTTCCATGCCTGAAATACTCTGATGGGCTTTTTAGCAAGATCTGAATGCCTTAAGGGCTGATTCTGAGGCCAGAGTGCTGTTTGGGACATCTGCCATTCTATGAGTCTGCTGTGTATCCCGCTTCCCATATTGGGTCGTTCTCTGCTTTTTAATTATATCAATTAGGATTAGCAGACACTGGTCTTGTTTATGTGATCCCTTTGACTTTTAATCCTATCATTATAATCAATTATGAACTGAAACTGATCACTTTGACTATTGAGATGGCGTTGGTATATGCCACCTTGATGGGATTGAATTGGAATCCCCTGGAACCTTTCTAACTTTTCCATTAGGGGTAAGTCCAATTGAGCATGTCCCAAATTGTACATCTCCTCCCTTTCTTATTTCCACTCTTATATTTAACAGAGATCACTTTTCAGTTAAATTTAAACACCTAAGAATAATTGTGTGTTAATTAAAGGGTTCAACCAATAATATTAAATAGAACAAAAAATACTAAATGGGTTAAAGTATTAAGTTGTTCCTTGACAGTCAAGACAAGGGCTGATCAAGTCATTGTTTCTCATAGTGTCCATTTCACTTCAACAGGTTTCCTTTATGCTACTTGGTTAGTTGTCACCAATCAGGGAGAACCTATGATATTTTTCCCTTTGGTACTGGCTTAATTCACTCAGCATGTTCTTGTGAATTTAACTCCAAACACATACAAGCATACTCATTTGTTTCTCTGTTGGTATATGCACAAGTGCTTGCTTTAGGTTCATAAAATATGTTTATTCATTCATTCATTCTCCCTGAAAATATGTGTCAGACACTATACCATGCTTTAAAGATAAAATGGTAAACAAGAAAGAGATGACTCTATGCTCTTAGAGTTTACAGGTTATTTGAGGAGATAGACAAGTAAACAGTTGCACTATATTATGTTACAGAAATATGCAAGGTGCTACCTGATAACATGGAAGGCATTCAACCCAGGATTGAAATATATCCTCCACCTTACACTTGGAGTATCAACCACTGATTCCCAGGAGTTCCTAAATATCCATGTGTATCTGTGTAAATGAACTTCCATACTCCTACTGATTGCAGATCAACTTCAGTCTGTACTCACGAAGGTGTTTGGAATCTTAACTAATTCAACAGCTAGTGTGAGTAAATGTTAGATCAGTTCACTTTAGTGTATGAATTTTCTTCTTTCATTCTTAGTGTGATTTTTCTTATGTTTGTGGTGAAATCATTAAATATTTGGCCAAATTTTGTAGGTCATAAATTTCTCCCAAAATATGACCAAGCCAGTGTGAAGGAAGTGTGGAGAGACTAGGCATATTGGTTTAATAAATTATATATAGAATAATTAAACGTCTCCAGTTGGGACCTTTGGGAAGTGAACCATCAGATGAGAGCACTCTCTCTCTCTGAAGTGAACCATCAGATATCAGATAAGAGCTTGCTCTCTCTCTCTCTCTTTCTTTCTCTGTCTCCTACCGCCCCCCCCCCCCCGTGTGTGTGTGTGTGTGTGTGTGTGTATGTGTCCTTCTCAAATAAACTTGAAAGCGAATCACACCTGGTCATATCATCAAATTGCAGTAAATTGAAGGCAAAGATAACATCTTTGCAGGAAGAAGAAAGAGAAAAATAAGTACCATTTTAATTGTAGAAAAAAGTATTCCCAAAGTAATCATTTAAACAAGAAATACCGATCTTGTCATTACCATGTTTAAAATCATCCCCGTAAGAAGTACCCATTGGCTTTGGTTCTATTACCTTGACATTGTCAAACGCTGGCTCCGCTTTGCTCTGGTGGCGTCATCTCCTTCCATGAAACCCTTATTTTCTGTCTTTCTACCTTGCAATTTTCTTTCCATTCTGCCTAAATACTCTGCTTCACATATCCCTGGGGTTATGCACATACTAATTTTTGGACCAGTGTTATCTCCCCTTCTCTGGTGATCTCCTTATTTTTCTCCTTATTTCCTTAGGGAACACTTGCCCAAACTCCCCCATTGAGGTAAATTGCCTTATTTTTTGTCTCATAGGCCTTGTCCAGTTGTGCCATTAGGTTTCTCTGTACTCAGTTTTTAAAATATCTGTTAGAGAACTTATTCTGTTTTGTTCACATTCCACGTATGTCCTCACAGTGCCCAAAGGGAAGGCTAAATTCGCGCTTGCCTCCTAAAAAAGGGGATGGGTTTCTTACAATCATACTAAGAAATAAATGCTTATCAGGCATAGATCCATGAGAGAGTAGATTCAGTGTTTCTTAATTCATTTACAAAGGATTTAATCAATTCCAACCCTCTGCTACAAACCCTTTTCATTTTGTAGGAAATCCATTAGTTCGTCAGGGTAAATTTTGTTTGAACCAACAGAAAATTTGAAAAGGACAGTATGTGATAGAGATAAGCACAGCGCCAAATCATTGGTGTCTTTAGGCAAGAAATCTCCCACAGCCTGTAAAAACTCAGCCAGGCATTATGCAGCATTAGTAGAATATGCACACCAGGGTGCAAGAATATTTTTTATTTGCTATTGGCCTGTTCCTAATGCCTGCAAAAATACCTGATGCTTAGTAGATACCAATAATAATTCATTAAGTGAAGAAGCTGGAGTTATTTAAATAAAAATGAGGCCATGGAAAAGATTCCAGGGGGATGGAGGAGGGTCTTTGTCATAGTGGCTAGGAGGGCTGAATGGCAGTCACATCCTCTATCAGAAGACCCGATTTCAAGTCCCAGCTCTGCTTCACATTCCAGGTACCTACTAATATTCACCATGAGACACAATAGCTCAAGTATTTGCATCCTTGCCACCCAAGTGGGAGATGCAGATGTAGTACCTGGATCCTTGTTTTGGCACAGCCCGTCATTGCAGGCATTTTGGGAAGTAAATCAGTTGATCAAAAATCTCTCACTCTGCCTTTCCATTAAATAAGAAAAAAAAAAAGATGGAAGGAAGTAAGGAAGCAAGGAAGGAAGGAAATAATTTTAAGTAAAGATTTCAGGTAGAGCAAACATATACAATTGCCTCTACTGACGAAATGTTTATGTCTGTGTATTAAAACTTTGCATAATTTAGGTTATGGGGACTTTTATTGAGAGAGGAATATCAGAGAGAAAAGGAAATGGGGGAAAAGGTATAAGTTTTAGATGTATTAAATCTATGCTATAGGCAAGTAAGAAAAAATGGTAACTCCCTCAACAGTATCACACACACTATAATTAACCTTTTGAAATTTTTTTCTAGAACATAATTATTTATATATACTTAGAAATTTTGAATTACTGAAATTTTAGTAAATTAGGTTTTAACAACTTAGATGTTTTCCAAATTGCAGTTTCAATGCTTTTATCATTCAGATACAGTACAATTTTGAGTTAAAATTATAACATTTCTAATATTCCAATATGTGTAGACTGTATTCATCAGTGTTATTTTAATTTGGAAGGTGACAAATATTGCTTTGTCTATTTGAACTGGAAAAAAAAATGTTTTTTGCTATCATGTTTTTTGTTTCTTGCCATTTCTAGTAGTAACACAGCAGGTGGTATCAAACAATTTTAAATTTGTCCTATTGCATTTTTGTGCCTATTTGGTTTTTGAGACTATTGCTTCCTTACTTTAACCACAAACCCAATCACAGACACTACCACACAAACATTTAATAAAATAAATGTGCTTAATTTATATTTTACCTTTCTTATTTAATTCTGTCTTGATTTGCTTTCAGAGTAGTTTTTTTTCCTCACATACATGAAGTACCTTTTTATGATAGTGGCATGGTTTTATATGTACTAACTCATTTGTTCTCAATAACAACGCTGTTGGAAA